>NC_087308.1:88293-422393 GCF_015220805.1 Pogoniulus pusillus
CGCACGCGTCAGAACTGTTTGCAATGGCCGGCAGGGCAAGAAGTAACAGGAAAACCACCGCCGCGGCGTTTCTTTCGGCTTTCATCTTTAGTAACGCGCGGAGCACCTCCCGCCGGGCGGGACTTAGCTGGCGGGTCGACTCAGAGTCTTTTCCGTTGCTAAGAACCGCGTCCCACAGCGCATCTCCGACCTCCCGCTGCACTTTCGATTTCAAAATCATGGGACGCTTTTTACTCGCATGACCCTGCGCATATGCCCGGGCCAGCAGCTCTCAGAGCTCAACGTCCGGCAAACTTCTCTCATGAGATAAATATGCCAACAGACGCAGTGCCCCAGCAAATCCACTGTGGGCCTTACCTGCCTTACACACACGGGCTGTTCACTCTGGAAATGAACGTCCAGACTACTGCCACCTCCGGGAAGCGCTACCCGGCCCAGCGGCACCGAATGACGCTTACTCTCTCCGATGCGGAGAACGTCCCTCAAGATAATCATCCCTCTCTTCTTCGGGCCAACCCTCCAGCCCCCAACGCAGTCTCACCTGCGGCCGGCTTGTGTCCTGACTCCTCTGTTCGAGCGCCAGATGTTGGGAAACACGTTCGGTGGAGCGCTATGGGAAGATGACTCTTTGTTCACCAATATGGTTAGATGGTCAAATCCACTTTATTTCCGTGATACAGTGACTTAAATGCATTCTAGCAAGAGGCGTGCTCCACCAAGATTGGTTACAGTCATAGAGTCCAGTTACTTGTAAGGCATCAATAGGTCAGCATACCATAACAATCTGAGGGTCAGCCTCTGGGGCTGGCTAAACTCTGCCCACCTGCAGCTGCATGTGGGGGGAAGCTACCCTGTGCCTGCTATCTAAACTCCCAAGATGGATTCAAGGACATTCCCAGCACGGGTTGCTCATGTTTATAATTCTTGTGTGCTGTGCTAACAAGAATTTCCCCAACAAGAGAACTGAAGGAGGATCTCAGAAACATTTCCAATCTGGTAAAGGATACCATTCCTCCATCATCTGAATGGGTGTATGATTCTGCAGTCAGGAACAGACGCCCACCTCCTGCAAGGCAATTCCAGCCCAGGAGGAGACAAATTCCACCCAGACATCAGCAATCACGTGCGTCACTGTGGATACTTCTGTGTGACACATACGGTGAGAACATGAATAAGTGGGATGGTAAACCTACTTCAGCTCTTTCAAAGAGAGTCAGGGATTTGCAGAGTGGCAGAAACAGAGGCAACAATGCCCGAAAAGTAGCTGTCACTTCTTCAGCTCCCCAGAGCAACTGCAATTATTCCAACAATTGCAATTTCTCTCACAACACCACCAATCACTGTGTACACCCTACATGCCATGTTCAGCATTAGGGGTGCCCTGCCTCCAGCCTGGAGGAGGAAAGGGATAGTGGAGAGAACCGAATCTATTGTAATGTATTCATTAGGTGGCCTGGCAGTTCAAAAGTTCGGAAATACAGGGCTTCAGTTGAAACAGGTGCTCAGTGTACTTTGTTGACATCCACTTGAAAAGGGACAGAGTCCATATCTATTTTTGGAATCACTGGTGGATCTCAAGAGTTAACTAAGATGCAGGCTGAGATTAGTTTAACTGGTAAAGAGTGGAAGAAACATACTATTGTAACAGGTCCTCATGTGCCTTGCTTTCAGGGAATTGACTTTTTGAGACAACGTTGATTCAAAGATCCTAAGGGTCACAAATGGGCTTTTGGAATAGCATCTGCAGAGATTGAGGATGGCAAATTGAAATTGTCCATTAGACCTGAACTTTCAGAAGAATCTGCAGTAGTGGGACATCATGACATAGAAGATCTGGAAGTGCCAATTGCTACTCAAACTGTGCACCACAGGCAGTAGAGAACTAACCATGACTCTTTTTTGCCCATTCATCAGCTGATTCGTCAACTGGAGAGTCAGGCTGTCATCGAGAAAGCTCATTCACCTTTCAACAGTCCCATCTGGCCTGTGCGTAAGCCCAATGGAGACTTGAGACTGACAGTAAACTTCCGTGCCCTCAACAAGGTGACGCCACCCATGAGCGCAGCTGTGCCAGACATGCTGGAACTCCAGTAAGAGCTGGAATCGAAGGAGGCTAAATAGTATGCTACCATAGACATTGCTAATGCTTTTTTCTCTATTCCCATAGCAAAGGAGTGCAGGCCTCAGTTTGCATTCACCTGGAGAGGAATCCAGTACCAGTTCAATCGTTTGCCTCAGGGGTGGAAACACAGCTCAACCATCTGTCACTCAGTCATCCACAATGCACTGGAGAAAGGTAAAGCTCCAGAGCACATACAGTTCATTGACGACATCATTGTGTGGGGCCAAACTGCTGAGGAAGTCTTCGAGAAAGGTAACAAAATCATTGACATTCTGTTGCAAGCAGATTTTGCCATTAAGAGAGACAAGGTCAAAGGACCTGACAGGGAAATTCAGTTTCTGGGAGTGCAGTGGAAGGATGGTTGCCGTCACATTCCAAAGGATGTGATCAACAAAGTCTCCACCATGGCAGTTCCCACCAATAAGAAGGACACTCCATCTTTCTTGGGTGCAGTGGGATTTTGGAGACTACACATTCCTGGTTTCAGTCGAATTGTCAAACCTCTGCATGATGTGACTCGTAAGAAACTATTTTGAGTGGGGACCTGAACAATAAGCTGTGGAAGAATTTCTCACCAGTCGAGGACATAAAGTCATAAACATTGGTAACTTGCGCTGAGAACGTCCTTGGTTCCCAGCGGGGCTAGGAAATCGAGCTGTAAACAACTGAGCACCCCACACACAGCTGCAGTGGGCAGAGACTAGATAACCAAGGGGGCTGGAGTGGGTGGTCTGGAAGTCTGACCCTTAGAATGTTGTGATAAGTTAACTTATGCACACCTTACATGTAACTCTGAACCCTCTGACTGTAACCAATCTTAAGCTGAGCACGCCTCTTGCTAGAACGCATATAAGTCACTGTATCACGGAAATAAAGTGGATTTGACCATCTAACCATATTGGTGAACAAAGAGTCATCTTCCCATAGCGCTCCACCGAACGTGTTTCCCAACATCTGGCGCTCGAACAGAGGAGTCAGGACACAAGCCGGCCGCAGGTGAGACTGCGTTGGGGGCCGGAGGGTTGGTCCGAAGACAGAGGGGTCTGATCAACTTGTGGGACGTTCTCCGTATCGGAGAGAGTAAGCGTCATTCGGTGCCGCTGGGCCGGGTAGCGCTTCCCGGAGGTGGCAGTAGTCTGGACGTTCATTTCCGGAGTGAACAGCCTGTGTGTAAGGCAGGTAACGCCCACAGTGGATTTGCTGGGGCACTGCGTCTGCTGGCGTATTTATCTCGTGAGAGAAGTTCGCCGGACACTGAGAGCTCTGAGAGCTGCTGGCCCGGGCGTATGCGCAGGGTCATGCGAGTAATGAGCCTCCCATGATTTTAAGATCGAAAGTGCAGCGGGAGGTCGGAGATGCGCTGTGGGACGCGGTTCTTAGCAACGGAACAGACTCTGAGTCGACCCTACAGCTAAGTCCCGCCTGGCGGGAGGTGCTCCGCGCGTTGCTAAGGATGACAGCCGAAAGAAACACGTCGGCGGTGGTTTTCCTGTTACTTCTTGCCCTGCCGGCCGTTACAAACAGCTCTGACGTGTGCGTGGCGCCAGGTTTCTCCTCCACCCCCGCCCCGAGCACCGAAGAAAGAAAGCTCCGTGCTTCGGTTTTTTGGTCTTGGCAGAGCTGCTTCCATTAAAGGAGTGGCTGGGAAGGTTGCCAGTTCTGTGGCGGAATTGAAAATGAGCGTGCAGCACTATCCAGTCGGGCACACATGTCACCTGCCGCGCGCCCTGCCTCCGCCCTCCTTCACTGCTGGAGCCATGCCCGGTAACCCGATTGTAGCCACGTTGACCGCAGGGACATCGGTAAGTGACATGTTAGGAAGTATCCACGGCAGGGAGCGATACACGGTTCGCAACAAGGTTGCCGGCGATTTGCCTTTATAGTACTGTCTGTGACTGAAGCTGAGCCTGCGAGCTGCTCTGAGTACACAACTTTGCCACGAGGCATGCAGACCACACCAACTCTCTGCTGATTGTTCGTTGCAGGGCATTGCAAGCCCCCCCGAAAAGAACTGGGCATGTGCAATTGTTTATCACTATGTGAATGACTTTGTTTTCTGTCCCCGCTGACGAGTCTTAGTCTCTGGGAGACAATCTCGTCTTGCTTCAGCTCTGTGGGCTGCACATAGGAAGCTAAGGACTTTTTAATCGGTCTAGCCGGAGCGCTAGGAGAGACGCGCTTGGGACTGAGTTGTTGCTGCTGCCCATAGTGACTCACTGACACACCCATGATGGCGACTGCCCGTAGCGACCCGCCGGCAGCCAGTTAAAAACGCTTCTCAGCTTGAAAAAGTTTTCGGACCTGCCGCGCAGAGGGCGGCTGCCTGCCGCTGTGTGTACTGTGTCGAATCTGCCGCTGTAGCCCGCGCGTCCCCGCGGATGACTGCATGCGATACAGGACACAGACTTTTAGTTTTCAGCCGGTAAGAGACGCTACTGAAGGTACAGAGGAACGGACGGTAAAGAGAGAATGGACCGATGGCAGATGCGACTGCACTGGATGGCTCGGGACCCTCCCTTTCCTGCGGCTCCGCGGAACAGTCTTCAGATCCGCCCCCCCGCCCGCCCATCTCCAACGGACCGCGTCACAGAGTTCCCCCCCCCCGCAAGTCTTCAACAGCTGAGGTAGATGCTGAGGGGATCGGTGGGGTGGGAAGAATTTGTGAGTTTCCTTGAGTCGTTTCAGAGTTTAGTCAATTTGCGTTTGTACGGCTACAGGGAGATTAGCAATTCGATAGCTCACACAGCTTAGCCTCTGCCTTTTTTTCTCTCTCGTGTCTTCTGCCTCTGTCTTGAAGAGTCTGAGAGGAAAGACAGCAGTTTGGAAGTTTTCAGAGTAGATTTCGTATTATGTACTAAGGATAGGTGACAGTGGGAAAGAAGGACGAAAACAAGTGGTGGCTGACCTGAAACAGCTGGGGGTTGGGCAAGATAGAGGGCCGAGGACAAAAGCGGCGCTGTGGCTGCTGGCCTCCTCCCCCTCCTCCCCCCCGGCTTGCCACCTGTGGAGGGCCTGCGGGGCCCCGTTCCCCCCCTGCACGCTGTTTCTTTTACTGTTTTTTTGTCTTTTCTGCCGGAGTTATCTCCTCTTACGGATTTTTTTTTCCCTGCTAGGAGGCAGTGAAGCCTCGAAGCTGTTTTGACAATGCCAGATGTGAGGAGAGAGCTCTTCACTGAGAGACTGATTGGATACTGGAATGGGCTGCCCGGGGAGGTGGTAGAGTCGCCGTCCCTGGTGCCCTGGAGCTGTTCAAGACAAGGTTGGACGTGGCGCTTGGTGCCATGGTCTGACCTTGAGCCCCGTGGTGAAGGGTTGGACTTGATGACCTATGAGGTCTCTTCCAACCCTGATGGTGCTGTGATACTGTGCTACTGCAGAGAGATGTCAGAAAGTTTATTGAAATGGTAGCAAGAATGACGAGGATGACTTAGGAGCATTTTTGCCCCTGTTACAGGCATGGACACGCACAGGTGTATTTTTTTAGTCACCTGATGATGACAGTTTGCATTCCGGATGATAGCTGATAGTTCCTGGCTGGGGTATTCACCATCGCCTTGCTGGTTAATTCCTTCTACGGATTAGGCAGCAATGACTTTTGCACCCACTGCTCAGTGGCAAAAAGAAAAAGAGGGAGATTGCTAGGACGTAGCAGAGATGCCAGTGCCACTGACCATGGGTGGAAACTTATACAGACACGGAAGGCACCAAGCAGGACAGACTAGCACACTTATTACTAAGAATTCAGATGCATTGCCTCTCACAGCCAAGGGTATAGGCACTGAGATCCACATTGCAAGTCACTAACCAGATTCTGGACTAGGAACAGGGAATGATAGAGCTTGTAGGCTAATGCCAGTCAGCTCCTTCCCCCAATAACAGATAAAGACAGGACTAGCATAGAAGTTTACTGGAACAGCTGCTAATCGCAATGAAATGAGTCTTGTGACAATTCTGATTTTTCCCTTTTCTGAGAATACCATGGTATTGTTATCTTCTTGGATTTTCTTTGCTTTTCTTGAAGTTCCTATAGCTGATAGATATTTAGGGTAAGATAAGTTAAGACTAAGGGTTTGTAGTTTTGGGAACTTAGGACATAAGGATGTTATGGGATGTTTTTCTTGGGTATATCTAGGCATTATTGAAAAGGGGAAAATGGGTTAGAGGACAGTAGGATAGCAGAAGAAATCTTTTCCTTTTCGGGATTTTTCTAATCACATCATACAGACTAGGCCAATGGATCTGCTAGCCTAGGCAATGGATGTGTCTGCATTTGTTCTTGTATCTGCTTGTGTTTGACCATTTATCTTCACAGGCCTTGATGAAGACCAACCTGATTATGACCAACTTGTTTTTTCCTAAAGTGAGCAGAAGTCTTGCTCAGATGGCAGAACTGTGAAAGGACTTGAAAGAAGCACTGTCATGATGATTGTATTTGTATGGATCTTTAAGGTTTGGACCATGGGTAACGAATTTGTGTATTTTTATGAGTTTTCAGTGATTGTGGTTTAACGGAATAGGTTCAGTTTAACAGCTTTATAAAGGCCAAGGCCCACTCAAATTGGCATAAGATGGCAATGTGACTTTTTTCTCTTGCAAGGGCCCTGCAAGAGATAAAAAACACTGCCCTAAATTGTAAAAGCAGATGAAGAACTGTGGGAAAAGGCCTAAGTAGACTAGCCTGATAGTAACATCTAGGGCATATCTTTGTATTGTATTTAGAGGTTAGTAGTTCTTAAGCACAATAGTCAGACACAGCTCATAGCTAAGGAGTGTAATGAGAACATCAAGTGAACCCAGAACTATGGGAGTCTGAGAAGAATACTCAACAGCTGAGTGATCTGCGAATCTGCAGCGTCGACTGCCACACAGAGCCAGCAAAGACGTGGCACACCTGCACTCTCCGGTGACTGTGATGTTCGTCTGGACTTTTGGGTTTCTGAACGAATGACTTACTGTCGCTTGCAGAAATAGCTTTTGGGATTGTTAGCTAAGCTTGGGTTGTTAGCTGGCCAGACTAATGTTATTGATGAAAGCTCTAACAGGTTTATTCCTTTTTTATTTTAGCACTGTTGATTTGTAGCTGTACCATTCGCCCCTGTGTTAAACAGCCTATGTAAGTTGAAAGACCAGCCCAGGTTGCTCAAAAAGAAAAAGGGGGATATGTTGGAGAAATTCTTGTTAGCACAGCACACAAGAATTATAAACATGAGCAACCCGTGCTGGGAATGTCCTTGAATCCATCTTGGGAGTTTAGATAGCAGGCACAGGGTAGCTTCCCCCCACATGCAGCTGCAGGGGGTGGAGTGCAGCTGCAGGTGGGCAGAGTTTAGCCAGCCCCAGAGGCTGACCCTCAGATTGTTATGGTATGCTGACCTATTGATGCCTTACAGGTAACTCTGGACCCTCTGACTGTAACCAATCTTGGTGGAGCACGCCTCTTGCTAGAATGCATTTAAGTCACTGTATCACGGAAATAAAGTGGATTTGACCATCTAACCATATTGGTGAACAAAGAGTCATCTTCCCATAGCGCTCCACTGAACGTGTTTCCCAACATTCTTTCATGCTCTCCTTAATGCCATTCTCAATACCTTCTTTAAGCTCTGTATCCAGAGTTTTTATGGCAGAGACTAGGCCAGAATGTGACAAGCTGTCCTCTATCTGCCTGAGCTGGTCAGGGAACTCACCAACAGTGAAAGACCTTCCATTATCACTCCTTGATAGAAACTTGCTGGCCAAGATGTTAGCATAGGGTGAAGGAGCAAGCTTAATCAGCTTCTTCATGAGACCTGTTCCAAGAGGAATATCATCAGGCTCATGTGTGCCATGATCTCCATAAAGCACTTCCTTCACAGTAAACTCCTTCAGAAGCTTAATTCCCTGCTCAATGGTGTTCCACTTCTTAGCAGCCCATGGCAAATCATCTCGGGAAGGATATCTCATAGCCACAGCCAACAAAAGGCGTGTCCAGAAGCTAACCCTACCAAGAGGACTTGCTAGGTATTTGTCCACTCCACTCTCCTTAGTGAGCGGTCCCAGCTCAATGGGAGATTGGCAGCACCAAGGTTTGGAGAGCTGGAGATTGGCAGAGACTGCTGGCGATAGGCTGGTCGAGACCTATCAAGGTGGGATGGGTCAAAGGGCACTCTAAGAAGGAAACCCCTGCTGCAAAATGGAATCAGCAGGCTGACTACCTGGCACGTATCCATGTAGTGGGCAGTGGGAAAAAGGATTGGGAGAGATTAGCTGAATGGTTGCACCTTAAAAGGGGACATTCAGGCAAAGCTGATCTCTACTATGAGTGCAGGTCTCGGGGATGGCCAGTCTCACTCTCAACATGTGAGACCATTGTTTCAGCCTGTCCACAATGCCAGATAAGGCTGAAGGCCAACCACCCAAACCTTGCACCAGCCCAGCATATCCGCCAGGACAAAAGTCTCTGGAACACCTGGCAGGTGGATTATGTGGGACCCCTCAAACCATCGCATGGAAAAAAATACATACTGGTTGGCGTAGAAGTGGTCTCTGGTCTAACCATGGCCACTGCCACCAGTGCAGCCTCGGGAGCTCAAACCGTTGAGACTCTCAAACACTGGTTCGGCATCTTGCCAATGCCTGAGTGCATCCAGAGCGACAATAGATCGCACTTCACTGCAACCTCAGTGCAAGACTGGGCACGTAGTGAAGGGGTGAAATGGGTGTTTCATACCCCGTATTACCCCCAGGCAAATGGCATTGTCGAGAGGGCAAATGGCCTGATAAAAAGACATGCAAATGTGTCTAAAGGTGGCTGGGACTCGCGTTTGGCCCAAGCAGTCTTTACAGTCAATAATCGTTGGGGAAGCTATGGAAGCCCCAAGATTAAGGCCTTCTGCCCAGCTGAGCCAGTAGTGGACAGTGACCTTGTGCCAGGGGGAATTAAGGATAAATCCTTGTCCCAGATGCAAGTGGGCCAACCTGTGCTTGTCAGGCTACCCTCTATAGGGGTGGTGCCAATGACACTGGGTAAACCCAGAGGCTTATATGCCTGGGAAGCCCTAGATGCAAATGGAAAAGGCCACCGGATTAGTGCACGGTGGATCGTCCCCAATTATTAATTGTCAAGCCTGGCCTTTATAGGCCAAGGCAGGTTTTGTCTCCTTACAGGTTAAGGTTGAGGCAGAGGACCAGTTCCTGACCACCTGATCAGCACCTGGGAAAGGGAGAACCAGCTACACGGGAGATGGAGTCATATCACCGGGGTGGCCAGTGGATGATGGCATCAGGACCCATGGACTGTGACCTCCAGCCATGGACTCAGAGCATCTAAGGCTCTGCCATGAACTTGGTTGCTCTACCAGGAACAGAGCAATTTTCAAATTGACTGTGTAGCTTTATTTAATACTGTTTGGGGCTATTGTTAAGCCTTGTTAAGTATTGCTAAATATTGTTGGGGCGATTAATGTGTTATATATATTGTTAATGTTGGAAAAGGCTAAGCTATAGATATATATTAATAGGTTACTAAATTGAAGGGGGATCACCTATCACTCAAGTTCTAGACAAAGATGCTCATTACCACCGGGGTGGGATGTCCTGGAGTCCTGTACCCCTAAATGCCTCTCCTGCCCGGACTTCGGGGGGAAAGCGGAAAAGCCGCCTGTTTTCCCTCCTCCCTCGCCTGCCCTGCAGCCGTGAAGGGGGGGAGGACTGCCCCGTGAAGGGGGGGACGACTGCCCCATGAGTTCCCATGCAGGAGCCAGGTTGGGATTGGCCGTGCACTTTCACGCCTAAGGTGTGGTAACTCTGCCCTTTGTCTAGCGAAGGTTATAAATATTGGGGATCTTCCCGCCTTTGGGGTTCCCGCTTTGGAGTTTGCCTGTGCCTGGACGTATGTGTCTGCTGGAGCCCACACACTCTCCTCGTCTTGACTGTAGAGACCTTCAAAGCATTTGCTTTCCTATTGACACCTTTGTGTGCCTAACGACCCTTAACGACCTCTTAACAATTCACCTGCAGCCGGTGGAAAAGAAGAGGAAGACAGACCGCAGGAGTCAGCCTGAGTGAGTTATTTGGCTTAGCTTAATTTAGTAAGAAACCGCTATTAATTAATAGCTAACACCTTTTCCAACTTCTGACTTCCAAAATAGTCAGATTATTGATGGTATCCTTGTAGGTTAATTCTCATGCAACTGAATCTGCTTATTAAACTAAATTAATCTTTGTATATATAGTTGTGGGGGCGGGTTTTTGGAAAAATAAAAAAATCACTATTTTTGATAAATTCCCGACTCGGCCACATGTTAATTCCTGCTCTCCGCAACACTCACTAGCCAGCTTAGGATTGGCTCACCTGATTCCCTTGAGTATTCCTTTCTAACTTCCCTGACTTCTCTGAGTGGATCCTTGGAGCCCTGGATGTCATCCTCCTCCTCTTCCTCCTGTTGATCTGGTGGTACCGGGCCTAACAGAACTTTCCTCATAGCACTCTTAAACTCATTGGAACCATCCTCTCTCTTGGCAGCCAACCTCACAACGCTCCTCTCATTTGAGTATTGATGTCTCAGCACTTTTGCGAGGTCTCACAGACTAACTGCCTCCTCTTTCTCCTCTGGCTGATCACCAGAGGTCCCCTCTCTTACATCCTCCTGTGAACCACACTTTGTCAAATGCTGTGTCTTGGCTTTTGCCTTAGCAGGTGCCAGAAGGGCCTGAGCAGCAACAGACTTTGACGTGTCTGCTGGAGGGTTTGAATCATTAGGGGTCTGACCTGGAGCTTGTGAATTCAAATCTGCCTTACTTTTAACAGGGCTCTGATTCTGGTCTGCTGGCTGGGGTTTCGAACTGGCTGAGCTGGTGTTATTAGCATTAGTGGGATTATTTGCCTGTCCTCCTGGGATGCCTGCCAACCCTGACGTGTTATCATTGTTGCTAGGAACATTCTGACTTTGGGTACCTGCCTGTGCTCCTGGGACTCCTGCCAAACTCTGCCCGTTATCGTTATTTACATTCCCTCCAGGAATATTGGCAGAATTCCCAGAATCTACAGAGGAGGGTGCAGACACTGCCTGGGGGGAAGAAGATTGCTGAGAAACTGCTACTGAATTTGGTTTTGAGACAGAATTTTTCCTAGTTCTTACAGAAGCTGGTTTTGAATTTTTCACACATAATGCCAAAATTAATATGAATACTAAAATCATGAGACATACATTAAAAATTGAGATAATTAAAACAGTTTTACACGAGCAATTTCCTAAACAAACATCTGGAGGTATGGAGGCACTACAACAAAACCTACACCTTGGACTTTCGGAGGGCAAACTTCAATTTGCTTAAGAAACTTATTTCCAAAGTCCCTTGAGCAGCAGTCCTTGAGAACAAAGGGGTCCAGGATAGTTGGACCTACTTTAAACAGGAGCTCTTGAAGACACAGGAGCTGGCAGTTCCCATGTGCCGAAAGATGAGCCGGCGGGGAAGGCGACCAGCCTGGATGAGTAAACAGCTCCTGAAGGAATTGGGGGAAAAAAAGAGGGTGTATCACCTCCGGAAGGAGGGGAAGGCTTCTCCTGACGTGTTTAAGGAGATAGCCAGATTATGCAGGAGAAAAATTAGAGAGGCTAGAACTTAGGCTGGCCACTTCCACGAAAGATAATAAAAAGCACTTTTATAAATTTATCAACGCTAAAAGGAAGGGCAAGAAGAGCCTCCACTCCTTACTGGACCAGGAGGGGAATACTATAACTGATGATGTAGAAAAGGCTGAGGTCCTGAATGCTTTCTTCGCCTCAGTTTTCAACAGTAAGGAGGGAGGAGTTCAGGGCAAGTGGCCTCTTGAACTGGGGGATGGGGTCGGGGAGCGGTGTGTTCCCCTGGAAATTCATGAGGAATTACTTCAGGACCTGCTGAGCCATCTGGACACCCACAAGTCCATGGGACCAGATGGGATCCATCCCAGGGTGCTGAGAGAGCTGGCAGCTGAGCTGGCCAAGCCACTCTCCATCATTTTCCAGCAGTCCTGGCTCACCGGAGAGGTCCCAGGAGACAGGAAAATGGCCAACATGGTCCCCATCCACAAGAAGGGTCGGATGGAGAATCATAGAATCATAGAATCAACCAGGTTGGAAGAGACCTCCAAGATCATCCAGTCCAACCTATCACCCAGCCCTATCCAGTCAACTAGACCATGGCACTGAGTGCCTCATCCAGTCTTTTCTTGAACACCTCCAGGGACGGTGCCTCCACCACCTCCCTGGGCAGCCCATTCCAATGGGAAATCACTCTCTCTGTGAAGAACTTCTTCCTAATATCCAGCCTATACCTACCCTGGCACAACTTGAGACTGTGTCCCCTTGTTCTATTGCTGGTTGCCTGGGAGAAGAGGCCACCCCCCACCTGGCTACAATGCCCCTTCAGGTAGTTGTAGACAGTAATAAGATCACCCCTGAGCCTCCTCTTCTCCAGGCTAAACAACCCCAGCTCCCTCAACCTCTCCTCATAGGATTTGTGCTCCAGGCCCCTCACCAGCTTTGTTGCCCTTCTCTGGACATGTTCCAGCACCTCAACATCTTTCTTGAATTGAGGGGCCCAGAACTGGACACAGGACTCAAGGTGTGGCCTGACCAGTGCTGAGTACAGGGGAAGAATAACCTCCCTTGTCCTACTGGCCACACTGTTCCTGATGCAGGAGGAACCTGGGAACTACAGACCCGTCAGCCTGACCTCAGTGCCAGGGAAACTGATGGAGCAGGTTATCTTGGGGGTGATAAGAGCGCACTTAAGGGATGGCAAAGGGCTCAGGTCCAGCCAGCATGGGTTTAGGAAGGGCAGATCCTGCCTTTCTAACCTGATCTCCTTCTATGATCAGGTGACCCGCTTGGTGGATGTGGGGAGGCCTGTGGATGTGGTCTATCTGGACTTCAGCAAGGCCTTTGACACTGTCCCCCACAGCAAACTGCTGGCTAAGCTGTCAGCCCGCGGCTTGGATGGCAACACTCTGTGCTGGGTTAGGAACTGGCTGGAGGGCCGGACCCAGAGAGTGGTGGTGAATGGTGCCACATCCAGCTGGCGGCCAGTCACTAGCGGTGTCCCTCAGGGATCAGTGCTGGGCCCCATCCTCTTTAACATCTTCATAGATGATCTGGATGAGGGCGAGTCAGTCATCAGCAAGTTTGCAGATGACACCAAGCTGGGGGCAGATGTGACTGAGTTGGAAGGCAGAAGGGCTCTGCAGCGGGGCCTTGACCACCTGGACAGATGGGTAGAGTCCAATGGGATGGGGTTCAATAGCTCGAAGTGCAGGGTGCTGCACTTTGGCTACAACAACCCCATGGAGAGATACAGGCTAGGGTCGGAGTGGCTGGAGAGCAGCCAGACAGAGAGGGATCTGGGGGTACTGACTGATACCCGCCTGAACATGAGTCAGCAGTGTGCCCAGGTGGCCAAGAGGGCCAGTGGCATCCTGGCCTGCATCAGGAATGGTGTGGTCAGAAGGAGCAGAGAGGTCATTCTGCCCCTGTACTCTGCACTGGTTAGACCACACCTTGAGTACTGTGCTCAGTTCTGGGCCCCGCAGTTTAGAAGGGACGTTGAGATGCTTGAGCATGTCCAGAGAAGGGCGACGAGGCTGGTGAGAGGCCTTGAGCACAAGCCCTACGAGGAGAGACTGAGGGAGCTGGGATTGTTTAGACTGGAGAAGAGGAGGCTCAGGGGTGACCTTATTGCAGTCTACAACTACCTGAGGGGACATTGTAGCCAGGAGGAGGTTGCTCCCTTCTCTCAGGTGGCCAGCGCCAGAACGAGAGGACACAGCCTCAGGCTGCGCCAGGGGAGATTTAGGCTCGAGGTGAGGAGAAAGTTCTTCACTGATAGAGTCATTGGCCACTGGAATGGGCTGCCCGGGGAGGTGGTGGAGTCACGGTCCCTGGGGCAGTTCAAGGCAAGGTTGGACGTGGCACTTGGTGCCATGGTCTAGCCTTGAGCTCTGTGGTAAAGGGTTGGACTTGATGATCTGTGAGGTCTCTTCCAACCCTGGTGATACTGTGATACTGTGATACTGTAATTATTCGCATCAAAGACGTAGATAAAGCAGAATTTCGATTGATTGTCACATTATTGATAAGTGCTCCTGTAATGTTACTAGTATGGTTTTCAGTGACATTAAAACCAGCATAATCAAGGATAGAATCACCCCAGCTCCAGAAAATGCTTGAAACTTTAGGTTTAGCCTTATTATAAGCCAAATCAATAAAATAAGCAACAATTTGAGCTTTTATCCAACTAAATGCCAAAAAAACTACACCAGACCAGAGTAACGCTCAAAACAAATACAATAGCTGCTTAATTAGCTCCATCCTGATTCCCAGAGTTAATTAACAGTCACTCAAATGAATTTAGCCCCACGTTGGGCGTCAAATTAAAGATGTGATGGTTTGGGCTGTAACCCGCCCCCCACGCTTTTGAATTTGCCCCAGCTAACTCAGAAGGGCTCCGGGAATATAAATCAAGCCATTTATTTACAGCTAGCAGAATATACAAGCATATATTTACAATATATAGAGTTATATACAGAAATATACAAAGGATAAATAATACAGAAGCACAACTCCCCTCCCAGAAACCTGAGTCCCCAGGAGGGGTTCTCAAACCACCCCAACACCTCCCCCTACCCCTCTCAACCTTACCCCAATCCTGAGAAAAGAATAGAGGTGCAGCCAAGAGGTTAACAAGGAAGGTTAGTGGCAGTGAGGTTAAGGAGATGTTGCTAGGTCTGAAGAAAAAGGCAGAGTGAGAGCAAAATGGAGAATGTTATCTAATGTTTACCTCTTGTTCCCACAACTCTCAACGTGACTGTGAGAGAAGGAGACACAACCATGTTTTCCTTTAATAGCCAATTATCTATTTCTTTTCACCAAAACATTCTAGCTTGCTTCAAACTAGCACATGGAGATAGAGCATGGCCCTCCATCCCTTTGCAATGGAGGGTCGTCTGTCCTAACACCTAATGATAGTGATATTCTTGAATTCCATAAAAAATACTCGCTACATAAATTATCAGGGTGTAGTTTACATGCATTTAGTTCTGGATTTGATGATTAAAACGAAAGCAGGAATTTCTAAATTGAAAGAATCAGATGGATGGGATTGGCTTGATAAGGTATTTGGAGAATGGGGTTCAACAGGATGGATTAAGAGCTTCATAAAAACATCAGTATATGCTTTTGCTGTTCTTATTTTATTGCTTCTATTTTTGCCATGCTTATTGCAATGTATTCAAAAAATGATAGAACATTCCAATGCTAAAATACTGTTCGTACAACAGAAAGGGGGAAACATGGACGCGAAGGGAAAGCCTGGAGACGATTCAATATGAGTTAGCTAGCCTTTGGGGTTCCTGCTTTGGAGTTTGCCTGTGCCTGGATGTATGTGTCTGCCTGAGCTCAGACACTCCCCTGTGCCTGGACTGCAGGGAGACCTTCAAAGCATTTGCTTTCCTATTGACACCTTTGTGTGCCTAACGACCCTTAACGACCCTTAACGATTCACCTGCAGTCGCTGGGAAGAAGAGGAAGACAGACCGCAGGAGTCAGCCTGAGTGAGTTATTTGGCTTAGCTTAATTTAGTAAGAAACCACTATTCATTAATAGCTAACGCCTTTTCCAACTTGTGGCTTCCAATATGGTCAGATTATTGATGGTATCCTTGTAGGTTAATTCTCATGCAACTGAATCTGCTTATTAAACTAAATTAATCTTTGTATATATAGTTGTGGGGGCGGGTTTTTGGGAAAATAAAAAATAACTATTTTTGATAAATTCCTGACTCGGCCACATATTAATTCCTGCTCTCTGCAACATGCCTCTGTTTCTGCCACTCTGCAAATCCCTGACTCTCTTTGAAAGAGCTGAAGTAGGTTTACCATCCCACTTATTCATGTTCTTACCGTATGTGTCACGCAGAAGTATCCACAGTGACACACATGATTGCTGATGTCTGGGTGGAATTTGTCTCCTCCTAGGCTGGAATTGCCTTGCAGGAGGTGGGCATCTGTTCCTGACTGCAGAAACATGCACCCATTCAGATGATGCAGGAATGGTATCCTTTACCAGATTGGTAATGTTTTTAAGATCCTCCTTCAGTTCGTTCATACCATTTCTAATGCCACTCTCAATGCTATCCTTTATGCTATTTCTAATACCATCTTTAAGCTCTGTAGTCATAGTCTTTATGGCACAGATTATACCAGAATGTGACAAGCTGTCCTCTATCTGCTTGAGCTGATCAGTGAACTCACCAACAGTGAAAGACCTTCCATAATCACTCCATGATAGAAATTTGCTGGCCAAGATGTTAGCATAGGATGAAGGAGCAAGCTTAATAAGCTTCTTCATGAGACCTGTTCCCAAAGGAATTTCATCAGGCTCATGTGTGCCATGATCTCCATAAAGCACTTCCTTCACAGCAAACTCCTTCAGAAGCTTAATTCCCTGCTCAACGGTGTTCCACTTCTTGGCAGCCCATGGCAAATCGGGAAGGATATCTCATAGCCACAGCCAACAGAAGGCGTGTCCTCAAGCTAACCCTACCAAGAGGACTTGCTAGGTATTTGTCCACTCCACTCTCCTTGGTGAGTGGTCCCAGCTGCTTGGCAGACTTGTCTCCTACCTGCAGGACATTAGCACCAATGCCACGGCATCTCACTATCCAGCTTAGGATTGGTTCACCTGATTCCCTTGTGTATTCCTTTCTAACTTCCCTGACTTCTCTGAGAGGATCATTGGAGTCCTGGATATCATCTTCGTCCTCTTCCTCCTGTTCATCTGGTTGTCCCTGGCCAAACAGAACCTTTGTCATAGCACTCTTAAACTCATTGGAACCATCCTCTCTCTTGGCAGCCAACCTCACAACGCTCCTCTCATTTGAGTATTGATGTCTCAGCACATTTGCGAGGTCTCGCAGACTAAGTACCTCCTCTTCCTCCTCTGGCTGATCACCAGAGGTCCCCTCTCTTACATCCTCTTGCGAACCACACTTCGTCTTAGCTTTCACTTTAGCAGGTGCCAGAAGGGCCTGAACAGCAACAGACTTGGACATGTGTGCTGGAGGGTTTGAATCATTAGGGGTCTGACCTGGAGCTTGTGAGTTCAAATCTGCCTTACTTTTAACAGGGCTCTGATTCTGGTCTGCTGGCTGGGGATTCAAATTGGCTGAGCTGGTGTCATTAGGATTTGGACTGACTGGGCTAGCGTTACCAGCATTAGTGGGATTATTTGCCTGTCCTCCTGGGATGCCTGCCAACCCTGACGTGTTATCATTGTTGCTAGGAACATTCTGATTTTGGGTACCTGCCTGTGCTCCTGGGACTCCTGCCAAACTCTGCCCGTTGTTATTGTTATCATTATTGTTTACATTCCCTGTGGGAACATTGGCCACGTTCCCAGAAACTGGAGACGGAGGGGCAGAGGCTGGCAGGGGGGAAGCAGATAACTGTGTTCCCTTGTTTTGCTGTGAAAGAGACTGCTTTTGAGACACAGAATTTTTCCTAGTTCTTACAGAAGCTGGTTTTGAATTTTTCACACATGCCAAAATTAATATGAAAATTAAAATCATAAGAGCCATGATAATGCACAGTAACCCCGCCACGATTTGTTTTGAGTAAAAATCTTTGCAGGGATCTGGCATTTCAGTCTGGGGCTGGATGACCCTCATGAGAGCAGTAGATAAAGCAGAATTTTGATTGATTGTCACATTATTGATAAGTGCTCCTGTAATGTCACTAGTAAGGTTTTCAGAGACATTAAAACCAGCATAACCAAGTGTCCTGGAGTCCTGTACCCCTAAATTCCTCTCCTGCCCGGACTTCGGGGGGAAAGGGGAAAAGCCGCCTGGTTTCCCCCCCCCCTCGCCTGCCCTGCAGCCGTGAAGGGGGCGGGGACTGCCCCGTGAAGGGGGGGAGGACTGCCCCGTGAGTTCCCGCGCTGGAGACAGGCTGGGATTGGCCGTGCGCTTTTGCGCCTAAGGTGTGGTAACTCTGCCCTTTGTCTAACGAAGGTTATAAATATTGGGGGTCTTCCCGCCTTTGGGGTTCCCGCTTTGGAGTTTGCGTGTGTCTGGACGCATGTCTCTGCCTGAGTTCGTTCACTCCCTTGTGCCTGGACTGCAGAGAGACTAAGGACTTGCTTTGGTGTTAGGCACACCTTTGTCTGCCTAACGACCCTTAACGACCCTTAACGACTCCTGCAGCCGCTGGAGGAGGAAGACAGACCGCACGAGCCAGCCTGAGTGAGTTATTTGGCTTAGCTTAATTTAGTAAGAAACCGCTATTAATTAATAGCTGAGTCCTTTTCCAAAATCTGACTTCCAAATATATATAGTCAGATTATTAATGGTATCCTTGTAGATTTCTCATGCAACTCAACCTGTTTATCAAACGAAATTAATCTTTGTATATATAGTTGTGGGGATGGGTTTTGTAAAAATAAAAAATATCTATTTTTGATAAATTTTCGACTCGGCCACGAATTAATCCTGCTCTCTGCAACACCAAGGATAAAATCACCCCAGCTCCAGAAAATGCTTGAAACTTTGGCTTTAGCCTTCTTATAAGCTAAATCAATAAAATAAGCAACAATTTGAGCTTTTATCCAACTAAATGCCAAGAAAATGAAACCAGACCAGAGTAACGCCCCACACAAGTACAATAGCTGCCTTATTAGCTCCATTTTAATTCTCAGAGCCAATGAACAGTCACTCAAGTAGATTTAGCCTCACGTTGGGAAAGCCAATTAAAAATGTGATGGTTTGGGCTCTTACCCGCCCCCCCACACTTTTGGAATTGCCCCAGCTAACTCAGACGGACCCTGGGAATATAAATGAAGCTATTTATTTTACAGCAGCAAATATACAAGCAGCTATTTACAATATATACAGTTATATACAGAAATATATAAAGGATAAACAATACAGAAGCACAACTCCCCTCCCAGAAACCTGAGTCCCCAGGAGGGGCTCTCAAACCACCCCAACACCTCCCCTTGCCCTCTCAACCTTACCCCAGTTCTCAGAAAGAAGAGAGGTGCAGCCAAGAGGTTAGGGAGCAAGGTTAGTGGCAGCAAGGTTAATGAGATGCAGCTTCATCAAAGCCCAGAAGCAAAGTGAGAGACAAAATGGAGAATGTTATACTTCTTCTTCCCAGAGTTCTCAGCGTGACTGTGAGCAAATAGACACAATTGTTTTCATTTCACTGCCCATTATCTAGTTCTTTTACCAAAACATTCTAGCTTGCTTCAAACTAGCACAAACCTTTAAAAAGTCAGCCTCATATTGTGCCCCCCTTCCCTACATTATGGTGCAGAAAGACGAAACAGGGTATGCAATGACTGAATTATTTTACAGAATGACATCTATTGCTAACTTTATAGATCTAACACGGGCTATTCAAGATTTAACTAGTCTAGAACAAATTATTGAAAAATTAACTGATAATGTAATCAAACTATGTACAGACTTGCAAGACACAGATAAAAATAAAGCTACAATGGTGGCCGCTTGCACAATACATGCACATTCTACATTTAAAACATTAAGAGAAACCATAGAAGTTTTAGAGGGGAAAGTTAGATACTTGGAAAGAGAGTCAGAGAAATTTGAAGTACAGAACGAGAGATTAGAAGCCCAAAACCAGAGCCTACATGAACTGTTGGTGCTGCAAATTAGAGAGAATGGCACTGCCATCGAGAATATAAAATTGCTGGCATTCGGGAGAGCATCAGAATCAGACGCCGACCCTGCCGTCCTGTCCGAAAATCCAAAACTGCGTATCTCCGAAGAGACACAGGGGAAAAGGGAAGAACTATCCGAACACCAATCCCTTATACCCACATTCCATGACCTGCCATTGCAATCGAGAGAGGAAAACTCGGACTTAGTAGACTTTAAATTAATGGCAGCAAAGGAACCGCTAAACATGTTCGTGCCGCTTCTGCCCAAGGCACCCCTGCAATCATCGCTAAGAGGGACACCCCCCAGCTCCAGTGTACCCAAGCCGGCACCCCACTCAGAACCATTCCAGTGTGATCAGGAGAAACCCCGGAAGAGAGCCACCCATTTTAGATCGGAAGGCAATTCACCAAACGGCAGCGACACGGAATACGACTCCAAAGAGGAATACGTTGGGGAAAAGCCCCGTCGCATCCGCCCAATTTTTAAGAGAGAACATATCGAAGGCAAAAAAGGGCGTGGATCCACAACAACTTGAGTCTGGCCCTACACGGGGACAAAGCTCTGTGAGTTACGGGAAATGTTTGCGCGTTGGTCCCATGAATCGGTCACAGACTACATTTGTCACGTGGTAGATGGGGGGGGAGATACCATAATTTTAAGCTGCGATGAAGTAAAGTGATGTTCTGGGGGATCGGAGGTGTTTCTAGGTACAGGACCCGAGGGGGATTATGCGTTGACTTCCAGAATTTGTTTCTGGGCGGGATCTTTAGACCCGATTGACAGGCAGGAACCCACAGAGATCCACGTAACAGATTCCTCCGAGTTAACGGATGCAATTAAAAAGCTTGCATGCGTACAGGCTATGTACAATCGCGGAACCGACCTATGTCTGTTAGATGCCCCCATCGACCCACAAAGACTTAAACTTTTGCATGAACGCAAGTTTATGCCAGTTATTTATGACAACTTGGGGGCTCGTCCGGGATATCTCTAGACCCTGGAGGTTCACCTAGGGAGGGGTGCCCCCACCTCTTGGTGGCTCCCTGGGGAAGGACCAGTCAGGGCTGGTGGTACCCTGAACCCAGCCGGAATCAACCAATACATTTTTTTGAGCTCCCTGATGAGGCTGCAGCCACTTTTATAGACCCTTAATTCTGTGCGCACAGACCCGAGCGAAGATGACAGAGTCGTGAGTATTGCGGAATCCATTCGGTTGGGTGGGATTCAATTGCCTGGTATGAAAGAGCGTGTTTGAGATGGAGTCTGACTCCGAATTGAGTGCGGAGGTCCAATAACCGTGGTTCCAAACTCCCGTGAGGGACTTGGCTGGTGAAGGATTCGTGGGTGGGTGAAAGGAGGGTCATTTAACCCCCTGCAAGACGCTCTTTAGGCAGTCATGAGAGATGGGTCAAACTAAGTTGAGGACCCAAGACCCTAACAGAGGGAGCGAAACAAAGTTACCAGATTAATGATTAAATATTGGAATGATAGGGGCCCCAGAAAAGGGAAAACAAAAATTAAATTAGTCCATTATTGTATGAGAATATGGCCAAAGGAACCAATAAGGCCACATGTGCATTGGCCTATGTTTGGGTCTTTTGAGGACTGGGTTTGTAAAGCCTTGGTAGAATGTGTGAGAAACAGGAAAATATTTAGCCCAGAGGAAGGTGAATATGCTGAGCTCTGGGAA
Organism: Pogoniulus pusillus; assembly: GCF_015220805.1. Lineage (NCBI taxonomy): Eukaryota > Metazoa > Chordata > Aves > Piciformes > Lybiidae > Pogoniulus > Pogoniulus pusillus. The sequence goes on from NC_087308.1 coordinate 109,803, forward strand.
CTATCAGCAGAAAGAAAAGTTACAGCGCTGTGTGCTCTAACAGCAGAAAGAGACAAAAGGGAGAAGAGGGAGGAATGGGAGCCCTTAGATAACTTACCGCCTGCCTCAGCCCCCCCTCTCCCCCTCGCCGCCGCTGCTGCCTCAGCCCCCCCTCTCCCCCTCGCCCCTGCTGCTGCTTCAGCCTCTGTACCGTTTCTGCAGGATAATCAACCCCCAGCTACTAGAACGAGGAGCAGGACAAGGGAGAGAATGCAGGGGCTGACCTGTATCCCCTAAGGGAAGTCCCTTTAGGGGGCAATCAAGGAGGGATAGGATTCGTGGCTGTACCATTGAACACGACTGATGTAAGAAATTTTAAGAAGGAAATGGGAACGTTACTGGATCATCCCTTAAGAGTGGCTGAGAGACTAGACCAATTTTTAGGTCCCAGCACATATACGTGGGAGGAAACTTGAAAATTTGGAAAACTGGCAGGAGAGGGGATTAGAAGAGTTACTTAGAGAAGCCCAGAAAGTGTATGTCTGAAGGGATGCAGAAAAACAGAAAGCAAAAGCTAAGATCCTTGTAGCAGCAGTAAGGGAGAGTCAGAAAGTACAAGCTACAACTAAAGAATTAAAAGGGATGGGGCCCAAGAGGCCTCTGGAGAATCAGGGTGCAAAAGAAAGAGAACCTCCTGTGTGTTATTATTGCAATAAGAAGGGACATATCCAGAAATATTGCCATAAAAGGACACAGGATAAGAAATTATTTAAGGAAGACTAGGGGAGTCAGGGGCTATATCTTTTGGGGACCCCACCATCTACTGAGCCCTGGATATTTTATTAATAGGTCCCCATAAGGAGGAAGTGGAATTTTAGTGGACATAGGAGCTGAGAAAACCACTATTAAAAAAACTCCCAACAGGAGTACAAAAAGGGAAGAATCACACAATGGTTATAGGAGCTAAAGGAGAACCATTTAAAGTACCTGTTTTAAAGGAAGTAGAAATAGAAGCAGAGGATAAAATTTGTCTAAACAATTTGTTATTATTGCCGGAGGCAGAGCATAACCTACTGGGACGAGATTTAATCTTGAAACTAAAACTGGGGATTCAGAGTGAGGGAAATAAATTACAGGTGAGGATGTACACCTTAACGCAAAGGGATGAAGAATATATAAACCCGTACGTGTGGTATAATGGTCAGGAGATGGGGAAAATAGAAATGGATCCCATCGAAATACATATAAGGGATTCTCAATGTCCAATCAGGATAAAACAATATCCAATTTCTCAGGAGGGACATAAAGAACTAAAACCAATTGTAGACAGATTGTTACAACAGGGGCTCTTGGAACCTTGTATGTCCCCACATAACACACCCATCTTACCAGTTAAGAAGCCGGATGGCTCCTTTCGGATGGTACAGGATCTCAGAGCAGTAAATCAGAGAACAGTCACTAAATTCCCTGTGGTAGCAAACCACAGAGAAGCCACCATACAGACTCTAAATTTTTTTTTGGAGCAAAAGGACTTAAGGTATCAAAACAGAAGCTACAATTTGTGGAACAAGAAGTAAAGTATTTAGCATATTGGTTGAGCAAAGGGGAAAAGAAACTAGACCCTGAACGAATATCTGGGATCTTGGGGATGAAGACTCCAGAAAATAAGAAGGAAGTCAGACAGTTATTGGGACTTCTTGGATATTGTAGACAATGGGTAGAAGGATATGGTGGAAGGGTAAAATTTTTATATGAAAAACTCACACATAAACGTCCCAGGTGGGCTCAAGAAGATGAGCAGAGGTTGAGTGACCTTAAAAATGTTTTATTGCAAGCCCCCGTTTTGAGCTTACCAGATTGGGAAGGCCTTTTTATTTGTTTGTAAATATTTCAAACCAAACAGTTTATGGGGAACTGGCTCAAAATTGGGCAGGGAGCAAGAAACCAGTGGCATATTGTTCAAAATTATTGGATCCGGTAAGCAGAGGATGGCCACAGCTTTATTAATTGAGGAAGTGAGAAGAATAACCCTACATGCTCAATTGACAGTTTACACCCCTCACAATGTGAGGGGAGTGTTACAACAGAAAGCAGAGAGATGGCTCACAGACAGCCGAGTACTGAAATATGATCCTCTAGAGTTATAGAAGGGAAATGGAAATCAAGAGATGTGACAATTAATGGGGAGTTAGAGCCAGTGGGGAATCAGGGTCCCTAAATCCGTCATGGTCAGCTCAGGCCTGTGAGTTGTACACCCTTTACAGGGCTCTTAAACCAGGAACCATCTACACAGACTCTAAATATGCCTATGGAGTGGTGCACATATTTGGGGAAATATGGGAAGAAAAAGGACTCCTAAATACTCAAGGGAAAGGATTGATTCATCAAGAATTGATAACCCTGATATTAAAGGAATTAAGGGGACCAAAGGAGATTTCTGTAGTACATATAAAGGGCCACCAACAAGGATTTGATTTACGAGTTCAGGGAAACAACAGGGCTGATATAGAGGCCTAAAAGGCTGCAGTTCAAGGTGAAGGCAGCCCTTGTGAGACTTATACACTTCACCAAGAACAGGAAATTAGCACATTTATGGGAAAAAAGTTTTCAGGAGAAGAGGAGGAAAAGAGTAAGGAGATAGGAGCAGAGTATAAAGATGGGAAGTGGCAGCTCCCGGACGGGAGGGAGATTTTGCCCAAGGCATGCAGCCGACAAATTCTTCAAAGACTGCATAATCAGACCCACTGGGGAACCAAAGCATTAGGAGACCAGTTCCTGAAACAGTATGGGTGTATAGGGATATACGATATAGCAAAACAGATCACACAGGCATGTCTGATCTGAAAAAGGGTAAACAAGGCAGTATTTAAGCAAGAAGCTCAGGGAGGGAGAAAAACAGCATATCGACCATTCGAACGAGTGCAAAGAGATTTGACAGAATTACCTAAAGCAGGAAGGATAAAATATTTATTAGTTATAGTAGATCACCTAACCCAAGGGTGGAAGCTTACCCAGTGAGCAGAGCAACTGCACATATGGTGGTAAAGGTTTTATTGGAAAATATAATACCAAGGTATGGAATAGTGGAACACATTGATTCAGATCAAGGGACACATTTCACTTCAAAAATAATTAGGAAACTATCAGAAATCTTAGGTATTTCATGGGAATATCACACTCCGTGGCACCCCCAGAGTTCAGGGAAGGTTGAACGAATGAATCAAACACTAAAACAACAGTTAACTCAATTATCATGGATTAAATGTCTGCCTATAGCATTGTTAAACCTAAGGACAAAGCCGCATAGTAGCACGGGACTTTCCCCCTACGAAATGCTATAGGGAATGCCATATTGGGCCGTGATGCCCATGGGTAACAAACTGATAGAGGATGAGAACATCCAGAAATAGGGGGATGCTAGATCAAACTCCACCTCTGAGGTTTGCAATCCATAAAATTAAACCTGGTGATAAGGTACGGATAAAGACTTGGAAAAAAAAAACAACAACAAAACTTTGTTAACTATGTGGAAAGGCCCTTTTCTTGTGTTGCTCACCACAGAAACGGCCCTCAGAACAGCAGAAAAAGGATGGACACACACCTCACGAGTAAAAGGACCTGTCCAGGAGTGGCAAGTGACTTCGGACGCAGGAGAAACAAAAGTGACACTAAGGAGGCAATAAGATAAGCTCTGGTGGAATTTCTAAACACTTGTCACTCCTAGGGGACTGATTGGGACTTCAGAACCAATACTCAAAACTGACAAAAGGTGTTGAAATTGTTAAAAACAGGAGGGATTGTTTATGGGGGAAAATTGGAGGATTTTGTTTTGTTTAGGTTTTTGGGTGTTTTTTTTGTTGGTTTTGTTGTTTGGTTGTTTGGTTTAAGATTTTATTTTAATTTGAAACACATACTTCAAGAAAAGCAAAAGGGCAGTGAGAGGCACCCAAGGAAATAAAAAGAGAGCAAGACCGGAGTGGGAACCAGTGCTGCGGCTAAAGAAGGTCTGCTGAGGGCTGCAACCCCTCTGGGCTGTGACTGCCGAGTAACATGGCCCTGACCGGACCTCTTCTGTGCATATCTGGGTTAAGCCTCCTAGCCCTGGGACAAGCCCAGAATTGCAGTGACTGCATTACTGCAACTCGGAGGGGAAAAATTGTGTCTCAAACACTGATATACCATACAATTTATGAGTGCAAAGGATGAAAGTTAGATCCCTGTTATAAAAAACAGGTGTAATTGAGACTTTAAAATTCACTTGTTATGATCCAAAGGAAGTTCCCTATCTATGGTGGGTAGAAATAAGGGCAAATGATGGGAAAGGAAAATTGTTAGGACAAAGCCAAATGGCCACCAACTGCAGCCAACCCCTTTGGGTCACTTTTGATGCTTGCCAGGCTATTGACAATGATGGTGCTTCAAATTGTGGGAATATGGGGTAGAGATGTTACTACAGTGGGCAAGAAAAATACATTTGCCCAGAGGATCCTGGCCAATGCTGCCAGTATCATAGGGAAAATCACAACATTTGGTATTTCATTAATTTTATCATGAAATAGAATCAGGAGTCAAGTATGAAATTCCAACAGTTGCTAAAATTCTTTTTGTAAATTTGGCTGAGAATATTACAAAATCATTGAATGTAACCAATTGTTATGTCTGTGGAGGTGCCAGTCAAGGAGATTGATGGCCCTGGAAATCAATGGAAGTGAACATCTCTGATCCTAACACCTGGAAAATGGAGAGAGGTAATAGAAAGCAGCAGTGGGTCCTACAAACCAGTATAATTGGAAGGAGTTGCTGGCAGAGACTGGGTGATGGTCAATTTGTAGGGAATTTGGAATGTGAAGGCAGTTATGAGTGGAATGAAACTAAAAATACATGGGAAAGATGGGGCACTCCTCTGGAAATGCCATTCCAATTGAGAAACTGGACTAAAGGTAGCACAATCATAAATGGGTGGCCAGCCCCGAGTGGATATTATTAGATATGTGGGAGAGTAGCATATGCTCACCTACCAAAAAATTGGGTAGGATCATGTGTATTGGGAACAATTAGACCCAACTTCTTGCTGTTACCTATCTCCAAGGGAGAAAGGTTAAGCGTACAGCTGTACACTAAGACTGATGAATTAAGAAGGGCCAGAAGGGATCTCCAAGTAGGAAATTGGAAAGACAATGAGTGGCCTTCCGAAAGAATCATTGCCTATTATGATCCTGCAATGTGGGCAGAAGATGGATCTTGGGGTTATCGAACCCCAATATATATGCTTAATAGGATAATTAGACTGCAAGCACTAGTAGAACTAATTGTAAACAAAACTGGAGATGCTTTGAACCTGGTAGCGAAGCAAAATACTCAAATGAGAACTGCTATATATCAAAATAGATTAGCATTAGACTATTTACTAGCTCATGAAGGGGGTGTGTGTGGGAAATTCAACCTAACCAACTGCTGCCTGGAAATAGATGATGAAGGAAATGTTGTTAACCAACTGGTAAAAGAGATTAAGAAAATTGCTCACATTCCGGTACAAACCTGGAATGGGATAAACTTAGGGAACTGGTGGAATAATCTGGGAGTATGCGATTGGTTTACTAAATTGGCTTTGGTGGAAGGGGGAGTGTTGACTGTGGTATTAATTGTACCCTGTCTCATTCCATGTTTTGTAAGACTGATCACGATGGCTGTGCAAGGGATGCAAGTAACCATTGTACCCGATAATCCAGAAGAGAGAACCAAACCCCAACCTATAATGATTATTGAGGTGACAAAAGAAAGGATAAAAGATGGAGAGTTAAACTCTCTAGAGCAAGTAATTGCCCGATTTGAAGCTAAGACACGAATCAATCTGATCAAAAAGCAAATGGGGGATTGTGAGAAATATATATTTGATCTGATCAATTCGTGGCAAGAGGCCCGAGACAGGGAGGAAGGGGGGTTTTGAATGGAGCTGCACTCCTCCTTGCACAGCCATCACAATAGCATACACTTGGCTTAAGATAACAGCAATAAATAATTAGAAGCTAGAAAGCTTGGTGGAGGAGTGAGGCAGGTGGAAGAGACAGCCTTTGCGCATGAGCAAACAGGGGACTAGTTTGGAGTTCACAGAGAGGACACTTGAGGAAGACCCCTTACTTCATCCCTGAAGACCACCAGAGGGACCACCGAATAAAAAGAGACATGCGTGGAAGAGACACCTCCCATTCTTAGAACTGATAAGCAAAACCCAACCTTTTCTTAGAATTAGTAATGAATATGTAATAGAATAGGATATAAAAAGAGAAAACTGAAAAACAAAAGGTGTGCGTTAGGGTAGAGCAGAGCCTCCCCCGCGCACCCAGGCCTGTACATTGCTTGATTCCTGCAACTCTATTAAAGCCTTATTTTGCATGAACGCAAGTTTATGCCTGATATTTATGACACACGGGAATGTAGATAATCTCAGGGTCACATCCTGCAAGAGAAAGCAGCCTGTTACGAGACTTCAGAATCAACATTGCAAACATCGCCTGCTGTAAAAAAATAGTCTTAGGAGACTGGTGAGGCAAAAAAATCCATTCAATTATGAGTAAAGGATCATCTTTCTGTGAATCCCATTGAAATATTAAAGCATAAGGCTGTTTGTCAGTATTTAGGAGAATCAGCAAGAAAGGTAATTCAGGAGAGAATCTGTGAGCTTGTCGAGATTGAATTGCTGCTAACACATTTTGCAGAGCAGCCTGGCACCGTGAATCTAATGATCTTGGTGCCTTCAGATCTGTACCTCCCTTAATAAATTCAAACAGAGGAGACAAGTCAGAGTTAGAGATTCCTAATAGAGGTCTAACCCAATTAAGAGTCCCTAACTGTTGGGGTACGGAGGCTGGCGAGAGGCGAGATCGGGGTACTGACGACTCGAGACAGCAGCTTCTAGGCATCAGTACATCAGTACTATTTATTAAGGCAATACAATGGCTTATATAGCCCCCAGATGTGTGCACAGCCAGCCTGGGGCTGGCAGAAGTGGACAGTACAGATTGGCCCCAAGTTATGTGTAAGGCAGAGATAGGTTAGCTTGCAGTAAACACCCTGAGGCTCCCACCCAGGGGGGCTGGCCGGGGTCAGTCCCCTGGGGCTGTGTCCGCCCCAGGGGCCGGCAGTTTCCACCCCCTGACAGCTGTGCGTGGGTTGCTCACTGTTCTCAGCCTAGGCCTCTGGGAATCTGTAAGACTCCAAGGACACTGCCCATCACAGGGTCTGGTGTTTACATTTCATACCTCGTTGCAGGAGAAAGCTTCCCACAACTAACAACTTCTGAACATCATGAAGTGTTTCTATTTTCTCACTAATTTGCAGTCTTTGTGGTATAATTGTTTGACTCCCGATTTTCCATCCCAGGTATCTCCACGGGGGAGCTGTTTGACCCTTTTCAAATGCAATACACAATCCTGCTTTAACAATAGCAGATTTAACAAGGGCTACGGCTTTCTCCCTGAGCTCTGTTTTGTGCTGCCACTAACAGATCATTCATGTAGTGATACAGCAAAACTTCAGGCATTTTCATTCTTACAGTGCTAGGAGCTCTAGCTACATACCACTGACAAATAGTTGGGCTATTTTTCATTCCTTGTGGGAGCACAATCCACTGATATCTTTGCAACGGGACTTGCATGTTAGTGCTTGGAACTGAGAAAGCAAATCTAGGTGGAATATTGAAAAAGCAATCTTCTAGATCAATAACAGTCAGATGCCAATCCCTAGGAATCATTGTTGGAGAAGGGAGGCCAGGTTGTACGGCTAACATCAATTCCATCACTTCATTAATTTTTCTGAGATCATGGAGCAAGTGCCACTTGCCTGATTGTGTTTTAATTACAAAGGTAGGAGAATTCCAGGGACTTGTAGAAGGCACAATATGACCCTTTTCTAATTGTTCTGTGACTAATTCTTGCAAGGCGCTAAGCTTCTCTAAAGGAAGGGGCCATTGATCCACCCAAACTGGATCCTCGATTTTCCATGAAAGTTTAAGAGTGTCGCACCCCTCAATGACCCCTCCTAAAAATGTGTCTCCAAAGAGAGACCCCATTGTGAAAGCACATCACAACCCCATAGGATCATAGGCACAGGTAGCACAAAAGGTTTAACTGAGGCTACTCATCCTTCTAGTCCTATAATTTGAATCAATTCAAGACTCTGATGACTCTTGTCTGCACCTCCAATTCCAGCCAAAATCTGTGAGACTTTAGTTAGGGGCCAATGAGGAGGCCTTTTAGCTTGAGAAATAACAGTAACATCAGCTCCCGTACCTATGATTCCACTTGAAACTATTTTCTGGGACCCTCTAACAAGCATACATTGATATGTGGGGTATGTTTGAGAAATAGAATGCACACAATATATTTCTGGGACACCTGTTGAACGAAAACTTCCCTCTTTCCAAACCTGCATCAGACCCCTCTATGCTTCTAGGAAATAGCACTAATTGCACTATTTTGCTACCCTGGGGTACCGTGCAAGGTGGAAAGGGTGTCCACGCCATGATATTAATCTCTTTACAATCTGAATCAATTACTCCAGGAAGCACAAAAAGACCTGACAATATTGTAGAAGATCTACCTATAAGCAATGCACACATATTAAAGAGAAGAGAACCAGAAATATTAGTTTCTAGCAAACGCACAGAGGAATCAATTAAGGTTACTGTGTGAGCGGTCTCCAGGTCCAGTCCTGCGCTGTCTTTGGTTGCAGGACAGAGGCCACTGGCACTGATGCTGACAGTGCTGCCTGTTGCTGATTTGTCTGGCATGGAATTTGTGTCTGAGCGTGGCACTGAGTTCCCATGCTGCGCTTAGAGTTTCCCGAGGACAGTTGACCCTGTGAATCATACTTAGAATGACGTTGATTAGCATAGTGATTTCCTCTACCACACTTAAGACAAACTGGGGAGGTCTTTTGTGGGAATGCAGAATGAACAACAGTTGTGGGATGCAGGTGCAGGACTGCTGTGGGAACAGAGTGAAGAGAAGTGACAACAGGCAGATCCTTGTAATAACAGACCTTGGTTCTCACATGCAACTGGACACCTTATCTCAGAAGGGGTAGATAACGGACCTCGCTAATGAGAATAACAAGGCATGTACTTATGCATATGTGGTGGGTCATCCCTGACTAATTATGCTAATGTGTAGGCGCGTGCTCTACTGGCTGAGTGTATAAATTTGGGCTGTCATGATCAATAAACGGCTTCAGCATAATTTGTATTTGGATCTTTCTGAAGCTCAGGCAGCTCGCCCAAACCATATTGGTTTATGGGCATGTTTACCGTTGTCCCGACGGCAAGCAGTGATAGCAGGCACGCGGCCTGCAACATCTGGCACACCGAACAGTGGAATCTAAACCCACTCTTTGGGTGCAACAGTCTTTCTGTTTTTCCTCCTCTTGTTGCAAAGCAATTCTTTCTTAAAGTGACCCGGTTTACCACATCCAAAGCATGCGCAGTCGAGGGAGGATTCATAGCAGCAAAAGCAGCTGCCATCGTTTCATATTTATAGTCTGTAGTCCCAATTCTGTTACAAGCTTCAATCATTTCCACTGAGGAAGGATCCTGATTTGGCAGGGATTTAAGCAATTTCTTACAGTCTGAGTTGGCATTTTCAACAGCCAGCTTTAAAAGCAGGATATCTCTTGCCTGTGCATTGTCAACCTGCCTTTGCAATGCTTGCTGTAGTCTGTCAATAAAATGCATGTAAGGTTCTCAAGGCTCCTGAGTTATATTCATGAACGCTTTCTGCAGTGCCTGACCATCTGGGATTTTAAGGAAGGCTTTCTTAGCCTCTTCTCAAATTGCCTCTAAGGCTTCTTGGGGGCTGCCCTTTGCCTGCGCAACAGGATCGGTATGTTGACCTGTTCCCATAAGGTGATCTAATGTTAGAGCTTGCATCGCTGCATTTTCATGAGCTGCAAAAGTGTGCAATAACTCCTGGAGCCCTTGCCTCTACTGTGATTCCCACATCATAAATTGAGCAGGCATTAGGAGGAGCTGAGCCAAAGATCTGAGATCATAGGGAGTCATAACATGTGCATCTGTGGCCATTTGAGCTGATCCTCTAGCTCAGACATAGGGGAGAGATGAACATTCCAGGGATAGATCACATAAATGGCAACAGTAGATAAATTAATATAATTTCATTGGAGCATCAAGAACTTAATGTCTAGAAGCACAGTTTGTTCTCCCCTTTTTCTCCCGCTAGCTTCTGCTGCTGCAGCTTCGCCTGTCATCCCCCGGCTGCTGTTTTGGCTACTGCTGCTTTGCTGCTTCGCCGCCGCTTGATCCCTCCCCCATCTCCCTTAAGGTTATTGTATTTTTTTTTTTCCTTCTTTCCTTCTCTAGTTATTATCTCTCTTTACATTGTTATACTATAAGAAAATACAATTTCATCTTTCCCTGACTTTCAAAAAAAGGGGGGTTTGTGTTGTGAATTTTCTTCCCAGGGGAGGGATCAGCCCAAACCCAGGACAGAATTTTTTGGCACCTTAACGTGGGGCACGATCTTGGCTTGTTGTTTTTTTTTCTTTCCCCCTTTTAATTGATAATCAGAATAAGAACATCAGGGAAAAATGAAGTTGTTTAATATATTCTGGCCTAATATTGCCTCAATTCTGACTCTATCGGTTCAGCAGTGTTTTACAGCTATGGTGCACCACCAGGTGTGTTCATTCTTCGCTAAGATGGTCTGGGACTCAGTAAAAGCTGTGCTAACGAAGGTTGGAGATGTTGTTAGGAATGTTTTAGGGTTTAGGAATGTCGTCGAGGGTGTGCCGTATGTGACATTGGTGTCAGAGACTAGGAGTTATTTGGAAGAGATGAGCTACCCAGTAGCCTGCCTAATATGTGTGAACTTGATGTTTTTGGCTGCTATTGTAGGTCTGGTTGTAGTTTGGAGATGAGAGAGATGCAGGAACAAACAGGCTGTAAGTGAGGTTTTTACCTTCTCCGGAGGCAATAGCAGGGAGCTAAGGGTTAAAGAAACAGTCTGCAACCGAAACGGGGGAGGGAGGGCCATGGCACCAGGCAGACGGACTGCTCGCAGAGCAGCAAAACGTCCTGCCTCAGAGCCTTTGAAAGGAGGAAAAATGGTTGGACATGGCCCGTACCCCACTGACCCTGAAGCATGGAGGCAGGAAACAATCTGGTTCCCATTCGTACCTAATAGAACGGAGGAAAGTAAAGGTAGAAGCGATGGAACCCCTGCAGAAGTACAGTCACAAAGGGCTGCTGCGGCGGCGCCGGATCTGGCTGCAGACGGTGTGGGCTATGGCAAAGTCCCTTGGACAGATAAAGTTGAGGAACTGGTTTGTGGAAAATGCGGCTCGAACGTTTTGATCTGTAGGAGGGTCGCTGACACCAGAGCCTCTGCCAGCAGAGAGGCTGCTGAGGCAAAGACTCTTTCGCCTGCAACCAGGGGACCGGAAGCGGTCCCGGGGGAGGTGGCGAGGTCCTCGGAAGGTGAACCCACTAATGCCATCGAGCCTGCTAATGCCGCTGCTCCTGTGTGATGGTTTGGGGGTTACCCCGCCCCCCCACACTTTTGAATTTGCCCCAGCTAACTCAGACGGACCCTGGGAATATAGATGAAGCAATTTATTTACAGCTAGCAGAATTTACAAGCAGCTATTTACAATATATACAGTTATATACAATTATATACAGAAATATACAAAGGATAAACAATACAAAAGCACAACTCCCCTCCCAGAAACCTGAGTCCCCAGGAGGGGCTCTCAAACCACCCCAACACCTCCCCCCGGCCCTCTCAACCTTACCCCAGTTCCCAGGAAGAAGAGAGGTGCAGCCAAGAGGTTAGGGAGCAAGGTTAGTAGGAGCAGGGTTAATGAGATGTGACCAGGTCTAAGGCAAAAGCAAGAGTGAGAAAACAAAATGGAGAAAAAGTCTTTCTTCTTCCCAGAGTTCTCAGCGTGACTGTGAGAGAAGTTGACATCAATTGTTTTCATTTCACTGCCTGTTATCTAGTTCTTGTACCAAAACATTCTAGCTTGCTTCAAACTAGCACAATCCACCCCTGTGTACCGCTGAGAATTATCCAATCTAATCTAAACCAATATTTACAATAAAACAATATATACAAGTTCAGTTCACACTTCAATCAGATGTAGGTGATTCAAAAGCTCAGAACAGGGACTCCCAGGTGATGTTGGGTTCGTGCTCACATACTGTAGATTCTATCGTAGATTCTCTCAGTGTTGGGCGCCAATGTTACCTAGAACAGAAAACTCCTAACAGCTTGAATTTAAAGTCTCTCAGCTAAGGTTAGATTTCTCTGTGGAATACACTGGATTTCACCATTCTCCTGCATTACCCAGTATGTATGACCTGGACCTTCAGCAGAAACCACCCCTCGGACAGGTTTCCCTTCGCCCGAAGGAGAAAATACCCAAACAGTTTTCCCTAACAGATTCTTCTCATGTACAACAGGAACTTTATCACCGTCTACTGTTTGGACCAAATCTGATTGTGCAGGTCCTGCTCTGTTTACTGAACCTCTACTATTTACCAACCAAGTAGCTTCTGCTAAATGCTTGTCCCAGTTTTTCAGAGTTCCATCCTGTGAGAGTCTGATCCTCTCTCTTGTTAATCAACAAAGATAAAGATTGCATGGTCCCTCCTTAATCAATGAAGATTGCATCATCTCTCCTTAATCTTGTTACTTCTGGGACTCAGACTCGGTGCTTGGCCCAAAAGCTCAGAGATGCAAATCAACAGACAATACCTTTGAAACTCCTAGACCTCACCCTGGCTGGACTGCCCAGGAAGCCTCCATCTTATCTCAGCTGCCCCCAAGGGCTGTGTATGCAGGGTGTGGACAGGTGTAGCCGAGAGAGGGCGGAGGCCCTCCCCCCGGCGACGCCGGACCCCTGCGAATGTGTGAGAATGCATAGGAAGATGCCCTGGGGGGGCTGCAGCTGGACACTGAGCAGAAAACTGTATAAAAAGGCAGGAGAAAGGCCTGCCAAAGAGTGGCATCCCCACCAGACCAAGCGTGGTATCCCCACCAGTGGTATTCCCACCGCACCACCAGTGGCATCACCAGCAGACAGAGTGTGGCCTTCCCAGCGGACCACCATTCCCACCGGACCAGAGAGTGGCATCCCCACCAGACCAAGCGTGGTATCCCCACCAGTGGTATTCCCACCGCACCACCAGTGGCATCACCAGCAGACAGAGTGTGGCCTTCCCAGCGGACCACCATTCCCACCGGACCAGAGAGTGGCATCCCCACCAGACCAAGTGTGGTATCCCCACCAGTGGTATCCCCACCAGTGGCATCCCCACCAGACCAAGTGTGGTATCCCCACCAGTGGCATTCCCAGCGGACCACCATTCCCACCGGACCAAGAGTGGCACCTCCATCGGACCACCAGTGACATCTCCACCGGACCACCGAGGGCAGACCATCACCGGACCACCAGACCTGCACACCGCCTGAAGAACCTCTGACAAAGATCATCCCTGGGCCACGCACCCGTCTCTCTCTCACCCCTTCATCTGCGACGGAGGGTAATATGATCACAGCCTTTTCCCCTTCCCTGCTCCTTCCTTTCTTCTCCATCGATCTCTTTATCTTTCTCTCTCCCCCTTTTCCCCTCTCTCCCTCCGTTTTGCCCAACCTTATCCTTTAATAAACAGTTTCATGGTGATATATGGTCTCGTTTGCACCTTAATTTCGCAACACGGAATCCATAAGAACTGGTCTAGCTCCGCTCGACAGAGATACTGTTAATCTCTGCTCATCCGGACCTTGACACACCCCCCATGGCTTTTAGGGTGGTTTTCAGCAAACCATTGTAGCGTTCAATCTTCCCTGAAGCTGGTGCATAGTAGGGTATGTGATAGATCCATTCAATACCATGCTCTTTGGCCCAGTTTTTCACAAGATTGTTCTTGAAACGAGTACCATTGTCTGACTCAATTCTCTCTGGAGTTCCATGTCTCCACAAGATCTGTCTCTCCAAACCAACAATGGTGTTACGTGCAGTAGCATGTGGAACTGGATAGGTTTCCAACCATCCAGTGCTGGCTTCTACCATCGTCAGCACATACTGCTTGCCAGAACGAGATCGAGGTAAAGTGATGTAGTCAATCTGCCAGGCTTCACCATACTTGTACTTTGACCATCTCTCACCATACCATAAGGGCTTGATTTGCTTAGCCTGCTTAATAGCAGCACAAATGTCACAGTCATAGATGACTTGGGTGATAGCGTCCATGGACAAGTCAATTGACCTATCACGAGCCCATCGGTATGTTCCATCTCTGCCTTGATGTCCAGATGAGTCATGGGCCCACCAAGCTAAGAACAGCTCACCTCGGTGTTTCCAATCAAGGTCAATGTCAAGATCAGAGTTGGTATCAACTTGAGCAATCTTAGCAGCTTGGTCTGCCTTCTGGTTATGTTGATGTTCCTCAGTTGCTCTGCTCTTAGGCATGTGTGCATCTACGTGCCGCACCTTCACTGGAGTTTTCTCCAGCCGTGCATCAATGTCCTGCCATAGATCAGCACACCAAATAGGCTTTCCTTTCCTCTGCCAACCATTCTTCTTCCAGTCCTTTAGCCAACCCCATAGAGCATTGGCTACCATCCACGAGTCGGTGTAGAGGTAAAGGATAGGCCAATTTTCACGTTCAGCCACATCAAGAGCAAGTTGGACAGCTTTTACCTCAGCGAACTGACTGGATTCTCCTTCGCCATCTTTCGTTTCGGTAACTCTCCTGGTTGGACTCCAGACTGCTGACTTCCATATTCTCTTGTTCCCAACAAGACGACAGGAACCGTCTGTGAACAAAGCATAGTTCTTTTCCTGATCAGAGAGATCACCATAGGGAGGAGCTTCCTCAGCACGAGTTATTTTCTCCTCTGGAGGTTTGGAACAGTCTGTGCCTTCCGGCCAGTTGGTGATCTCCTCCACCAGACCAGGTCGGTCAAGATTACCCATTCGTGCTCGTTGGGTTATCAAAGCCATCCATTTAGACCAGGTTGCATCTGTGGCATGATGTGGTGATGAACCTTTGCCCTTGAACATCCAGTTAAGAACTGGCAGTCTAGGAGCTAGAAGCAATTGTGACTCAGTTCCAATCACTTCAGAAGCTGCTTTCACTCCCTCATAGGCTGCTAGTATCTCTTTCTCAGTTGCAGTGTAATTTGTCTCTGAACCTCTGTAACAACGTCCCCAGAAACTAAGTGGACGACCACGTGTCTCGTTTGGAGCTCTCTGCCAAAGACTCCAAGTTGGACCATTGTCACTGGCAGCCGTGTACAGAATGTTTTTAATGTCCGGACCAGATCTCACAGGTCCCAAGCCCACTGCATGGACTATTTCTCGTTTGATTTGATCAAAGGCTGCTTGTTGTTCAGGTTCCCACTCGAAATTATTTCTCTTACGAGTCACATCATGCAGAGGTTTGACAATCTGACTGAAACCAGGAATGTGTAGTCTCCAAAATCCCACCACACCAAGGAAAGAAAGTGTGTCCTTCTTACTGGTGGGAACTGCCATAGTAGAGACTTTGTTGATCACATCCTGAGGAATGTAACGGCAACCATCCTGCCACCGCACTCCCAGAAACTGAATTTCTCTGGCAGGTCCTTTGACCTTGTCTCTCTTAATGGCAAAACCTGCTTGCAACAGAATGTCAATGATTTTGTTACCTTTCTCGAAGACTTCCTCAGCAGTTTGGCCCCACACAATGATGTCGTCGATGTACTGGATGTGCTCTGGAGCTTTACCTTTCTCCAGTGCATTGTGGATGACTGAGTGACAGATGGTTGAGCTGTGTTTCCACCCCTGAGGTAAACGGTTGAACTGGTACTGGATTCCTCTCCAGGTGAATGCAAACTGAGGCCTGCACTCCTTTGCTATGGGAATAGAGAAGAAAGCATTAGCAATGTCTATGGTTGCATACCATTTAGCCTCCTTCGATTCCAGCTCGTACTGGAGTTCCAGCATGTCCGGCACAGCTGTTGAGGGCACGAAAGTCAACTGTGAGTCTCCAGTCGCCCGTAGGTTTACGCACAGGCCAGATGGGACTGTTGAAAGGTGAATGAGCTTTCTCGATGACAGCCTGACTCTCTAATTGACGAATCAGCTGATGAATGGGCAACAAAGAGTCACGGTTAGTTCTGTACTGCCTATGATGAACAGTTTGAGTTGCAATTGGCACTTCCAGGTCCTCTATGTCATGATGTCCCACAACTGCAGATTCATCAGAAAGTTCAGGTCTAATAGACAATTTCAATTTATCATCCTCAATCTCTACGGATGCTATTCCAAAAGCCCATTTGTGACCCTTAGGATCTTTGAAACAACCTTGTCTCAAAAAGTCAATTCCCAAAATGCAAGGCGCATCAGGACCAGTTACAATAGTATGTGTCTTCCACTCTTTACCAGTTAAACTGATCTCAGCCTGTACCTTAGTTAACTCTTGAGATCCACCAGTGATTCCAAAGATAGATATGGACTCTGTCCCTTTGCAATTTGATGGCAATAAAGTACACTGAGCCCCTGTGTCAACTAAAGCCCTGTATTTCCAAACTCTTGAACTGCCAGGCCACCTAATGAATACATTCCAATAGATTCGGTTCTCTCCACTATCCCTTTCCTCCTCCTGGCTGGAGGCAGGGCACCCCTAATGCTGAACATGGCATGTAGGGTGTACACAGTGATTGGTGTTGTTGTGAGAGGAACTGCTACTGTTGGAACAACTGCAGTTGCTCTCGGGAGCTGAAGAAGTGACAGCTACTTTCCTGGCATTATTGCCTCTGTTTCTGCCACTCTGCAGATCCCTGACCCTCTTTGAAAGAGCTGAAGTCGGTTTACCATCCCATTTGTTCATGTTCTCACCATATGTGTCACGCAGAAGTATCCACAGTGATGCACGTGATTGCTGCTGTCTGGGTGGAATTTGTCTCCTCCTGGGCTGGAATTGCCTTGCAGGAGGTGGGCGTCTGTTCCTGATGGCAGAAACATGCACCCATTCAGATGATGCAGGAATGGTATCCTTTACCAGATTGGAAATTGAGGTTGTAAGGTCCTCCTTCAGTTCTTTCATGGTATTCTCAAAACCATCTTTCATGCCCTTTATTTCAGAAGTCATAGTTTGTATGGCAGAAATTAGGCCAGAATGTGACAAGCTGTCCTCTATCTGCCTGAGCTGGTCAGTGAATTCACCAACAGTGAAAGATCTTCCATTATCACTCCTTGCTAGAAACTTGCTGGCCAAGATGTTAGCATAGGATGAAGGAGCAAGCTTAATCAGCTTCTTCATGAGACCTGTTCCCAAAGGAATATCGTCAGGCTCATGAGTACCATGATCTCCATAAAGCACTTCCTTCACAGCAAACTCCTTCAGAAGCTTAATTCCCTGCTCAACGGTGTTCCACTTCTTGGCAGCCCATGGCAAATCATCTCGGGAAGGATATCTCATAGCCACAGCCAACAAAAGGCGTGTCCACAAGCTAACCCTACCAAGAGGACTTGCTAGGTGTTTGTCCACTCCACTCTCCTTAGTGAGTGGTCCCAGCTGCTTGGCAGACTTGTCTCCTACCTGCAGAGCATTAGCACCAATGCCACGGCATCTCACTAGCCAGCTTAAGATTGGCTCACCTGATTCCCTTGTGTATTCCTTCCTAACTTCCCTGACCTCTCTGAGTGGATCCTTGGAGCCTTGGATGTCATCTTCCTCCTCTTCCTCCTGTTGTTCTGGTGGTGCCGGGCCTAACACAATCTTCCTCATAGCATTCCTAAACTCATTGGGACCATCCTCTCTCTTGGCAGCTAACCTCACAGCACTCCTCTCACTTGAGTATTGTTGTCTCAGCACATCTACAAGGTCTCGCAGACTAACTATCTCCTCCTCCTCCTCTTGCTGCTGATCACCAGAGGTCCCATCTCTTACATCCTCCTGTGAACCACTCTTTGTCTTAGCTTTTGCCTTAGCAGGTGCCAGAAAAGCCTGAGCAGCAACAGACTTGGATGTGTCTGCTGGAGGATTTGAATCTTTAGGAGTCTGACTTGGAAGGTTTGAATCCTTAGGGGTCTGACCTGGAGCATTTGAATTATTGGAGGTCTGACTTGGAGCATTTGTATCCTTAGGGGTCTGACCTGGAGCTTGTGAGTTCAAATCTGCCTTGCTTTTAACAGGAGGATTTTGGTTCTGGTCTGCTGGCTGGGGGTTCGAATTGGCTGAGCTGGTGTCAGTAGGATTTGGACTGACTGGGCTAGCGTTACCAGCATTAGCAGTGTTAGCATTAGTGGGATTATTTGCCTGTCCTCCTGGGATGCCTGCCAATCCTGAGGTGTTATCATTTTTGCTAGGGACATTCTAATTTTGGATACCTGTCTGTGCTCCTGAGGCTCCTGCTAAACTCTGCGGCTTGTTTTGGTTATCCTTATCATTGTTTACGTTATTGGCAGGAACACTGGCTGTGTTCCCAGCACTTGGAGAAGGAGGGGCAGAGGCTGGCAAGGGGGAAGCCGATAACTGTGTTCCCTTGTTTTGCTGTGAAAGAGACTGCTTCTGAGACACAGAATTTTTCCTAGTTCTTACAGAAGCTGGTTTTGAATTTTTCACCAATAATGCCAAAATTAATATGAATATTAAAATCATAAGAGCCATGATAATGCACAGCAACCCCGCCACAGTCTCTTTCCTGTAAAAATCCTTGCATGGACTTGGCATTTCAGTTTGGGTCTGGATGACCCTCATGAGAGCAGTAGATAAAGCAGACTCTCGATTGATTGTAACATTATTGACAAAAACTCTTGTAATATCACTAGCAATATTCTCAGTGACACTAAAACCAGCATAACCAAGAATAAAATCACCCCAGCTCCAGAACATGTTTGAAAGCTTAACTTTAGCCTTCTTAAAAACTACATGAAGCAAGAAATAACCAATTTGATCTTTGATCCAGTTGTACACAAAAAACCAGAAAACAGGCCACACAGCAATCCCCACCAAATACAATAGCTGCTTGATTAGCTTCGTCTTAATTCCCAGAGCTAATTTCCACTCAGTGAAATATCTAGCCCCACGTTGGGAAAGCCAATAAAAAAATGTGATGGTTTGGGGGTTACCCCGCCCCCCCACACTTTTGAATTTGCCCCAGCTAACTCAGACGGACCCTGGGAATATAGATGAAGCAATTTATTTACAGCTAGCAGAATTTACAAGCAGCTATTTACAATATATACAGTTATATACAATTATATACAGAAATATACAAAGGATAAACAATACAAAAGCACAACTCCCCTCCCAGAAACCTGAGTCCCCAGGAGGGGCTCTCAAACCACCCCAACACCTCCCCCCGGCCCTCTCAACCTTACCCCAGTTCCCAGGAAGAAGAGAGGTGCAGCCAAGAGGTTAGGGAGCAAGGTTAGTAGGAGCAGGGTTAATGAGATGTGACCAGGTCTAAGGCAAAAGCAAGAGTGAGAAAACAAAATGGAGAAAAAGTCTTTCTTCTTCCCAGAGTTCTCAGCGTGACTGTGAGAGAAGTTGACATCAATTGTTTTCATTTCACTGCCTGTTATCTAGTTCTTGTACCAAAACATTCTAGCTTGCTTCAAACTAGCACATCCTGCCTTAGCCCCATTTGTCTCTGCTGAGCCGGCTGCTGTTGCTGCTGTGGGGAAGGGTCCTTCTGCCTCAGCCTCAGCCCCACTACCACGTGAGGAACAGAGCCAGGCAGACAAACAAAACTCAGATGATTTGGTAAAAGCCACCTCCCAGAGTAAGACACAGTTTACCTTAGATAAGGTCTCCCTTGCCCCGGTTAAAACAAGGAGAAAAATGGCAGCTAGCCTTGGGGGTCGAGATAGCTCAGATGACAATGGGGATAAACCAGAGCAGGGTGAGCAAAGGGAAGAGGATCCAGGAGAAGGTACATCAGCTGGTGTGAAGGCCAGTACCTTTGTGGGGACAAGGAGTGGAAAGGCTAAAGCAAAGGAAAAACGTATTCAGGAGAGGGATGATAGTGATGATAGTGATGATGAGGAGAAAGCCCCATTGCCAAGGAAGGAGGTCAGGCACATTGGTCAAGACTTTGCCCGGAAAGAGCGAGAACTGCTGATGAGTTGGCTGAACAGATGCTGGGATGGAGGCATGGACACCATAAAAATAAACCCTCCGACAGTAAGGCAGTTGGGAGTTTTCTCAAGAGACAATGGCATAGATAAGCACTTAGGACATCTCGGTGGCAACTCTAACCTCTGGTCACGTGTATTGACAGCTGTGGTACTGCGGTACCCTAACAGGGATGATGTACCCTGGAGACCCTTACGCTGGAATACAATTGAACAGGGGGTTTCAGTGCTTGCGAGAGATGGCCATAAGAGAGCAAATCTATGGAGATTATACAACGGAGGACCCTGAGGAGATACCTATGAGCCGAGCTCTCCTAAAGAAACTTATTCAGCTTGCCCCCTCTAATTATGCCCATACATTGGCAAGTAAAATGGTGGGGAAAGATGATGCAACAACTTCTATGACTGTGGGTGAATTTGCTGATCAAATGAGGCAAATGGAGGATAGCCTTACGGTTAATGCTATGGTGTCAGCCATAAATACTATGACTGAAGAGATTAAAGATAGCATGAAACAACTCAAGGAGGAATTTAAAACCTCCCTATCCCAGATGGCAAAGGACAGTGAACTTTCTTCTTCACCCTCAGAGTGGGTACATGTCTCGGCCATCAGGGATAGGCATCTTCCTAGAAGACCAATTCAACCTAACTCACTAAAAAATAGACAACAGTCACGTGGGTCTCTTTGGTTAATCCTACGTGACCAGTTTGGTGAAAACATGGATAAACAGGATGGGAAACCTACCTCACTTCTCCTAAAAAGAGTGAGTGAGTTACAGAGTCAGAAGCCTAAAACAGTAGTTACCTCAGTTTCCCCACATGACTCAGATGGTTCTGGCGATGATTCAACTAACACCACTAAACACTGTGCCAATTGCAATTGTAATGGTCCAACCTGGTGCCTATGGCAAAGAGCCCCAGGAGAAACACGTGGCCGACCACTTGGTTTCTGGAGTAGAGGATATAGAGGGCCAGAAGTAAACTATACACCAACGGAGAAAGAGATCCTTGCTGCTTATGAAGGTGTGAAAGCTGCTTCAGAAGTAATAGGAACAGACTCTCAGCTTCTTTTGGCTCCCAGATTACCAGTTTTGAACTGGATGTTTAAGGGAAAGGGGTCATCGCCACATCACGCAACCGATGCTACCTGGTCTAAGTGGATGGCTCTCATAACACAGCGAGTACGCATGGGGAGCCTTGAACGACCTGGCATAGTGGAGATGATCACCAACTGGACAGAAGGCACAAACTGTATAAATCCTCCAGAGGAGCGAGTAAGTTGGGCTGAGGAAGCTCCTCCTTACAGTGATTTGTCTGAAGAAGAAAGGAACTATGCTCTATTTACTGATGGTTCTTGTCGCCTTGTTGGAAACAAGTGAAAATGGAGAGCTGCAGTTTGGAACCCTATACGAGCAGTGGCTGAAGTAAAAGCTGGAGAAGGTGAGTCGAGCCAGTTTGCAGAGGTAAAAGCTATCAAACTTGCTCTTGATGTGGCTGAACGTGAGGCCTGGCCCATGCTTTACCTCTATACTGATTCATGGATGGTGGCTAATGCCTTATGGGGTTGGCTAAAGGACTAGAAAAGAAATAAATAAATAGCTTCATTTATATTCCCAGAGCCCGACTGAGTCTAGTGGGGTGCTTCTAAAGTGTGGGGGGGCGGGGTACACCCAAACCACCACATATTTTATTTGGCTCTTCCCAATGTGGGGCAAATTCATTTGAGTGACTGTTAATTAACTCTGGGAATCAGAATGAAGCTAATAAAGCAGCTATTGTACTTGGTGGGGGCTCTTATGTGGTCTGTTTTCTGTTTTCTTGCATTCAATTGGATCAAAGCCCAAATTGTTTATTACTTTCTTAATGTAGCTTATACAAAGGCTAAAGCTAAAGTCACAACCATTTTCTGGTCCTGGGGTGATCTCATTCTTGGGTATGCTGGTTTTAATGCCACTGAAAATCTTACCAGTAACATTACAGGGGTATTTGCCAATAATATTACAAGCAATCAAAATATTGCTTTAACTACAGCCCTCATGAGGGTAATTTACCCCCGAACTGAGATGCCAGACCCTTGTAAAGAGTTTTACTCAACGCAGACCGTGGCAGGTCTGGTGTGTGTCATCCTGGGTCTTATAGTTTTGATTTTCATATTAATTCTGGCATTATGTATGAAAAATTCAAATGCAATACCTGCAAAAACTAGGAAAGTCTCTGTTGCCCTTGTGGGGCAAGCAGTGACCTGGTTCAGGAACGAGACGGTGACCAGTTCTTGGCCACTCGTGACCACAGCTCACACACACTGATGCGGTGGAGAACAAATGGCGTTTATTCGTGTACAGTGCTGGATTATATAGTGTGAAGATAAACATCATTTCCATCTGCTTACATCACTACTAAATATTATGGGTTATGGCAGTAAGGAGAGGGGCCCCTGTCTTTCCGTACATTCCGTTATCTTCCGAGCGCCAGACCCTAGCTGCCCACATTTCCCCCCTCCCTATGCTCAATAAGACTAGCTACAATATAACATTTTCTTAAAAGTATAAAATTGTAAAAAAGTATAAAATTCTCTATAGAAAGAGCATAGAAAAATAGTCACAGTATCAAAAGATCTTAACAGTAAACTTCAGTAGTCAGGCACTTTAAATGAGGTATTGTTGAGAACAATGTAGTGCAACCAAGTGCGGTTAGTGTAAAAGTATGAGATGAGAACATTTTTCACGTTATCGTTAGTAAACACCCAAAGTGCTCGTACCCATCACACGTGAAAATTCCCTAAATATGTTTTTAAGTCAGTTGCCATATATTGTACTATCCCTATCTTCTATAACTATTTTCTTCACAGTATAACATTCTTTGGTGCAAACCTAAGCTACTTTGTGCAAGATAAGAGTAATAATACTGAAGGTACCTTAGAGTAAATCTTACTGCTCTACAAGCATAATATCTATTGTCTGCAGCCTACGTCTAGCAAAGGATACAAACGTGTTCAGTACACAGGGTCCAAAAATTAAAGTCAGCACGATCATCACGATCAGTCCCATCAGGGAGGATATCAGGGTGGTTAGCCATGGTGATCGATTATACCATAATTCAAACCATCCTTGTTGGGCTTCCCTATCCTTCTTTCTTTGGGTCAATCTTTCTCTTAATTTAGCCATTGAATCTCTAACTACTCCAGTGTGGTCTGCGTAAAAGCGACACTCCTCCTTCAAAGCTGCACAAAGGCCTCCTGACTGCATGAACAGAAGGTCTAACCCTCGTCTGTTCTGTAAAACAACTTCTGAAAGTGATGAGAGAGATTTTTCTAGGGAGGTCACAGAATTTTCTAGTCTTTGCAGGTCCTCATCGATGACAGCCCGTAGGTGGGTTGGGCCCTTATGTTGGGATACCAAGGAAGTCAGTATCCATTGCCCTGGTTGGTGTCTGTATGAGACATTTGATGGTCTTACCATACCCAAAATCAGAATCACACAGAGACATCGCAACCCTCCCTTTCGAGGGCCTCCTTGGTGTTGTTTGGATCTTGCTGGTGTGACACTTTCTGGCGTGGGTGGTTGTGAATCACTTTTCGGGTTGTCATCATCCTCTGCCAGGAGGGCATCCAATCAAGAGGTCCTGTGGATGAAAACTCACAGTTTTCATTAGTTTTTATTCTGGAGGTCTGGTTTAATAGATTTAAGTGGACACCACTTGACCTTGCCATCTTTTCTGACTGCGGCGTATCCACGCCCTGTTAATGATAATTTCCATCCTGATTCCCATTCTCCTAACTCATTTCTAGCTATGACTGATGGGCCCTCTTCTAATGCCTGAGTGGCCCAATGTTTTTGGGAAGGGCTGTTCGTCTCCTCCTCTCTTGGGAACTGATTTAATGCCAATAGAGCAGTCGTCAGCAGACGTGCTTGATCCCCTGAAGGAATGGTACCATTGAACCCTTCTGATTTTGCTAATACCTCTAATTTTGTTTTTAGAGTCTGATTTGCTCGCTCGACTATGGCCTGTCCTGTGCTATTGTACGGAATCCCATGAACTAAACTGATACCCCATTTTGAAACAAATGCTTGAACTGTCTTAGAGACAAAATTTGGACCATTGTCTGTTTTGATCTGATTGGGGATACCGAGCCACGCCATGGCTGTTAACCAGTGTTGAATGGTTGCTTTGGAGTCAGCTTTGAGATGTTGTGTGGCTACTATCACTCCGCTGTAGGTGTCTACAGTTACTGCCAACCACACTCGTGGTTTCAATAGTTGGCAAAGTGTAAAGTCTGTTTTGCCATATTTCTGAGGCTTTAAGACCTCTGGGGTTGACTCCGCTGGAGCACAGTGGTGTTTTTTGACAGTGAGGGCATGTAGCTACTACATGTTTAGCATCTGTGATCGAGATCACACATCTCTTTGCTAGTGCTTTGGCTCCGATGTGAAGAGACTCATGCAGTTCGCATGCATCTTTCAATGTCCACAATCCTTTTGCTGCGGCATCTGCTCTGTCATTGCCGATTTGAAAAAATCCTTTTATCGTGTTGTGGCTGTTGACATGGATGACTGATATGGTGCCTTTTCTGGAGAACAGTGCTTCTTCTAGCATCAGTGCTGCTGGAGATGTTGATACACTGGGCCCTGACATGGCCAGAGTTTTGCTACAAACATCGAGTCAGTTACAATGTTCAGGTGTTCTTCAGGGAATAGTCCACATGCTAATACTACAGCTGTTACTTCTAGCTGCTGAACTGAGAGCGTATTGTCAGTCACTCTGACACTGAGCCATTCTTCTCCCGACTGCCACACTGCTACTGCAGTTGAAGTCATTGAGGATGCATCTGTGAAAACTGTCGGTCCTTCTTGCGGCCGATCCATGACTTTTTGTGGGAGATCAACATCCACGATTGGCAGCATTTGGGTCCAAGGGGGTTTTGCAGCATACTTGATTTCTCCGCTGAATCCTACTAGAGCCACTGCTAGATGTTCTGACATCGCCACTGATTGCGTTGGAAGCTGTTTTCGGAAGGGCAAATATATTTTTGCTGGTTCTGTACCCAGGTGTCTTAGGGCAAGCTTTCTTCCTTTCATGATGAGATTTCCAAGGCACTCAACCCCTGGAGAGAATGCATGTGACACTTTTCCCAGAACTACCCACTGAATCGGTTGAACTTTCTTGGGGGGGCCTTGGGCTAATGCCCCTACTCCCCCTCCTTCTGTGAAGTGTACGTACAGGTCGAGTGGTTCCTCTGGATTCCATTTGGCGAGCGTGCTTGATGATACTTGTTGCTCGATAAAGTCAAGGGAATTCATCGCTTCTGTTGTCAGGGTCTTCTCTTCCCATGGATTTCTTCCTTTCAGTAGATCATAGAGAGGGGCCATGGCTTCTGGAGGAATCATGACAATATTGCGAAGCCACTGCAATGATCCTACCAGCTGTTGCATATCATACAGTGTCTTGATGTTCCGTTGGATCTTTATTTGTGGAGGGGTCACATAGGATTTTGTGATTCCAACTCCCAAGAAACTCATGTGTGGCCCTCTTTTGATTTTAGAGTCTGCAATTTCAAACCCATTTGATTTCAGAGTTTCTGATATTGTGGACACCAAGTGGTCTACTTGATTCTCTGATGGTGCAGCAACTAGGATATCGTCCATGTATTGAATGATGGTCGCGTTTGGGTTGTCTTGCCGAACTGGTGCCAGTGCCCGATCCACTGTAATTTGGCAGATAGTAGGCAAATTGATCATTCCTTGAGTCAGTACTTTCCATTGGAAGCTCATATTAGGACGCTGGCTGTTTGGGAACACAATTGAAAAGGCAAATCGCTCTTTATCTTCTTCATGCAGAGGTATTGAGAAAAAACAGTCTTTGATGTCAAGGATCAGGGTTGTTCTTTTGGAATCATCGAATTCATAGGCAGCATTGTCTGGACAGGTCCCATGGGCTGAATTCTTTTATTTACCTCACGCAGGTCATGCAGAAGGTGAAATCCTTCACCACTCCTTTTTGGTATTACAAAAACTGGTGTGTTCCATGGGCTGGTAGAGGGCTCTATATGGCCTCTTTGCAGTTCTCGATCTACTAATTCAAAAAGAGCATCCATTCGAGGCTTTGATAGAGGCCACTGCTCGATCCACACTGGGTCTGAAGATGTCCATGTCAGCCTGATTGGTGGGAGTGGTAATGCGGCAGTGGCCCTTACGGTAAATTTGTCACCCTGGCTTTTAGCAGAACTAGGGCATCTCTTCCCAGCAAAGGTGGGGTTCCAGATATGACATATGGAAAGAGGGTGATAGTTTTCTCTGGCCCTGTCTCTGTGTAAAGTGTTATCGCTATTAGTCCAGCACTCTTTCTAGCTTTTGATACACTTCCCACTCCTCCTACCATGGGGGCCTCTACTAATTTCCAATCTGGTGGCCAATTTGCTTCTGAGATGACTGTAACATCTGCTCCTGTATCGATTAGGAAAGGGACATTGATGGTAACACTGTTTGGAGTGTTGTGAAGAGAACACATTCCCCAGACTACTGGTCGGTTATTACATTTTATTACCAATACCACCC
The DNA here is from genome assembly GCF_015220805.1 of Pogoniulus pusillus. Taxonomy (NCBI): domain Eukaryota; kingdom Metazoa; phylum Chordata; class Aves; order Piciformes; family Lybiidae; genus Pogoniulus; species Pogoniulus pusillus. The sequence goes on from NC_087308.1 coordinate 136,475, forward strand.
TGGGATCCCTCCCCCAGTTTGTGGTTCTGGCTGCCTCTGGTGTGAGGGCAGATCTGGCTGGGTTGTTGGCTGAGCTGTGAAACTGGTTGCTTCTTGAGGGGGTGGGTATGTGATAGGTGGGCTGGGATATGTCTCGCCCCATGCTGGGTAGGTGTAATTGGGCCACCTCATACTCCAATTGGGAGAAGGCTGGATGCGGCTTGGGTGCCCCCCTCCCTCCCCCGTTTCCCGGCTTCCTTGATCTACAGTCTTTTGCAAAGTGTCCTTTCTTTCCACAGACCCAGCATATCCCTCTAAAATAGCTACTGGGGGGGGGGCTGTTGGTGTTTCCCCTTTTTGAGGGCAGTTTGCTTTTAGATGACCCATCAGGCCACATTTAATGCACACCATTGTATTGGCTACTGCAGTGTGTATAGCATTCACTGTTTCTTGTGTCTTGGCCATTGCAGTGCGGACAACCTCTTGGATTGGAAGCTCTTGTTCTTCCCTCACGACATGCTTAATCATGTCTGCAATGCTTGCTCCTCTTTGCAGTGTTCACAGTATATCTCTGGTTGCTGAGTTGCATTGTTGCCGTGCGCATTCTGTCATTGTTTGATTTTTTGCTTCTTCAGGTAGGGCTGAGGAATCGATTGCAGTTTGCAGGCGATCCACAAATTTTTTGAAGCTTTCATTTTCACTTTGTCTTATGGTGGTCCATGGTGGTGGCTTTGTGACAGCTGCAAAAGTTGTGCAGAGAGCAGCTCTGGCAGCACGAGTCGTTGTCAGGATTTCACGAGCCTGTTGCGGAGGGCAGAAATACGTGACCGAGTCGAGAATTTATCAAAAATAGATGTTTTTTATTTTCTCCAAAAACCCGCCCCCACAACTATATATACAAAGATTAATTTAGTTTAATAAACAGGTTCACTTACATGAGAATTAAATCTACAAGGATACCATCAATAATCTGACTATATATTTGAAGTCAGAATTTGGAAAAGGACTCAGCTATCAATTAATAGCGGTTTCTTACTAAATTAAGCTAAGCCAAAGAACTCACTCAGGCTGGCTCGTGCGGTCTGTGTTCCTCTTCCTTTCCAGCGGCTGCAGGAGTCGTTAAGGGTCGTTAAGGGTCGTTAGGCACACAAAGGTGTGCCTAACAGGAAAGCGAATCCTTGGTCTCTCTGCAGTCCAGGCACAGGGGAGTGTGTGAGCTCAGGCAGACACATACGTCCAGGCACGGGCAAACTCCAAAGCGGGAACCTCAAAGGCAGGAAGACCCCCAATATTTATAACCTTGGCTAGACAAAGGGCAGAGTTACCACACCTTAGGCGCGAAAGCGCACGGCCAATCCCAGCCTGGCTCCAGCACGGGAACTCACGGAGCAGTCCCCCCACCCCTTCATGGCTGCAGGGCAGGCGAGGGGGGGGGGAAACCAGGCGGCTTTTCCCCTTTCCCCCCGAAGTCCGGGCAGGAGAGGAATTTAGGGGTACAGGACTCCAGGACATCCCACCCCGGTGGTAATGAGCATCTTTGTCTAGAACTTGAGTGATAGGTGATCCCCCTTCAATTTAGTAACCTATTAATATATATATATAGCTTAGCCTTTTCCAGCATTAACAATATGTAACACATTAATCGCCCCAACAATATTTAACAATAATTAACAAGGCTTAACAATAGCCCCAAACAGTATTAATAAAGCTACACAGTCAGTTGAAGATTGTTCTGTTCCTGGTAGAACAACCAAGTTCATGGCAGAGCCTTAGATGCTCTGAGTCCATGGCTGGAGGTCACAGTCCATGGGTCCTGATGCCATCATCCACTGGCCACCCCGGTGATATGACTCCATCTCTCGTGTAGCTGGTTCTCCCTTTCCCAGGTGCTGGTCAGATGGTCAGGAACTGGTCCTCTGCCTCGACCTTAACCTGTAAGGAGACAAAACCTGCCTTGGCCTATAAAGGCCAGGCTTGACAATTAATAATTGGGGACGATCCACCGTGCACTGATCCGGTGGCCTTTTGTACTGGGGCAGGTGGTCAGTGACCACGGGTGGCTCACCTAGGCAGCAGGTCTTTATTCTGAGGGCTTCTGTAGCTCTCCCCGTGACTGCTGACCATTAAAAGCTGCCGAGCCACTATTACACTAATTCAGTGTTTTGCCTCCCGTGTGGGAGACGAGAAAGGGTTAACCTTTCTGTCTGGGGGCGAGCTTCAGTTCCCAGTGGGGGGGCTGCCGTTTCTGGGCGAGCCGCTCAGGGAGCCACCGCTGGGCGTGCCGCTGCTGCTGGCCCTGGGCTTCTCACGGCTGCCTCTGGATTTTGCAGCCGATTTCTGAAGGCACCGCACTAGATCCTTCAGCTGCCAATCTGCCAGCTGCTTTAAAACAGTTTTTGGTACCCCTAAAGTCAGGCCTTGTAGATACCAACTGCTCTTTCCTCTGGGTCTCCAGTCACTCTGTTGGTCTCTGCCCCTTCCCCTCGGGGAGAAACCTGCAAGACCCGTCCCCCTGGGGGGGCAGTCCTGCACTGGCCGGACTTGCCTGTGCAGAGTCCTGGGATTTTCTGGGGGAGAAGCACGAGACTGTCTCTCCCCAGCCCCTTTTCCTTCAGGAGACCCAAACCCAAACTGCAGCCCGTGGGCATTCAAGTCGGTTAACAGTTCAGCCCAAGTCATTACATGCTCTTTAGCATCGTTTTCTGAATTTTTTTCAAGCACCTGTTGAATCTTTTCAACATTCCTCATTAGTTGGATTTGCAGAGTTGCTGGCAAACCCTTCATAATAGGGTGCAGTCTCTCCGGGTCCACAGGGGCATAAAACGGGCAATCATAATGTCCCTTATCATAGATAGCCTGGACACAGGCAAGTCTGCAGAGAGCAGTGATGAGCTCAGAGGAGCTGGTGACCCGTAGTTCCGTCGGCTCCCCCCGGTAGGCTGGGCGGACGCTGCTTGCCCAGTAAGCTATCCGGGCGGTGAGGCTGTGTGTCCCCTCGGGTTCACGTGTCAGGAACACATCGTCCCCCCAGTCTCCAGCCGCTTCCTCAGAGTCTAGAAGGACCCGGTCCCCACCGGCTCGGGACACTCGATACACATAGTCAGCGACTGAGTCCCCAGGATCTCTCGCATATTTGACTTGTAAGTCACTGAGCTGTGTGTCTGTGAACTGCTTTTTGATAACGGTGGTCTCTGCACTGCCTTTTCTGCCCTTCACGGACTGAGTCCTTATCACAGGCAGCACGTGCTTGTGCACCATGGCGCCCTCCTCACTGGAGCTCTCTTCGCCGCTAGCCATGGGGGAGTCCGGTCGGGACCGGCGCTTTCTGCGTGGCTTTGAGGCTTTCTGCCGCACAGAGGCATGTGCAGAGGAATTCTCTGAGTCTCTAGCAGAGTCTTTTGTGCCTGGTTTCGGGGAACTCCTCTCCCCCGAAGAGCCCCTTGGGGCATTCTCTGCTTTTCTCCCCGATTCCCGCGAATCACTCCATTCAAATTCAGACACGGAGACCGAAGAGGTAGTGTCTGCAGGCGTTACAAGCCTATCTTTCATCTGGGCAGTCAGTGCCGCGGTCAGGCTCTTTGTCTGCACCAGCATGTTTTCCCAGATATTTTGGCTCTTAGCTTTTTCTGCTAATAAATCCTTTTCCAAGGCCTGAATTCTTTTTTCATAGTTTTCTAATTCGGCCAGAGTCTGGGTCACGACTGACCCCAGAACAACAGAGAAATGCTCCGTTGGAGACTCAGTAATCACAGGGTCTGAGCGCTCAGCTAATTTCTCCAGGATTTTCTCCGGATTTTTACAATTTTGCTGAGCCCAAATTAAATCAAGTCCTGTGATTAGGCATCCCTTTTCATGTAGAAATTCTATGATTGAACTACCTTGCATACACTGCGCCATAATGTTGCGGAGGGCAGAAATACGTGGCCGAGTCGAGAATTTATCAAAAATAGATATTTTTTATTTTCTCAAAAAACCCGCCCCCACAACTATATATACAAAGATTAATTTAGTTTAATAAACAGGTTCACTTACATGAGAATTAAATCTACAAGGATACCATCAATAATCTGACTATATATTTGAAGTCAGAATTTGGAAAAGGACTCAGCTATCAATTAATAGCGGTTTCTTACTAAATTAAGCTAAGCCAAAGAACTCACGCAGGCTGGCTCCTGCGGTCTGTGTTCCTCTTCCTTTCCAGCGGCTGCAGGAGTCGTTAAGGGTCGTTAGGCACACAAAGGTGTGCCTAACAGGAAAGCGAATCCTTGGTCTCTCTGCAGTCCAGGCACAGGGGAGTGTGTGAGCTCAGGCAGACACATACGTCCAGGCACGGGCAAACTCCAAAGCGGGAACCCCAAAGGCGGGAAGACCCCCAATATTTATAACCTTGGCTAGACAAAGGGCAGAGTTACTACACCTTAGGCGCGAAAGCGCACGGCCAATCCCAGCCTGGCTCCAGCGCAGGAACTCACGGAGCAGTCCCCCCACCCCTTCACGGCTGCAGGGCAGGCGAGGGGGGGGGAAACCAGGCGGCTTTTCCCCTTTCCCCCCGAAGTCCGGGCAGGAGAGGAATTTAGGGGTACAGGACTCCAGGACAGAGCCTCCATGCCTTCTGCTTGTAGCATAGGAGAGGGCATCGCTGGATCCTTGCCCATCACCCTTAGTACACTGGAGCCATGTAGTGGGTGGTCTGCCCCTGTTATTTCAGCTATTTTATTTGCACAGTTTTCCTCCCAATCTTGTTTAAAAACAATCATCTCTGATCCATCAAGCATCATTTTACAAATTTGTCTGATGTCAAATGGTATCAAATTATCATTCCCAAAGAGACTATCTAAGAGAGTGGACACCATAGGCGAATTAATTCCCTTATCTGCAATTGCTTTCACTATATCTTGCATTATTCTAGGGTTAATAGGCATGTATGTCACCTCTCCCTCTCCCGTTGTTCGTACTGGGTATGCTAATTTAGATGGAGATACCCATTCAGCACACGCCGCGTTCACTTCTCTCCAGTTTGTGAGAGAGAGTTGTTTCCCTGCCAATCCTTTTTTATTTTTATTAAAAGTCTCTTGCTGTTTGTTTGCTTCTATCTCCTCCTCTGAGCTCGAGCCGGACTGCTCTCCCTCCGTGCTGTCTGACTCCGAGCCGGAAGCCGACTGGCTGCTAGTTCCCGAGTGCCAGCAGCTTTTCTCAGAGCTCCGACCCCGCCCCCTTTCTTTGTCTGCCGGCTCCATCCTTCTCCATCCACCCCACCCCTTGCTCGGGCTCCGTTCCCTCCCCTTCTTCTTACCGGTGGGTGCCGCCCCCCTGCTCGGCTCGCTCCACTTGCCGCGGGGTGGAGAAGCCAATTTGTACGTGCTTTGATTGTTTTTTTGGCTTCTTTCCCTGTTTTTTCTCCCTGCTTCTCCACTCTGATTGTCTGATTCTGACTCATCTGCCTTCCCTTTGTCCCTGCCGCGCGCACCTTCGCCACGCCCTTCGCCTTTCCGCTCGGCACTATCTTGCGAATACGGAGGTGGAGGCTTTGTCCAGGTCTCTTCCGAACCCCCCCCCCCCCGCCACCACATTCCTCGCCTCCCGAATCAGCTCGTCCCAGAGGGATTTTGATGGTACCTGTTCCTCCGTCGGGGGGTCCGGAGGTTTTGGGGGGGTTTTCAGAGGGACATTTCCCTCCTGATCTTTTATCTCAGTGGGACCGCTCCCCCCCGGGGGGTCCGGAGTCTGCTTGACCCCCCCGACTCCCGCTTTTGGAGTGACTAACAGATATTCCTTAGCCACCTTCCAAGATTCTTTCTCCTGCATGGCTGTTTTCAGAGCCTGCTCGACTCTGCCCCAAGCCTTTAGATGTTTTGCACACCCAGCAGATTTTGTTTCCTCTGCTAATGCTCAGGTGCACTTATCCCACACCTCTGGGTGGAGAATCTCCACCAGCTGGTCAATGACCCCAATTTGTAAAAGTCTCGCAATAGCAAGAGTAAAATCCCTAAACTTACAATTTATATGCCACTGTTTATGTAATTGCGATACGACCTTCACAAGGACTTCCATGGTCCTTGGGGTCCTGGAAGCGTCCTCCCTACTCAAACTCCTCCCGCCGAGCCGATCCTGCAGCTCCAACAGCCGTTCCTGGAGCGCAGGCGTCCTCCCAGGTTTCGGCACCACTTGTTGCCCTTGTGGGGCAAGCAGCGACCTGGTTCAGGAACGAGACGGTGACCAGTTCTTGGCCACTCGTGACCACAGCTCACACACACCGATGCGGTGGAGAACAAATGGTGTTTATTCGTGTACAGTGCTGGGTTATATAGTGTGAAGATAAACATCATTTCCGTCTGCTTACATCACTACTAAATATTATGGGTTATGGCAGTAAGGAGAGGGGCCCCTGTCTTTCCGTACATTCCGTTATCTTCTGAGCACCAGACCCTAGCTGCCCACATTCTCTGTCTCAAAACCAAATTCAGGGACAATTTCTCAACAACTACCTTCTCCCCAGCCAGTCCCTGCACCTCCCTCTCCAGATTCTGGCAAAACTGCCAGTGTTCCTGCCAACAAAGATAATAACACGTCAGGGTTGGCAGGCATCCCAGGAGTACAGGCTCAAAGTCAGAATGTACCCACTAATAATAATAACAATAATAACACCAGCCCAGCCAGTGCGAATCCCCAGCCAGCAGACCAGAACCCTGTTAATTCTAAGGTAGATCTGAACTCACAGACTCCAGGTCAGACACCCAGTGATTCAAACCCTCCAGTAGACATGTCCAAGTCTGTGGCTGTGCAGGCCTTTTTGGCACCTGCTAAGGCGAAAGCCAAGACACACCTTTTGACAAAGCGTGACTCAAAGGAGGATGTAAGAGAGGGGACCTCTGGTGATCAGCAAGAGGAGGAAGAGAAGGCATTTAGTCTTTGGGACCAGGCAAACATGCTCAGATTGCAGTACTCAAATGAGAAGAGTGCTGTGAGGTTGGCTGCCAAGAAAGAGGATGGTTCCAATGAGTTTAAGAGTGCTATGAGGAAGGTTCTGTTTCTAGGCCAGGGACAACCAGATCAACAAGAGGAAGAGGAGGAAGATGACATCCAGGACTCCAACGATCCTCTCAGAGAGGTCAGGGAAGTTAGAAAGGCATACTCAAGGGAATCAGGTGAACCAATCCTAAGCTGGCTAGTGAGATGCTGTAGCATTGGTGCTAATGCCCTGCAGGTAGGAGACAAGTCTGACAAGCAGCTAGGACCACTCACTCAGGAGAGTGGAGGGGACAAATACCTAGCAAGTCCTCTTGGTAAGGTTAGCTTGTGGACACGCCTTCTGTTGGCTGTGGCTATGAGATATCCTTCCCGAGATGATCTACCATGGCCTGCTAAGAAGTGGAACACCACTGAGCAGGGAATTAAGCTTCTGAAGGAGTTTGCTGTGAAGGAAGTGCTTTATGGAGATCATGGCACACATGGGCCTGATGACATTCCTCTTGGAACAGGTCTCATGAAGAAGCTGCTTAAGCTTGCTCCTTCATCCTATGCTAACGTCTTGGCCAGCAAGTTCCTATCAAGGAGTGATAATGGAAGGTCTTTCACTGTTGGTGAGTTCACTGACCAGCTCAGGCAGGTAGAGGACAGCTTGTCACATTCATAGAATCATAGAATCATAGAATCAACCATGTTGGAAGAGACCTCCAAGATCATCCAGTCCAACCTATCACCCAGCCCTAGCCAATCAACTAGACCATGGCACTAAGTGCCTCATCCAGTCTTTTCTTGAAGACCCCCAGGGACGGTGCCTCCACCACCTCCCTGGGCAGCCCATTCCAATGGGAAATCACTCTCTCTGTGAAGAACTTCTTCCTAATATCCAGCCTATACCTACCCTGGCACAACTTAAGACTGTGTCCCCTTGTTCTATTGCTGGTTGCCTGGGAGAAGAGGCCACCCCCCACCTGGCTACAATGCCCCTTCAGGTAGTTGTAGACAGTAATAAGATCACCCCTGAGCCTCCTCTTCTCCAGGCTAAACAGGCCCAGCTCCCTCAACCTCTCCTCATAGGATTTGTGCTCCAGGCCCCTCACCAGCTTTGTTGCCCTTCTCTGGACATGTTCCAGCACCTCAACATCTTTCTTGAATCGAGGGGCCCAGAACTGGACACAGTACTCAAGATGTGGCCTGACCAGTGCTGAGTACAGGGGAAGAATAACCTCCCTTGTCCTACTGGCCACACTGTTCCTGATGCAGGCCAGGATGCCATTGGCTCTCTTGGCCACCTGGGCACACTGCTGACTCATCTTCAGCTTACTATCTATCAGTACCCCCAGGTCCCTTTCCTCCTGGCTGCTCTCCAGCCACTCAGTCCCCAGCCTATAGCGCTGCTTGGGGTTGTTGTGGCCAAAGTGCAGAACCCTGCACTTGGCCTTGTTAAATCTCATCCCATTGGCCTCTGCCCACCCATCCAGCCTGTCCAGGTCCCTCTGCAGGGCTCTCCTACCTTCATAGGTTGGACTGGATGATCTTGGAGGTCTCTTCCAACCTGGTTGTTTCTATGATTCTACCCTAGTCTCTGCCATAAATACCATGACTACAGAGATAAAGGGGATGAAAGATAGCATCAAGGATGGCATCAAACACAGCATGAAAGAACTGAAGGAGTGTCTTAGAAACATTACCAATCTGGTAAAGGATACCATTCCTGCATCATCTGAATGGGTGCATGTTTCTGTCATCAGGAACAGACACCCACCTCCTGCAAGGCAATTCCAGCCCAGGAGGAGACAAATTCCACCTAGACATCAGCAATCACGTGCGGCACTATGGATAATTCTGCGTGACAAATTTGGTGAGAACATGAACGAATGGGATGGTCAACCTACTCCAGCTCTTTCAAATAGAGTCAGGGAACTGCAGAGTGGCAGAAAAAGAGGCAGCAATGCCAGAAAAGTAGATGTCACTTCTTCAGCTCCCGAGAGCAACTACAATTATTCCAACAATTGCAATTTCTCTCACAACAACAATCACTGTGTACACCTCACATGCCATGTTCAGTGTCTGGGACCGGAGGCTGGCGAGAGGCAAGATCGGGGCACTGAAGAGTCGACTCAGCAGCTTGCTATGCATCAGTACAATTTTATTAGGGTAGTGCAGTGTCTTACATAGTGCTCAGAGGAGGTTTTTCCAGCCAGTCTGGGTCTGGCACAAGTGGACAGTACAGATTGGCCCCAAGCCACGTGCAGGGTGCAGATAGGGTACCCTGTGGTAAACAACCTGTGGTTCCCACCCCAGGGGGTTGGCAGGGTCAGCCCCCTGGAGCTGTGTCCGCCCCAGGGGCCGGCAGGTCCAGCCCTCTGCAGGTGTGCGTGGGTTGCTTACAGTTCACAGCCTAGCTTCCTTGAGCCAGCAAGCTCAAGGACATCTCCCTTATGTTTACAGCTCATGTCCCTCTGTGGGAGAAATTCTCCCACAATACCCCCTTTTTTTTTTTTTGAGCAACCCCACGTCCGATCTCATATAGGCTATGTTTGGTACAAGTGTGAATGATACAAGTGCAAGTCAATAATGCTAAAGTTAAGAGAATGCATCTGTTAGAGCCTTTTTGCTAGTGGCAATAGTCTGGCAAGCTAGCCACCCAAGCTCAGCTAACAATCCCAAAAGCTATTTCTGTAAGCGACAGTAAGTCAAACGTTCAAAAACCCAAAAGTCCAGACGAACATCACAGTCACAGGAGAGTGCATATTCACCATGGAGAGCAGCCAGGAGGAAAGGGACCTGGGGGTACTGATAGATAGTAAGCTGAAGATGAGTCAGCAGTGTGCCCAGGTGGCCAAGAGAGCCAATGGCATCCTGGCCTGCATCAGGAACAGTGTGGCCAGTAGGACAAGGGAGGTTATTCTTCCCCTGTACTCAGCACTGGTCAGGCCACACCTTGAGTACTGTGTCCAGTTCTGGGCCCCTCAATTCAAGAAAGATGTTGAGGTGCTGGAACATGTCCAGAGAAGGGCAACAAAGCTGGTGAGGGGCCTGGAGCACAAATCCTATGAGGAGAGGTTGAGGGAGCTGGGCCTGTTTAGCCTGGAGAAGAGGAGGCTCAGGGGTGATCTTATTACTGTCTACAACTACCTGAAGGGGCATTGTAGCCAGGTGGGGGGTGGCCTCTTCTGCCAGGCAACCAGCAATAGAACAAGGGGACACAGTCTCAAGTTGTGCCAGGGTAGCTATAGGCTGGATGTCAGGAGGAAGTTCTTCACAGAGAGAGTGATTTCCCATTGGAATGGGCTGCCCAGGGAGGTGGTGGAGGCACCGTCCCTGGGGGTCTTCAAGAAAAGACTGGATGAGCACTTAGTGCCATGGTCTAGTTGATTGGTTAGGGCTGGGTGATAGGTTGGACTGGATGATCTTGGAGGTCTCTTCCAACCTGGTTGATTCTATGATTCTATGATTCTATGATTCTATGATTCTATGTCTTTGTTGGTTCAGTGTGGCAGACGATGTTGTAGAGCTGCAGATGTATCAGCTGTCCAATATTTCTCCTCAGACTCCCATAGTTCTGGTTTCACTCTGTAGTACTCAGAAATCTCAATGTTCTCAGCACACTCCTCAGCTATGAGCTGTGTCTGACTATTGTGCTTAAGAACTACAAACCTCTAAATACAGTACAAAGATATGCCCTAGATGTTGCTTTCAGGCTATTCTATTAGGCCTTTTCCCACAGTTCTTCACTTGCTTTTAGAATTTAGGGCAGTGTTTTTTATCCCTTGCAGGGCCCTTGCAAGAGACAAAAGTCACATTGCAATCTAGTGCCAATTTGAGTGGGCTTCGGCCTTTAGAAAAGGGTGCTAAACTGCATCTATTCCATTAAACCACAATCACTGAAACTCATGAAAATACCCAAATTCATTAACCATGATCCAAGCTTTATGATCCATACACATATAGCCATCATTTCAATACTCCTTTCAAGATCTTGTCACAATTCTGCCATCTGAGCAGAATTTCTGCTCACTTTAAGAAAAGACAGGCTAAGTGATTAAACACAAGCAAATACAAGAACAAATGCAAGTGATCAAACACAAACAAATACAGAAACAAACACAAACATATTGAGTGCCTAGGCTAACAAACCCATTGATCTTGTCTGCAGAATTTCTTTATACCTGCTTCCTTCTCTTTCTACCCCCTTTTCCCCCTCTTTTTTTTTTCTTTTTATCCCAGTGCTACCCAGATGTACAGATAAAACCCAAAACCAGAACATCCCATGATATCCCTATATAAAAAAAATCCCATAATTGTCATATTATAAACTCTTGGCCTTAACTATATTTTTTTAGCAGCTTAAAGGTCTAGGAAATTAAGGAAAATAGGAGAAAAGGCAAAGAAAAAATCAAGAAGTGTGGTACCACAACAAAGTCAGAATCAGAACAGAGGGAAAAATAAGATCTTCCTAGAAATTCTGATACAATTAGTAATCATTTAACATCCTATTCAGTAAACTCCTTATCTGTAAGATCCAGTATAATGAAAAGATAGAAACAGCATTAAGATTTGACGTCAATACTCATAGGTAGCAAGATACAACAATACGAGTCTGTCACTTTAAGAGTCAAGTCACCCAAGCTCCACGCAGGGGAGGGAGGTGGGGAAGGAGGAGGGAGAGGGGGCAGGGTGCTCGTGACACGCGGAGCCGGAGCCAATTTACAAGCCGGGAAGGGAAGGGGGGGGGAAGTGGCTCCGCACTCCCAGATGACTCGCCGCTCGAGCCGGTCTTCCAAGCCCCGTCCCCCAGAGTCTTTCTGTTCGTCCGTCTGTCTCTTTCGTGTTTTCTTTTTCCTGTACACATGATCGGTGGGGGGCACGGGGGGGGGTGGTTCCAAGTTCTCAGGCGTGGGCACTCCTGCCGTTTCTGCGTTTTCTCTGTGCTTTTCGTCCCTTTGTCCCTTCATCAACATGCTGTTACCGGTTAAAAAGCGAAAGTCTCTGTCCTGCATCGCATGCTGTCTTTGGCAGGGACGTGGTGGTGGGGGGGCTGCATTCCAGATGATAAACAGACCCGGCGAACGCGGAAGGAACGCGCCGCAGCAGCTGGCAGATTCGACATGGCACTGATGGCTGCAAGCAGCCGCTTTGCACGGGAGTCCCAAAAAACTTTTACAAGCTGAGAAGCTTTCACAGCTTGCCACCACCGGGTGGCTATCAGAATCACCATTACGGGGTGGTGGGAGTGGCTACTGGCAGCCGCCATTACGGATGCGGGTCGGGGGCGGTTCCCGGTGATGCGTGGTCACCATTCTGCCGAATGTGACGGGGAGGTGGGCTCCGTTAAGCAGCAGGACTCTGAGCGGCAAGTCTCCGCTGAGTGGCAAGACTCCAAAAGCGAGGGGGGGGGGGGGGGGTGGGGAGTTGCTGCTTTACGGCAACAGCTGCTCCTGGAAAGGATCCGTCTATGCGCAATCACCACTCACAAGAAACGCCCACCTGCATGGTTGTGTCCGCCATCGCGGCAGCTGCCGCTACTGAATAATCCCTATATCTATAGGCGATTCCAAATTTCAGTAGTCGCCCATATTTATGGTCATGCCTGTCTTCGCAGGAACTATCCCCCATGGTTAGTACCGGGTTCCCCGAGAGAGAAGAAGAAAAAAAGGAATAAAAGCAAGTTTCCCCACCAGGGGGTTGTCGTGGAACGCAGTTTCGCGGCAGAATTTATGGGGGAAATACGCGAGGCGTTGACTATTTTATCAGTGATTTATTGCAAAGAATGCGAATTCCCTCTTCCCGAAACTACACCACCACTGTGAATTCTTTTGATTGAGATCAAAGTAACATTTCCGAAAATGGCAAATTAAAGAGTCTATGATGTTTGAAGAGAATTCTTTCGAGTCTCTGAGGTTTGAGTTAACAGTTCGTCAGCTACTCACAGTCTGTAGTCTGTAGCTTGGTAGGGAGTCCCTTTCTCCCGATGAGGGTCCAGGCATGCAGGCTTTCTGCCTCTGTGTCTCGGCGTGTCCGCCCGAGGCGAGGCTATATCGGCGAGCAGTTTGTTGTTGTTAGAAGTCCGGGAAAAAAAACCAGAAAGGCTGGAAAAACCCAGAAGGACAAGACAAGGCAAGGGCAAGAGCGCAAGGGCCTCGATCCTGGCCTGTCCACCATTTTTATAATGTTCCAAAATAGGACTAGCCCACAATTCAGACCACCTTTACGTTGTTCACATACATTGGTAAAAAACAGTAAGCAATTTATATAATTGGATAATATTACTTAAACAATATAAAGACCACTCCTCAGGCCAGCCCACCTGCAGGTGCTGGGCAGGCCTAAGAAAGTCGTTTCTACTTAACCAAAACAATACCCTGTTGTCTGGAAAGCAAGGCCAAGTGAAAAGGAAACATGGCCAGTGTTTACCTTTCACTTACCCTAGAGAGAAATCTTCCCATGGGACTGAAAGATTGTTTTGGTTTTTCGATGCTTCTGCTTGAATGTGAGGCACCAGAAACTACACAATGTAGCAAAAGCTTAGAGAGCCTTTGCTACTCTCCATGACATACTCCACCCCCTGGCTCACATTAAGCCAAGAATCGAAAAAGCAAAAATGAAATACAACTTACATTTAACCCTTAACATAACTAATACATAAGCATAACTCTAATTTAAACTAACTTAATACTTATGCCCACCCCCCTGAATAAACAAAGCTTTATTGAATATTTACAAAGCAGAAAACCTGGTATATGCAAAAGCAGTTCAGAAGTCTGGGAGAATCCATCGTGCACTGATACGATGAGTCTTCCCACTTACATCAGTTGCTTCCCAAGCATACAACCCATTTGGTTTTGTCAGGGTCATAGGCACAACTCCAATTGAAGGTAAGTTTACCATTACTGGTTGTCCCACCTGTAATTTGTGTAATGACTGTTGAGAGTGCTGAGATTTATCTGGTGGATGACTAACATTCTCCACTGGATTGTCAGGACAAAATGCTCTTATTTTAGGACTACCATAATTACCCCATCTGTTGTTCACAATGAAAACTGCGTATGGCAAGCGTTTATCCCAGTTACCTTTGGATACCATGGCATGTTTCTTAACCAGAGCATTTGTTCTCTCTACAATACCATTAGCTTGAGGATAATAGGGAGTATGGAACACCCATGTAATCCCCTCACCCTTAGCCCAGTCTTGTACAGAAGATGCTGTAAAGTGAGATCCATTATCACTTTGGATGTACTCTGGCATTGGTAAGACACTAAACCACTGCTTTAAGACCTCAATAGTTTGAGCTCCTGTGGCAGCACTAGTTGCTGTAGCCATGACTAATCCTGAAACCACCTCCACCCCCACCAGTATGTATTTCTTCCCGTGTGAGGGCTTTAAAGGACCCACATAGTCAACTTGCCATGTGCTCCATAACCTTTTGTCCTCTTTGATATGCTGTGCTGGAGCTAGATTGGGATGATTTGTTTTAAGCCTGATTCTGCACTGTGGACAAGATGAAATGAGTTCCTTACAGGTACTCATAGAAACTGGCCACCCTCTAGACCTACACTCGAAGTAAAGGTCTGCTTTTCCTGAATGACCTCTTTTAATATGAAGCCACTCAGCTAATCTCCACCATTCTCCTTTGTCCTCATCCACTATGTTGATCTTTGCCAAGAAATCAGCTTGATTATTCCAGGTGGTAGCTGGTGTTTGCTTTTTGAAATGCCCTTCTACCCAACCAACTTTGAGGGGTCTGGATCGGCCAATCTCTAATAGCCTTTTCCAGTCTTCGACTCTCCAGATTTCCGCACCTGATACCTTCCACTGATTCGCTTCCCACTGGCAAATCCACTCAGTGGCGCCTTTGAACGTGGAATAAGAATCAGTGTAAATAGTTGTTGCTCCCTTCTCGGCTGCTATCATGAGAGCACGCAACTCCCCTACCTGTGCACTGCCATCACCTTCTTCAGTGATGGTCTGACCTGTAGCAATCTCCAAGGCAGCGGCTTTGTAGTGCCACTTCGCCCCTACCCTCCGAGAGGATGCATCTGTGAACCACACTCCCGACTTGTCGGAGTCTGCGGTCATCTCAGGGGCTACCTGAATAGGAGAAGGCTTATATGGCTGACTAAGCAGAGCTTTATCAGGATTTATGGGTTGCTGAAGTTTGGATACCTTTGTAGGTCCCTCTTTCAGCGGCATCAGCTGTGAAATTCCTTCTAAGTAGGCATACCACTTTCTAACAGTAGCCTTTTGGGCAATTCCTTCTGGTGGAGGAGATCCTTTAAGGATCGCTTTTAGCAGAGGAAATGGGCCTTGCACCACAACATCTTGTGCAGTACGAAGTTTTTCTGCTTCCTTAACAGCTCGAGTTAGGGAAAGAAGTCCCTTTTCCCAATCCAAGTACCGAATTTCGGCCTCTTTGAATGCTGTTGAGGAAAACATGAGAGCTCTACTAGGACCATTGGGTCCTCTCTGGAAAATTCCACAGTATGAGGCATTCGCGGAGAAACCCCATTCAGCCCTCAGGGCATCTTTTGGGTGCAATGGCCCCAACTTCTGATATGCCTTTAGTTCGTCCTTGAGAAACCTCAGGCTATCAGAATGTTCTGGAGTCCAATCCCAATGCTTGTTCTTCTTAAGCAAATCATACAGAGGACGGGCAATTACTGAGAAACCTGGAATGTGTTTCCTCCAGTAACCCAGAGTACCCAACAATTGTTGTAACTCTTTTCTATTTTGGGGTATTTGGCCCTTTTCAATGCTCTGAAGAGTGTCATCTGGTACAGACACTGCACCTGCTATCCACCATGATCCCAGGAATTTTACCTCTTGACTCGGACCTTGACACTTTTCCTTTGGAATGGTCAAACCCTGGTTAGTCAACAGTTCTCGGATATTCTCAGCCACTGCACCAACTTGCTCCTTGTCATTCCCTCCCACCAAGATATCATCAATGTAATGGTACATCTTAATATCCTTAGGAAGTTGAACAGTGTCAAGCAAAGCTGCAAGTGCATTGTGTGCAATGGTTGCGCTGTGTTTGTACCCTTGTGGAAGACGGTTGAATGTGTACTGAATACCTTGCCAGGTAAAAGCAAACTGCGGTTTGTCCTCTTCTCTCAACGGCACCATGAAGAACATGTCCTTCACGTCTAGAGTCGCCATCCAGGTGTGAGAAGCCGCTTGGATTGCTGTCACTGTGGATGAAAGACTAGGAACTGCTGCAGTAAGAGGAGGAGTGTTACTATTTAGCTTCCGGAAATCTACCGTCAATCTCCATCGGCCATTCGATTTTCGGACTGGCCAAACAGGTGAATTGTAAGGAGAATGAGTTCTAGTGATAATCTGTCTCTTTTCAAGATCAGCTATCACCTCAGTGATACCTTGCTTAGCTGCAGCTGGCAATGGATACTGTGCAACACAAGTAATGTGTGACTTTGGCAATGGAGGAGCTGTTTGCAACAAGCGAACACAAGTACGGACTAACCTTTGCCTCTTATTCCTCACCTCATAAGCACCAAAGCTCCATAATGTTCCGTCAGGAAGATGCCATCTTCTACCTGCTAGAACATCAAATCCAAGGATATTATGTTTACACGAGCCCAATGCTAACTCTACCAGGGTACCTCTTTTCTCCCCAGGTAGCCACAGCTGTGCTTTGGCTAAATAGCATGTTTCAGGTTGTCCTGTAACACCTGTTATGTTTACCTTTCTCCGGGACGGCAATATTCTCAGATGCTTTGCTAGTTGTGCATTTAGCACTGTAATTTGTGCACCTGTATCTATTAGGTATTTGACAGCAGCTCTAGTTGGTCCAGTAGGAATCATGATATAGGGTTCAGGTTTTTCAGACCATCGACATTCAGAAACAGAGCGATGAGTGTGGCCTGAATCATTCACCGCCACACCTAGTTTTTTGATTTGTTCTTATCTCCTCCCCGATCAGGAGAACCTGACTTGGTAGGAGACGTGTTTGCAGAGCCTTTCTTACGGTTCTGCTTCACCTTTCCGTCACCATTTCCTTTCATATGTTCTAATATCCTTTTAATATCAGATATGGACTTACTCATAGCACTGAGCTCAGTCTTCGCAGGATCACGCTCTGCCTGTTTCCTCTGAAACACATCACGAGGTTTCACTGCATATTTCTGCTCCTGCAGTGGGATTACACCCCTACCTTGAGAATTCGGTATCCAGATTACTCCAGATTCAGAGCGACGATTAAGCTCAGGGCTCCCCCTGGGACTTGATCGTGGGCTCGATCTTGGACTCTCATTAGGGTTACCAAATGTCCAGGCATGTCGTACCGTGTGGTGTTTTCCTCGTGATGCAGAGCTGCTCCTGCCTCCAGACTGCTTTTCCTTCTGAAAGACAGATTCTGGCACAGATAAAGGATCATGATAACCCATTTGTCTCCCTAGAGTGGCTAGTTCTGTAAGCACTTCCCTCCACGTAGGATGATGTACTACACTTTGTGAACTTTGTCCTTGCCCTTCATTCTGTTGTATTGCATCCTCGATTTGTCTCCTTATCCTAATACCTTCAGCTTTTATGAAGCCAGGCATACCCCTTATCAGGGGTCCAAGCCTCTGTGGCTCTACTGGAGCATCCATTGCATGTGCATATAACCCCTTATGATTCACAGCTTGGATACAGGCAACCATAGTAAATGCTTCATTTAACTGATCAGGGGATCTGATCCAAAACTCTGTAGGATCACCCCTGTCTAAAGCCTCATAAGCACTAGCCCAGTGAAAGATCCTAGCACTCAATGCAAGGTTTCCCTCAGGACCATCCCCAAGAAATACCTCAGGTCCCCAGTTAGTTCTCCCCACCTCTTCACGAGATAAGATAATCCTTTCCGCCCCCCTTTGCACCACGCGATACACATACTCAATTATAGATTCATTAGGCATGCGGGAATAAGTTTCCCTAAGATCGTCTATCTGCGTTTCTGTGTACGATTTGATTTTCGTGGTTGTTGTTTTGCCTCCTTTCGGTCCTTGCGAAGTTTCAGATGCAAAGAGAGGATTCACGGAGTAGGTCTTCATTTTGTGGTGCACCTCCTCCACTTCCGTGTCGCTATCAATAGACGTAACTGCAGGCTGCGACGCGGCGTGGTGCTGCACAGGCGTGCCGCTCAGCGCTGGCTGCTCGGGGCGTGGCGGTTGAGAAGATGGCGGTTGTTGTGAAGATGGCTGGGAAGATGGCGGCTGCGGCGGTGCTGCCGATGGTTGAGTTTGAGACGGCATCGGGACCGGCTGGAAAACTGGAACGAACTGAGATTGAGGAGACGGTTGTGCCGGGAAAAGCGGCACTGTAGCCGCTGCCTGCGGCATTGCAAGCAGCTGCTGCGGGACTTGTGGCTGCGGCAGCAATGATTGCGGCTGTGTCTGGGCTATCGGCTCCGTTACTATTAGTAACGGCGCTGTCGGTGGCTGGGGTGCCGGCATCGGCGGAATCACCGGGACTTGAGCCGGCTGCGGCTGAGGCAAAGCGGCAGCTGGCTGGAGCAGCAACAAGGTAGGCTGTCTGGGTACCTCCCGCGGGCACGTTGCCAACCCATACTGTAAAGTCGTCTCTGCCTTGACTTGCGGCTGAGGCAGTAATGGGGCTTGTGATGGCAATAGGGGTGGTTGTGCCGCTGGTTGGGGATTCAGTGGCAAAGGAAGATGCCTTGCCGGCGACATTTTAAAGAAGTCGGGCTCGTGGGAAGGCGTACCGACGCGAGAGACTTTAGGCGGAGAACGCAAGAGTTGCGACTCTTGGGTCTGAGAGGGGGTAGTTACCGGCTCTTTCCAGCGAACCACGGGCTGCTGCGACTTCTCAGGACATATCGGAGTAAAAGTTGGCAAGCCTAGATAACCAGTTGACTCCCAAGTTTGGGTCGAGAGCTGAGGAGTTTCTGTCCGAGACCCGATACGCGATCGCGGCTGCGGTGTGTCCGCGCGGGAACTAACGATCGATTGCATTCGCGGAGTACTTGCCCGCGACATTCGGCTAAGCACTCTGTCTAACTTTTCCTCCACAATTTTTATCCTGTCTTCAGCCACAGCAGGCTCTGCGCGAAAACCCAAATTTTGCCTGACCGCGTCTTTCAACATCGCCTCTCTCTCTCTCTGCAACGACTTAATTTCTTGCTGCGCCTCCTTCAAATGCAATTCTTTCCGGGCATTCTCCGCATTCAGCTTTTTGACCTCTGACTTCCAAACATCAACCTCATGTTTACAAGCCTCTATATCAACTTGAGACCTGAACACGCCAACACCCAGATCAAAAAAACTTTCTTTGTCAACTCCCTCGACATCTCCAAAAGCTTCGTAGAGAGACACGATTATATTAGCTGACCTGACATTTATCTGCTCTAAAGGCTCATTCGCCGTTGCCTTCATAGCTTTCCTTAAATTTGCTGATTCAAACGCTGAAGCAAATCTGGCATACAGAGCGTCTGCGATATCTGGCGATCTGGCATCTCCTGCTGCGGGAGAACTCCTTCCGAACTGAGCCATTTTTAAACTCGGCTGTTACTTCAGTTCCTCAATCCCACTTCTGACACCAATTCTGTCGTGGAACGCAGTTTCGCGGCAGAATTTATGGGGGAAATACGCGAGGCGTTGACTATTTTATCAGTGATTTATTGCAAAGAATGCGAATTCCCTCTTCCCGAAACTACACCACCACTGTGAATTCTTTTGATTGAGATCAAAGTAACATTTCCGAAAATGGCAAATTAAAGAGTCTATGATGTTTAAAGAGAATTCTTTCGAGTCTCTGAGGTTTGAGTTAACAGTTCGTCAGCTACTCACAGTCTGTAGTCTGTAGCTTGGTAGGGAGTCCCTTTCTCCCGATGAGGGTCCAGGCATGCAGGCTTTCTGCCTCTGCGTCTCGGCGTGTCCGCCCGAGGCGAGGCTATATCGGCGAGCAGTTTGTTGTTGTTAGAAGTCCGGGAAAAAAAAACCAGAAAGGCTGGAAAAACCCAGAAGGACAAGACAAGGCAAGGGCAAGAGCGCAAGGGCCTCGATCCTGGCCTGTCCACCATTTTTATAATGTTCCAAAATAGGACTAGCCCACAATTCAGACCACCTTTACGTTGTTCACATACATTGGTAAAAAACAGTAAGCAATTTATATAATTGGATAATATTACTTAAACAATATAAAGACCACTCCTCAGGCCAGCCCACCTGCAGGTGCTGGGCAGGCCTAAGAAAGTCGTTTCTACTTAACCAAAACAATACCCTGTTGTCTGGAAAGCAAGGCCAAGTGAAAAGGAAACATGGCCAGTGTTTACCTTTCACTTACCCTAGAGAGAAATCTTCCCATGGGACTGAAAGATTGTTTTGGTTTTTCGATGCTTCTGCTTGAATGTGAGGCACCAGAAACTACACAATGTAGCAAAAGCTTAGAGAGCCTTTGCTACTCTCCATGACAGGGGTACGGTAGCATCCGATCCCTTTCGTTTCTGCTAGCTCCTTACTGCGTGGAGGTGAAGCAATGTTTCAGCCCCTCATTGGGGCCCCAGCGGCCCAAGGGCCGGGCTTAGAGCTTTGTCGATTGTGGCCTATAGGCCTCTTGGTGGTCAGGATGCAGTCCTCAGTGCCTGGCCGCGTAGCAACGCGGTGGTTCAATCAGTGTGTTCGGGCGCCATCTGTCAGGGACCGGAGGCTGGCGAGAGGCGAGATCGGGGCACTGAAGAGTCGACTCAGCAGCTTGCTATGCATCAGTACAATTTTATTAGGGTAGTGCAGTGTCTTACATAGTGCTCAGAGGAGGTTTTTCCAGCCAGTCTGGGTCTGGCACAAGTGGACAGTACAGATTGGCCCCAAGCCACGTGCAGGGTGCAGATAGGGTACCCTGTGGTAAACAACCTGTGGTTCCCACCCCAGGGGGTTGGCAGGGTCAGCCCCCTGGAGCTGTGTCCGCCCCAGGGGCCGGCAGGTCCAGCCCTCTGCAGGTGTGCGTGGGTTGCTTACAGTTCACAGCCTAGCTTCCTTGAGCCAGCAAGCTCAAGGACATCTCCCTTATGTTTACAGCTCATGTCCCTCTGTGGGAGAAATTCTCCCACAATACCCCCTTTTTTTTTTTTTTGAGCAACCCCATGTCCGATCTCATATAGGCTGTGTTTGGTACAAGTGTGAATGATACAAGTGCAAGTTAATAATGCTAAAGTTAAGCGAATGCATCTGTTAGAGTCTTTTTGCTAGTGGCAATAGTCTGGCAAGCTAGCCACCCAAGCTCAGCTAACAATCCCAAAAGCTATTTCTGTAAGTGACAGTAAGTCAAACGTTCAAAAACCCAAAAGTCCAGACGAACATCACAGTCACAGTTCAGCATTAGGGGTGCCCTGCCTCCAGCCAGGAGGAGGAAAGGGATAGTGATTAGAACCGAATCTATTGGAATGTATTCATTAGGTGGCTTGGCAGTTCAAAAGTTCGGAAATACAGGGCTTTAGTTGACACAGATGCTCAGTGTACTTTATTGCCATCAAATTGCAAAGGGACAGAGTCCATATCTATTTTTTGAATCACTGGTGGATTGCAAGAGTTAACTAAGTTGCAGGCTGAGATCAGTTTAACTGGTAAAGAGAGGAAGAGACATACAATAGTAACTGGTCCTGATGCGCCTTGCATTCTGGGAATTGACTTTTTGAGACAAGGTTGTTTTAAAGATCCTAAGGGTCACAAATGGGATTTTGGAATAGCATCTGCAGAGATTGAGGATGGAAAATTGAAATTATCCATTAGACCTGAAGTTTCAGATGAATCTGCAATTGTGGGACATCATGACATAGAGGATCTGGAAGTGCCAATTGCTACTCAAACTGTGCACCACAGGCAGTACAGAACTAACCGTGACTCTTTTTTGCCCATTCATCAGCTGATTCGTCAACTGGAGAGTCAGGCTGTCATCGAGAAAGCTCATTCACCTCTCAAAAGTTCCATCTGGCCTGTGCGTAAGTCTAACAGAGACTGGAGAATCACAGTTGATTTTCGTGCCCTCAATGAGGTGACTCCACCCATGAGCGCAGTTGTGCCGGACATGATGGAACTCCAGTACGAGCTAGAAATGAATGAGGCTAAGTGGTATGCTACCATAGACATTGCTAATGCTTTCTTCTCTATTCCCATAGCAAAGGAGTGCAGGCCTCAGTTTGCATTCACCTGGAGAGGAATCCAGTACCAGTTCAACCGTTTGCCTCAGGGGTGGAAGCACAGCTCAACCATCTCTCACTCAGTCATCCACAATGCACTGGAGAAAGGTAAAGATCCAGAGCAAATCCAATTCATCAACAACATCATTGTGTGGGGCCAAACTACTGAGGAAGTCTTCAAGAAAGGTAACAAAATCATTGACATTCTGTCACAAGCAGGTTTTGCCATTAAGAGAGACAAGGTCAAAGGACCTGCCAGAGAAATTCAGTTTCTGGGAGTGCGGTGGCAGGATGGTCGCTGTCACATTCCACAGGATCTGATCAACAAAGTCTCCAACATGGCAGTTCCCACCAATAAGAAGGACACTAAGTCTCTCTTAGGTGCAGTGGGATTTTGGAGACTACACATTCCTGGTTTCAGTCAAATTATCAAACATCTGCATGATGTAACTCGTAAGAGAAACGATTTTGAGTGGGGGCTTGAATAACAAGCAGCCTTTGATCAGATCAAGAGAGAAGTAGTCCATCCAGTGGGCTTGGGACCTGTGCGATCTGGTCCAGACATTAAGAACATTCTGTACACGGCTGCCAGTGACAATGGTCCAACTTGGAGCCTTTGGCAGAGAGCTCCAAACGAGACACGTGGTCATCCACTTGGTTTCTGGGGATGTAGCTGCACAGCTTCACAGGGAAATTACACCGCAACAGAGAAAGAGATACTAGCAGCCTATGAAGGAGTGAAAGCAGCTTCTGAAGTGATTGGAACTGAGTCACAATTGCTTTTAGCTCCTAGACTGCCAGTTCTAAACTGGATGTTCAAAGGCAAAGGTTCATCACCGCATCATGGCACAGATGCAACCTGGTCTAAATGGATGGCTTTGATAACCCAACGAGCACGAATGGGTAATCTTGACTGACCTGGTCTGGTGGAGGTGATCACCCACTGGCCGGAAGGCACAGACTGTTCCAAACCTCCAGAGGAGAAAATAACTCGTGCTGAGGAAGCTCCTCCCTATGGTGATCTCTCTGATCAGGAAAAGAACTATTCTTTGTTCACAGATGGTTCCTGTCGTCTTGTTGGAAACAAGCGAAGATGGAAGTCAGCAGTTTGGAGTCCAACCAGGAGAGTTATTGAAGCGAGAGATGGAGAAGGAGAATCCAGTCAGTTCACTGAGGTAAAAGCTGTCCAGATTGCTCTTGATGTGGCTGAACGTGAGAATTGGCCTATCCTTTACCTCTACACCGACTTGTGGATGGTAGCCAATGCTCTATGGGGTTGGCTAAAGGACTGGAAGAAGAATGGTTGGCAGAGGAAAGGAAAGCCTATTTGGTGTGCTGATCTATGGCAGGACATTGATGCACGACTGGAGAGAATTCCAGTGAAGGTGCGGCACGTTGACGCACACAAGCTTAAGAATAGAGCCACTGAGGAACATCAACATAACCAGAAGGCAAACCAAGCTGCTACCCTTTCTCAATGTGCTAGTTTCAAGCAGGGTAGAATGTTTTGGTGAGAAAAAAGTAGATAATTGGCTGTGAAAGGAAAACAGTGATGATGTCTCCTTCCCTCAGAGTCTCACAGAAGAAGATTGTAAACATTAGATAACACGCTCGCCATTTTGTCTACACTCTGCTTCTGGCTTCGGACTGATCTACATCTCCCTAACCTCTCTTGCCACTAACCTTGCTTCTTAACCTCTTGGCTGAACCTCTATTCTTCCTTAGGACTGGGGTAAGATTGAGAGGGGCAGGGGGAAGGTTCAGGAGTGGTTGAGAGCCCCTCCTGGGGACTCAGGTTTCTGGGAGGGGAGTTGTGCTTCTGTATAATTTTTACCTTGTATATTTTTGTATATTTGTGAATATATATTGTAAATAACTGCTTGTATATTGTGATAGCTGTAAATAAATAGCTTCATTTATATTCCCAGAACCAGATGAGTCTAGTTTGGGCACCTTCTAAAGTGTGGGGGGGGCGGGGAACACCTAAACCACCACACTGAAGTTGATGCCAATTCTGATCTTGACCTTGATTGGAAACACCGAGGTGAATTCTTCTTAGCTCGGTGGGCCCATGAACCATCTGGACATCAAGGCAGAGATGCAACATACCGATCAGCATGCGATAGGTCAATTGACTTGTCATCCATGACTGTGACATTTGTGCTGCTATTAAGCAGGCTAAGCAAATCAAGCCCTTATGGTATGGTGAGAGATGGTCAAAGTACAAGTATGGTGAAGCCTGGCAGATTGACTACATCACTTTTCCTCGATCTCGTTCTGGCAAGCAGTATGTGCTAATGATGGTAGAGGCCAGCACCGGATGGCGGGAAACCTATCCAGTTCCACATGCGACTGCATGTAACACCATTCTTGTTTTGGAGAGACAAATCATGTGGAGACATGGAACTCCAGAGAGAATCAAGTCAGACAATGGCACTCATTTCAAGAACAATCTTGTGAAAATTTGGGGTAAAGAGCACGGCATTGAGTGGATCTACCACATACCCTACCATGCACCAGCTTCAGGGAAGATTGAGCGCTACAGCGGTTTGCTGAAAACCACCCTAAAAGCCATGGGGGGTGGAACTCTGAAAAACTGGGACAAACATTTAGCACAAGCTACCTGGCTGGTAAATAGTAGAGGTTCAGTAAACAGAGCAGGACCTGCACAATCAGACTTGGTCCAAACAGGAGACGGTGATAAATTTCCTGTTGCACGTGAAAAGAATCTGTTAGGGAAAACTGTTTGGGTATTTTCTCCTTTGGGCAAAGGGAAACCTGTCCGAGGGGTGGTGTCTGCTGAAGGTCCTGGTCATACCTACTGGATAATGCAGGAGAATGGTGAAATCCAGTGTATTCCACAGAGAAATCTAACCTTAGCTGAGAGAGTCTAAATTCAGAGTGTATAATACAAGCTGTTAGGAGTTTTCTGTTCTAGGTACCATCGGCGTCCAACACTGAAAGAATCTAGGAGAGAATCTACAGTACGTGAGCACGAACCCAATGTCACCTGGGAGTCCCTGTTCTCGTCTCATCTGTGAGGAGACAAACTGTTCTGAGCTTTTGAATCACCTACATCTGAGATAGCTGGAATGAAGTGTGAACTGAACTTGTATATATTGTTTTAGTGTAAATATTGGTTTAGCTTAGATCAGTTCTTAGCAATACTCTGAGCAAAATATACAGGGGTGGATTGTGCTAGTTTGAAGCAAGCTAGAATGTTTTGGTGAGAAAAACTTGATCATAGGCTGTGAAAGGAAAACAGTGGTGATGTCTCCTTCCCTTAGAGTCTCACTGAACAAGACGAAAGTAAACATTAGATAACACTTTCGCCATTTTGTCTTCACTCACGGGGTGGGCTTTGACTGAGCTGTATCTCCCTAACCTCACCTGCCACTCACCTTTGCTTCATAACCTCTTGGCTGAACCTCTATTCTTCCTTAGGACTGGGGTAAGGTTGAGAGGGGCAGGGGGAAGGTGCAGGGGTGGTTGAGAGCCCCTCCTGGGGACTCAGGTTTCTGGTAGGGGAGTTGTGTTTCTGTAGTGACAAAGGATGAGGAAAAGGCAGAGGTGCTTAACACCACCTTTGCCTCAATCTTCAATAGTGGGACAGGTTGTCTCCAGGACAGCTGGACTCCTGAACTGCCAGATGGAGTCAGGGACCAGTATAGTCCCCCTCTAATCCATGAGGAAGAAGTAAATGACCTGCTGAGGCACTTGGATCCTCACAAGCCCATGAGACCGTATGGGAACCATCCTAGGGTGCTGAGAGAGATGGCAGATGAGTTGGCCAAGCCACTCTCCATCATTTATCAGCAGTCCTGGCTCACTGGAGAGGTCCCTGAAGACTGGAAGCTGGCCAATGTGATACCCATTCACAAGAAGGGTCGTAAGGAGGAGCCAGAGAACTACAGACCTGTAAGCCTGACCTCGGTGCCAGGCAGGGTCATGGAACAGGTAATCTTGGGTGCCATCACAAAGCACCTAGAGGATGGCCAAGGGATCAGGCCCAGCCAGCATGGGTTTAGGAAGGGCAGGCCCTGCCTCACCAACCTGATCTCCTTTTATTATCAGGTTACCCGCCTGGTGAATGTGGGGAAGGCTGTGGATGTAGTCTACTTGGACTTCAGCAAGGCCTTTGACAATGTCTGCCACAAGAAGCTCCTGGCCAAGCTGTCAGCTCATGGTTTGGACAGATACACTCTGTGCTGGATCAAGAACTGGCTGGATGGCAGAGCCCAGAGAGTGGTGGTGAATGGTGCCACATCCAGTTGGCAGCCAGTCACTAGTGGTGTTCCCCAAGGATCAGTGCTGGGCCCAGTCCTGTTCAATATCTTTATTGATGACCTGGACGAGGGGATTGAGTCCAGCATCAGTAAGTTTGCAGATGACACCAAGCTGGGAGCAGGTGTTGATCTGTTGGAAGGTAGGAGAGCCCTGCAGAGGGACCTGGCCAGGCTGAATGGGTGGGCAGAGGCCAATGGGATGAGATTTAACAAGGCCAAGTGCAGGGTTCTGCACTTTGGCAACAACAACCCCAAGCAGCGCTATAGGCTGGGGACTGAGTGGCTGGAGAGCAGCCAGGAGGAAAAGGACCTGGGGGTACTGATAGATAGTAAGCTGAAGATGAGCCAGCAGTGTGCCCAGGTGGCCAAGAGAGCCAATGGCATCCTGGCCTGCATCAGGAACAGTGTGGCCAGTAGGACAAGGGAGGTTATTCTTCCCCTGTACTCAGCACTGGTCAGGCCACATCTTGAGTACTGTGTCCAGTTCTGGGCCCCTCGATTCAAGAAGGTGCTGGAACATGTCCAGAGAAGGGCAACGAAGCTGGTGAGGGGCCTGGAACACAAATCCTATGAGGAGAGGCTGAGGGAGCTGGGGCTGTTTAGACTAGAGAAGAGGAGGCTCAGGGGTGATCTTATTACTGTCTATAACTACCTGAAGGGACATTGTAGCCAGGTGGGGGGTGGCCTCTTCTGCCAGGCAACCAGCAATAGAACAAGGGGACACAGTCTCAAGTTGTGCCAGGGTAGCTATAGGCTGGATGTTAGGAAGAAGTTCTTCACAGAGAGAGTGATTTCCCATTGGAATGGGCTGCCCAGGGAGGTGGTGGAGGCACCGTCCCTGGAGGTCTTCAAGAAAAGACTGGATGAAGCACTTAGTGCCATGGTCTAGTTGATTGGATAGGGCTGGGTGATAGGTTGGACTGGATGATCTTGGAGGTCTCTTCCAACCTGGTTGATTCTGTGATTCTATGATTCTATTACTTTTACCTTGTATATTTTTGTATATTTCTGTATATATTGTAAATATCTGCTTGCATATTGTGCTAGCTGTAAATAAATTGCTTCGTTTATATTCCCAGAGCCCGGCTGAATCTAGTGGGGTGCTTCTAAAGTGTGGGGGGTGGGGTACTGTGGTGGTTTGGCTTCTATCCCGCCCCCCCCCCACTTTTAAAATGCCCCAGCTAACTCAGACGGACTCTGGGAATATAAATGAAGCTATTTACTTACAGCTAGCACAATATACAAGCAGCTATTTACAGTATATACAGTTATATACAGAAATATACAAAGGAAAAGTAATACATAAGCACAACTCCCCTCCCAGAAACCTGAGTCCCCAGGAGGGGCTCTCAACCACCCCTGCACCTCCCCCTGCCCCTCTCAACCTTACCCCAATCCTGAGAAAGAATAGAGGTGCAGCCAAGAGGTTAAGAAGGAAGGTTAGTGGCAGCGAGGTTAGGAGATGTAGTTCAGTCTGAAGCCAAAAGCAAAGTGAGAGACAAAATGGAGAATGTTATCTAATGTTTTCTTCTTGTTCCCGTACTTCTCAGCGGGACTGTGAGAGAAGAGACACAACCATGTTTTCCTTTCATAGCCAATCATCTACTTTCTCTCACCAAAACATTCTAGCCTGCTTCAAACTAGCACAGGTACACCTAAACCACCACAGAGAGCTTTACTATTGTGCTAGTTTGAAGCAAGCTGGAATGTTTTGGTACAAAAACTAGATAACGGGCAGTGAAATGAAAACAATTGATGTCAACTTCTCTCACAGTCTCGCTGAGAACTCTGAGAAGAAGAAAGACTTTTTCTCCATTTTGTCTCTCTCTTGCTTTTGCCTTAGACCTGGTCACATCTCATTAACCCTGCTCCTACTAACCCTGCTCCCTGACCTCTTGGCTGCACCTCTCTTCTTCCTGAGAACTGGGGTAAGGTTGAGAGGACCGGGGGGAGGTGTTGGGGTGGTTTGAGAGCCCCTCCTGGGGACTCAGGTTTCTGGGAGGGGAGTTGTGCTTTTGTATTGTTTATCCTTTGTATATTTCTGTATATAATTGTATATAACTGTATATATTGTAAATAGCTGCTTGTAAATTCTGCTAGCTGTAAATAAATTGCTTCATCTATATTCCCAGGGTCCGTCTGAGTTAGCTGGGGCAAATTTAAAAGTGTGGGGGGGCGGGGTAACCCCCAAACCATCACAACTATGCTTCTGAAGTAATTCTCTCATTAGTTCATAAGCGTCTCTTTCAGCAGAGGAAGCTTGGTTCCCCATAATTCTCAACTCTAAGTTCCACTCCGTCTCACCTTGTCGTCTAGTGATTCAGGTGTCCAGTAATCAATTCGTTCCGGGCCCGATCCTGCTTCCTTTCAGCAGCTTACGTTCCGAAGGGACCCTGTGGCCAGTCACCTACCCGGTGATCACTTTCCCCATCACGTCAGGGTACACCATTTGCCATGGGCTGCGATCCCATAGGCATCAGAAGAGACAGGGAGATGCTTGATGCAAGCAATTCCACTTTATTGTACCCCAAGCATGGTTTTATATACTTTTCATCAGAAGGCTACATAAGAAGGTTACAAATCATGTTAGACTCTAATTGGTTACATATATTTGTGTTAAGGATTATGCTAGGATTACACACTAATTGCTAGGACACATTAACCACATATTTCTTATCTCCTAACAAGACACACAGTAATTTTTCTTAACAAAGCAGAGAGTATATCACTTAATCCTAAGGAGACAGCCATGGCGTCTAGGTGAAGAGACAGGCACCAAGCTGTACTGAGCTGTAAAACCATAAAACAATTAGATAAGACTTGAGGCCTCTTGTTTTACACACATCACATTCCTTCAAGAGGCACTTTGACCCTACACTTTCACCCAGCTCAGTGTCCTGCTTTCAAGCCCATGACTTATGCTTCAGTGTACCATAGTCAGACATTTCTATAGAATCACTACATTTAATATTACTATACCCAACACACGGGTACTGACAGAACTGGTGGAGGAGGTTGCTAAACCCCTCTCTATTCTATTTCAAAAATCTGTTGGAGGGTAGGAGAGCCCTGCAGAGGGACCTTGACAGGCTGGATGGGTGGGCAGAGACCAATGGGATGAGATTTAACAAGGCCAAGTGCAGGGTTCTACACTGTGGAGAGATTTTTGCTAATAGGACATGAAATGATAAACATGAGCAACCCGTGCTGGGAAGTGTCCTTGAGTCCATCTTGGACTTAAGATACCAGGTGCTGGGTAGCACCCCCCACATGGAGCTGCAGGGGGTGGAGTGCCAGCTGCATGTGGGCAGAGTTAGCCAGCCCAAGGGGGATGGGTTAGCCAGTCTAAGGGCTGACCCCTCAGAATGTTATTGTATATCACTCTATCCATGCCATGCTTGTAACCCTGGACCAACCAGAGCTGTTTACCATGTAACCAATCCTAAACAAAGTTAGTTGTGCAGGCCTCTTGCAAGAAAGCATATAACTCGCTGCAACACAGAAATAAAACTGGAAAATGGCCATCTAACCATATTGGTGAAACAATAGTCATTTTACCCAGGTGCCCCACCGGCAAATGGCACCTGAACATGGACACAGGCATTTGGGTAAGACCAAGGCAGGCCAGCAGCGGGAAGGACTGCATTCAAGAGGGCCGGGGTTGATAAACATGCCGACCACCCTGTGGACATTTTCGTATCGGAAAATAATGTCACCGGTGACACTGGACCGGAGGGCATTGCCCAAGAAAGGGGGGTAATAGCCGGAAGCCCAGGGGCCGCGGCTGGGCACTCCGTGTGTACAGGTAAGGCTGTGTGGAGGATGCGGCACTGCTTTACTGGCGTGTATACTCTCTAAGAGAGGAGTTCCGCCAGGTCTGAAGAAGCTCCATGAGCTGAACGCATAGAAAGTTAGAGGAACTCTGTGTACTGGATCGAGCCAGTGCACTGGAGAGAAGCGGGAGACGCACTGTGGGACTGAGTTGCTTCTGACAGTAGAGCCATTAAAATCGCTCAAAAGCTCAAACCCACCTGGTGAGACATAAATAATTGGCTTAGCAGACACAAAAAGCCCGCCGACAAGTCGCGCATGACCGGGAACTGCCCCGACTGAGATCCGTGATGGCGGCTGCCGATAGGCGCTCAGCAGCAGAAACTGCAAAAGTTTCCTCAGTTTGAAAAAGTTTTTGGGACTGCCGTAAAGCAACTCAGCACTGCAGCCGTGCGTGATGCGACGAATTTACTGAGTGCTGCGGCATCTCTTAACCCGCGATCACCAGGGTCTGTTTATTGTCTGAAATGCAGCCCCCCTCCTGCGCCCCCCCAGCGACAGCGTGCAATGCAGGACAGAGATCTTTCGCTCTTAAGCGGTAAAGGAAGAAACTAATGAAGAGACAGAGGGATGAAAAGCAGAAAACAAAATAGGCAGAGTGACCACACCAGAGAAACCGGACACCCCCCTCCTTCTACGGCTTGGCGAGCAGTCCTGGATCCACCCTTCACCATCCCCCACATCGTCGTAGCGTGCCCCCCCTCCAGCGGAACGCACCCCTACAGATCTTCCTGACGAATCTCCAGAAATTAGAGGGCTGAATGCAACCCGGGACGGAGTCTCTCGGACTTTTGCCTCGCTTCTCTCGGTGTTATGTTGTTTATGGGGATGGAGGGGAGTGGCGGGAATTGGGGAAAGAATCAGTGGGAAAAAGCTACAGGTCTGCATTGCCTCAGAGAGGCTGAGTTGTTTCAGCGTGTTAGGCTAATTTGCATTTCTTTTTTCAAGCACCGGAGTCCACAGGACAGCCTTGTTCAATTGCTTAGCTCCTGCCTTTTTTTTCCCTTCCTGTTCCTGCCTTCTGTCTGAGTGTGTGAGAGAGAAACAGAAGTTTAGAAGTTTTTAGAGTAAAGCGTCAGGAGGTTGTATTTAGTGAAGCTGTAGATTTAATGCTGAGGTAAAGGACAACATCTGATGAGGGAGAGGAAAGACAAGAAAAACACCAGCCATAAGGTAACAGTGGTGGACAAGCCGAAAAGGATGGGGGCTGGGTGAGATGGAGGGCCGAGGTAAAAGCATCGAAATCTGCTGCTGAGAATGCCCCCCCTCCGCCTGCGGAGCGGCTCGCAGGGCCCGTTCCCCACCGCCTCCTTCCTCCCTCCTTATCTCCTTTGCAGGTTTTGCTAGAGGAGCCAGCTTGGTTCTTAAGGAGACAGTCCTGTATTTTGAAAGCCTTTTGATGGTAACGTATTTTGGAATTTAGGAGTTTATTGGAGAAGCTGTTAATTGCAATGGGATGAGTATTGAGGTAATTTTAGTAGCTTGGTGAGACAGCTGACTGAAGTGGAGTGTGTGTAGCACTTGTTAGGCATTATAGTGGAATATTATGGCAAGAAATTGTTTTGTAACTGTATAGGTTACTACTTAATTCTTTCTGTGATGATTCTGAGGTTCTTTTCTTTCCAAGAATACCATGGTATTATCTTCTTGAATTTTCTTTGCCCACATGGAGCTGCAGGGGGTGGAGTGCCAGCTGCATGTGGGCAGAGTTAGCCAGCCCAAGGGGGATGGGTTAGCCGGCCTCAGGGCTGACCCCTCAGAATGTTATTGTATATCACCCTATCCATGCCATGCTTATAACCCTGGACCAACTGGAGCTGTTTACATGTAACCAATCCTAAACAAAGTTAGTTGTGCAGGCCTCTTGCCAGAAAGCATATAACTCACTGCAACACGAAAATAAAGCTGGAAAATGACCATCTAACCAGCCCACGGCTTGGATTACAATACTCTGTGTTGGGTTAGGAACTGGCTGGAGGGACGAGCCCAGAGAGTGGTGGTGAATGGTGCCACATCCAGCTGGTGGCCAGTCACTAGCGGTGTCCCTCGGGGATCAGTGCTGGGCCCCATCCTCTTTAACATCTTCATAGATGATCTGGATGAGGACATCGAGTCAGTCATCAACAAGTTTGCAGATGACACTAAGCTGGGGGCAGATGTGGCTGGGTTGGAGGGCAGAAGGGCTCTGCAGCGGGACCTTGACCGCCTGGACAGATGGGCAGAGTCCAATGGGATGGCATTCAATAGCTCCAAGTGCCGGGTGCTGCACTTTGGCTACAACAACCCCATGCAGAGATACAGGCTGGGGTCGGAGTGGCTGGAGAGCAGCGAAACAGAGAGGGATCTGGGGGTGCTGATTGATACCCGCCTGAACATGAGCCAGCAGTGTGCCCAGGTGGCCAAGAGAACCAGTGGCATCCAGGCCTGCATCAGGAATGGTGTGGTCAGCAGGAGCAGGGAGGTCATTCTGCCCCTGTATTCTGCACTGGTTAGACCACACCTTGAATACTGAGCTCAGTTCTGGGCCCCCCAGTTTAGGAGGGACACTGAGATGCTTGAGCATGTCCAGAGAAGGGGGACGAGGCTGGTGAGAGGCCTTGAGCACAAGCCCTACGAGGAGAGGCTGAGGGAGCTGGGACTGTTCAGCCTGGAGAAGAGGAGGCTCAGGGGTGACCTTATTGCTGTCTACAACTACCTGAGGGGACATTGTAGCCAGGTGGGGGTTGGCCTCTTCTCCCAGGCAACCAGCAACAGAACAAGGGGACACAGTCTCAAGTTGTGCCGGGGGAAGTATAGGCTGGATGTTAGGAGGAAGTTCTTCACAGAGAGAGTGATTTCCCATTGGAATGGGCTGCCCGGGGAGGTGGTGGAGGCACCGTCCCTGGAGGTGTTCAAGAAAAGACTGGATGAGGCACTTAGTGCCATGGTCTAGTTGACTGGATAGGACTGGGGGATGGGTTGGACTGGATGATCTTGGAGGTCTCTTCCAACCTGGTTGATTCTATGATTCTATGAGATGAGATTTAACAAGGCCAAGTGCAGGGTTCTGCACTTTGGCCACAACAACCCCAAGCAGCACTACAGGCTGGGGACTGAGTGGCTGGAGAGCAGCCAGGAGGAAAGGGACCTGGGGGTACTGATAGATAGTAAGCTGAAGATGAGCCAGCAGTGTGCCCAGGTGGCCAAGAGAGCCAATGGCATCCTGGCCTGCATCAGGAACAGTGTGGCCAGTAGGACAAGGGAGGTTATTCTTCCCCTGTACTCAGCACTGGTCAGGCCACACCTTGAGTACTGTGTCCAGTTCTGGGCCCCTCAATTCAAGAAAGATGTTGAGGTGCTGGAACATGTCCAGAGAAGGGCAACAAAGCTGGTGAGGGGCCTGGAGCACAAATCCTATGAGGAGAGGTTGAGGGAGCTGGGCCTGTTTAGCCTGGAGAAGAGGAGGCTCAGGGGTGATCTTATTACTGTCTACAACTACCTGAAGGGGCATTGTAGCCAGGTGGGGGGTGGCCTCTTCTCCCAGGTAACCAGCAATAGAACAAGGGGACACAGTCTCAAGTTGTGCCAGGGTAGGTATAGGCTGGATGTTAGGAAGAAGTTCTTCACAGAGAGAGTGATTTCCCATTGGAATGGGCTGCCCAGGGAGGTGGTGGAGGCACCGTCCCTGGAGGTGTTCAAGAAAAGACTGGATGAGGCACTTAGTGCCATGGTCTAGTTGATTGGTTAGGGCTGGGTGCTAGGTTGGACTGGATGATCTTGGAGGTCTCTTCCAACCTGGTTGATTCTATGATTCTGATTCTATGATTCTATGATTCTAACATGGTCGGGCAGCTAGCAGGCTGCGTTTGCAGGCTTGCAGACTGTCTGAGGGTCTGCTAAGCCTGGATCTTTCCAGACTTCCAGAATAGCTGGCAAGCAGGGTCTATGCCGTGCTGCAGGGAGACTAATGCTCCGTAGATAAATCAAGATAGCTCTACGCTTTAGGCAGGGGGTTCTTGGCTCCCCATATATGTATGGTGCAGGCATGAATGTGCTCTGCTTCTCAAAGGGCTCACAGGTAGCATGACTGCGCCTTGAGATCAATGCATGAGGTCTGAGCCTCTGTAATGCTTGTGAGTGAGTAAGGCCTGATCCTTTGTCTAGGCCAATGCAAGCAGGTCAGTTAAGCAGGGTGCTGCTGTAGATCAGAGCTGAGTCTAAATGCTTTAAGCTTCTGAACTGGTAAAGAGTCTGGACCGTCTGAGCAGACTGAACACGTGGTGCTGCTGTGCACCCCTCTTTAAAGGCTCTGGGCCGAGATTTGTGGTTCGTTGGACATCTAAACTGACCAATCAGGCTGGCAGTAAGCCAAACCTTGCCCCAATAGGCAGTAGAGACATGCCTACACCACCCAATAGGAGATTAATGGGGCGAACCCCAGTGGCACACAGGCTAGGCGTGCGTGTGTTATGCAACCTGTTTGCTGCCTCGTGGGTCCTGGCAGAAAAACATGTCTGGGCACATAGAGGCATAGGTAAGCCTCAGTTTTGGGGCTGCTGCCCCTCCACCACACCAGCCCAGGAGAAGACAAATTCCACCTAGACATCAGCAATCACGTGCATCACTGTGGATAAATCTGCGTGACCAATACAGTGACAACATCAACAAGTGGGATGGTCAACCTACATCAGCTCTTTCAAAGAGAGTCAGGGAACTGCAGAGTGGCAGAAACAGAGGCAGCAATGCCAGAAAAGTAGCTGTCACTTCTTCAGCTCCCCAGAGCAATTTCAATTATTCCAACAACCGCAATTTCTCTCACAACAACACCAATCACTGTGTACACCCCACATGCCATGTTCAGCATTAGGGGTTCCCTGCCTCCAGCCAGGAGGAGGAAAGGGATAGTGGAGAAAACCGAATCTATTGGAATGTATTCATTAGGTGGCCTGGCAGTTCAAAAGTTCGGAAATACAGGGCCTTAGTTGACACAGGTGCTCAGTGTACTTTATTCCCATCTAATTGCAAGGGGACAGAGTCCATATCTATTTTTGGAATCACTGGTGGATCGCAAGAGCTAACTAAGTTGCAGGCTGAGATCAGATTAACTGGTAAAGAGTGGAAGAAACAAACAATTGTAACTGGTCCTGATGTGCCTTGCATTCTAGGAATTGACTTTTTGAGACAAGGTTGTTTCAAAGATCCTAAGGGTCACAAATGGGCTTTTGGAAGAGCATCTGTAGAGATTGAGGATGATAAATTGAAATTGTCCATTAGACCTGAACTTTCTGATGAATCTGCAGTTGTGGGACATCATGACATAGAGGATCTGGAAGTGCCAACTGCTACTCAAACTGTGCACCACAGGCAGTACAGAACTAACCGTGACTCTTTGTTTCCCATTCATCAGCTGATTCATCAACTGGAGAGTCAGGCTGTCATCGAGAAAGCTCATTCACCTTTCAAAAGTCCCATCTGGCCTGTGCGTAAGTCTAACGGAGACTGGAGACTCACAGTTGATTTTCGTGCCCTCAACGAGGTGACTCCACCCATGAGCGCAGCTGTGCCGGACATGCTGGAACTCCAGTACGAGATGGAATCGAAGGAGGTTAAATGGTATGCTACCATAGACATTGCTAATGCTTTCTTCTCTATTCCCATAGCAAAGAAGTGCAGGTCTCAGTTAGCATTCACCTGGAGAAGAATCCAGTACCAGTTCAACCATTTGCCTCAGGGGTGGAAGCACAGCTCAACGATCTGTCACTCAGTCATCCACAATGCACTGGAGAAAGGTAAAGCTCCAGAGCACATTCAATTCATCGACGACATCATTGTGTGGTGCCAAACTGCTGAGGAAGTCTTCGAGAAAGGTAACAAAATCATTGACATTCTGTCACAAGCAGGTTTTGTCATTAAGAGAGACAAGGTCAAAGGACCTGCCAGAGAAATTCAGTTTCTGGGAGTGCGGTGGCAGGATGGTCACCGTCACATTCCAAAGGATGTGATCAACAAAGTCTCCACCATTGCAGTTCCCACAAGTAAGAAGGACACTAAGTCTCTCTTAGGTGCAGTGGGATTTTGGAGACTACACATTCCTGGTTTCAGTCAAATTGTCAAACCTCTGTGTAGGGTTGCGCACTGTGAGCCAGGAACAACTGATAACCTTGGAGGAGTTACACCATAAACCTTGGGCTAGAGCTGCGCAAAATGACACCTACTTAATTGATAAGAAAGAGGAATTTACAACACGCTGACCTAATTTTTTGCAGGGTCTGTTGTACTGACAAGGAGTCAGAGCATATGGTTTCTTGTACTTATAAGAGATCTTAGCTAAGCAGAAATTGTGAAATTTTAGCAAGAAGCTGAGTTGGAATAGCCAATCAGCAGTATACGCGAGAAGCTTAATGAACCAATCACTGAGAGCCTTCTGTATGGAGTCAGAACTGTATTAACTATAAAAGATAGTGGATTTGTTACAATAAACGGAACTTTCTTGGCATCCAAGAGTCTCCCCGTCCCTCTGTTGCGACACCTCTGCACGATGTAACTTGTAAGAGAAACAATTTCGAGTGGGGGCTCGAATAACAAGCAGCCTTTGATAAGATCAAGCAAGAAGTAGTCCATCCAGTGGGCTTGGGACCTGTGCGATCTGGTGCGGACATTAAGAACATTCTGTACATGGCTGCCAGTGACAATGGTCCAACTTGGAGCCTTTGGCAGAGAGCTCCAAACGAGACACGTGGTCGTCCACTTGGTTTCTGGGGACGTAGCTACAAAGGTTCAGAGGCAAATTACACTCCAACAGAGAAAGAGATACTAGCATCTTATGAAGGAGTGAAAGCAGCTTCTGAAGTGATTGGAACTGAGTCACAATTACTTTTAGCTCCGAGACTGCCAGTTCTAAACTGGATGTTCAAAGGTAAAGGTTCATAACCGCATCATGGCACAGATGCAACCTGGTCTAAATGGATGGCTTTGATAACCCAACGAGCACAAATGGGTAATCTTGATCGACCTGGTCTGGTGGAGGTGATCACCAACTGGCCGGAAGGCACAGACTGTTCCAAACCTCCAGAGGAGAAAATAACTCGTGCTGAGGAAGCTCCTCCCTATGGTGATCTCTCTGATCAGGAAAAGAACTATGCTTTGTTCACAGATGGTTCCTGTCGTCTTGTTGGTGTGGTGGTTTGGCTGTTACCCGCCCCCCCACACTTTAGAAGGTACCCCATCTAACTCAGTCGGACTCTGGGAATATAAATGAAGCTATATATTTACCACTAGCACAATATACAAGCAGCTATTTACAGTATATACAGTTATATACAGAAATATACAAGGTAAAAACAATACAGAAACACAACTCCCCTCCCAGAAACCTGAGTCCCCAGTAGGGGCTCTCAACCACCCCTGCACCTTCCCCCTGCCCCTCTCAACCTTACCCCAGTCCTAAGAAGAAAAGAGGTTCAGCC
The DNA here is from genome assembly GCF_015220805.1 of Pogoniulus pusillus. Lineage (NCBI taxonomy): Eukaryota > Metazoa > Chordata > Aves > Piciformes > Lybiidae > Pogoniulus > Pogoniulus pusillus. The sequence goes on from NC_087308.1 coordinate 174,124, forward strand.
AAGAGGTTAAGAAGCAAGGTTAGTGGCAGTGAGGTTAGGGAGCTGCAGCTGAGTCCAAAAGCCAGCCAGAAAGTGAAGACAAAATGGAGAAAGTGTTATCTAATGTTTACATTCTTCTTCAGCGAGACTCTGAGGGAAGGAGACATCACCAATGTTTTCCTTCCACAGCCAATTATCTACTTTTTCTTACCAAAACATTCTACCTTGCTTCAAACTAGGACTGTTGGGAACAAGCGAAGATGGAAGTCAGCAGTCTGGAGTCCTAGCAGGAGAGTTACTGAAGCGAGAGATGGAGAAGGAGAATCCAGTCAGTTCACTGAGGTAAGAGCTGTCCAACTTGCTCTTGATGTGGCTGAACGTGAAAATTTGCCTATCCTTTACCTCTACACCGACTCATGGATGGTAGCAAATGCTCTATGGGGTTGGCTAAAGGACTGGAAGAAGAATGGTTGGCAGAGGAAAGGAAAGCCTATTTGGTGTGATGATCTATGGCAGGGCATTGATGCACGGCTGGAGAGAATTCCAGTGAAGGTGCGGCACGTATATGCACACAAGCTTAAGAATAGAGATACTGAGGAACACCAACACAACCAGCAGGCAGACCAAGCTGCTAAGATTTCTCAAGTTGATGCCAACTCTGATCTTGACCTTGATTGGAAACACCAAGGTGAACTGTTCTTAGCTCGGTGGGCCCATGACTCATCTGGACATCAAGGCAGAGATGCAACATACTGATGGGCACGCGATAGTTCAATTGACTTATCCATGGATGCTATCACCCAAGTCATCCATGACTGTGACATTTGTGCTGCTATTAAGCAGGCTAAGTGAATCAAGCCCTTATGGTATGGTGAGCGATGGTCAAAGTACAAGTATGGTGAAGCCTGGCAGATTGACTACATCACTTTTCCTCGATCTCGTTCTGCCAAGCAGTATGTGCTAATGATGGTAGAGGCCAGCGCTGGATGGCTGGAATCCTATCCAGTTCCACATGCTACTGCACATAACACCATTCTTGTCTTGGAAAGACAGATCATGTGGAGACGTGGAACTCCAGAGAGAATCGAGTCAGACAATGGCACTCATTTCAAGAACAATCTTGTGAAAAACTGGGCTAAAGAGCATGGTATTGAGTGGATCTACCACATACCCTACTATGCACCAGCTTCAGGGAAGATTGAGCACTACAACGTTTTGCTGAAAACCACCCTAAAAGTCATGGGGGGTGGAACTCTGAAAAACTGGGACAAACATTTAGCACAAGCTACCTGGCTGGTAAATAGTAGAGGTTCAGTAAACAGAGCAGGACCTGCACAATCAGACTTGGTCCAAACAGGAGATGGTGATAAAGTTCCTGTTGTACGTGAAAAGAATCCGTTAGGGAAAACTGTTTGGGTATTTTCTCCTTCGGGCGAAGGGAAACCTGTCCGAGGGGTGGTGTCTGCTGAAGGTCCTGGTCACACCTACTGGGTAATGCAGGAGAACGATGAAATCCAGTGTATTCCACAGAGAAATCTAACCTTAGCTGAGAGAGTTTATATTCAGAGTGTATAATACAAGCTGTTAGGAGTTTTCTGTTCTAGGTACCATCGGCATCCAATGAAAAAAATCTAGGAGAGAATCTACAGTACATGAGCATGAACCCAATGTCACCTGGGAGTCCCTGTTCTCGTCTCATCTGTGAGGAGACAAACTGTTCTGAGCTTTTGAATCACCTACATCTGAGGTAGCCAGAATGAAGTGTGAACTGAACTTGTAATATTCATTAGTGTAAATACTGGTTTAGATTCGATCAGATAGTTCTCAGCAATACCCTGAGTGAAGTAGACAGGAGTGGATTGTGCTAGTTTGAAGCAAGCTAGAATGTTTTGGTGAGATGGATTAGATCACCGGGTATAAAAGAGAAACACCAATGTCTACTTCACTCATAGGCTTGCTGAGATGTATAAGAACAAGAATCCAAACATAGATAAAGGAGTCACACTACTTCTTCTGCTGGACAGCTTGGAGCTGCGTTTTTTTTTTCTCTCGCCTCTCTGCCGTCTCTCTGATCAATCCACTTTGCTTTCTAACCCCCTGGCCGAACCTCCATCCTTCCTTGGGACTGGGGTAAGGTTGAGACGGGTGGGATAAGGTGGAAGGGCAGTTGGGAGCCCCTCCTTGGGACTCAGGTTTCGGGGAGGGGTGTTGTGTTTCTGTATTACCTTTTACCCTGTATATTTCTGTACATAGCTGTATATACTGTAAATATCTGCTTTGTATATTGTGCTAGTTGTAAATATAAGCTTCATTCAAATTTCCAGAGCCAGCTGAGTCTAGTCTGGGTGATTTCAAAAGTAGGGGGGGGGGGTAACACCCAAACCACTACATGGTTCCAGCAATGTTTCTGTCCCTAAGCAAATGTCACCCAGGTGGAAATGTAGCGATGCGAGCGCCCAAATGGACTGGGAAGTGGTGGTTGGAGGGGAGTCAGTCGTGTTGGTGGAAGACCTGTGAGAAGACTGGTTTTGGTGGTTCGAGGGGAGCTAGAGCTTCAAACCCTTGATGGGACAGCTTCTGTGCTGGGACAAGTGAGTAGGAGCATGAGTCCTAAAGTGGGTCAGTCCAGCTCTGCCAAAAAAAGAATCAGGGAAAAGGAAACCTGGGGCCAAACCCCGCACAGGCTTTCACCGGAACGGCGGTGGGGAAATGAAACCTCTGAAGTGTGTAATTTCAAAACCTCGCCGAGGTCGCTCCGGGACCGCCCCCGATAGGATCAAGTCTGTCATGTCTGCAGCTACGCACACAAACCTACCAGTTGAGCCCAACCGCGCCCAGTGCACTGCGGCTACTCCCCAAGCACCCGCCTCCCGCCCCTCCTGATTGGCTGCTACCCTCCCCGCGCGTTTCTCTTTCCTCGGACACTAGCAAATCGTGAGACGAGGCTAGCCCAGATGATCGTCGTGGCGGTACTTTCTGCTTGTATTTTCCATTGGCGGATTTTTAACATTGGCTGTCTGACCCGTGTTGATGTGTAGAACAGCAGGAGCAGCGCTGCGATTGACTGACGGGTGTTGAGCTTGGCTCGTGATGATTGGCGAAGCGAAAGGAGAGGGGCGGAGCGGAGGAGGGAGAGCACCCGTTCTTTTTTTTTCATCGGCTCCTCGATTGGTTCTGGCACTGGACATGAGGAATTTCCGATTGGTCAGCGCACGCTGTTGCTGGGCAGGTGAGGGAGTACGGGGCGGAGTTTCTCCTTCCGATGAGTCGGCTCTGAGGTTCAGTACGAGGCGTCCCGACCTGTCGCTACTGCCTTGAGTGTGCCTGAGATCTGCCATCGCTCGCCCTGAGGAGTCGTCGCTGGTCGCTTCCTGTCGTACTTTCTACCCCACCTCCCCTCCCAGCGCCATGGCCTCAGGATCCGAGTAAGTGTGGGGTGGCCGCCAGTAGGCCGCGGCCTAGGCCCCACCACTGTGGTGCTGGGTCCGGCTCAACCTGCCTTTCCTTACCTCGCCTCCGCGCGGCGGGACTGATCCAGCCCTCGATTCTCATCCTGCTCCTGATTCTGCTGTGTCATGAGGGCTCTGATGAGAGTGGGGACGGGTCACTCCTCGTTCACGCCTGGCCAGACCCGTGCCCACAGGGGGACTCGCGCGCTATTTCCCCTCTCTCCAAACCCTCCCCCGCCTCGTACGCCTTGGGGCCTCCTCGGGAAGTGTTGAGTCATGATGAGGGTGAGGCCGGGCTATGCTTCCGCCCGAGGCCGTTCCACCTGGGACAGACTTTAGCTAGGTTGGATTTTTGTTTTCCAGTCGTCGGAACGCCAGGGAAAGCGGCCGAGCGGCTGGCGGGGTAGCGAGCGGGGAGGGGCATATCCCTGCTTCCACATCGTAGGCCCGCAGTGGCCCTCGGGTCGGGGCTAAAAGTGACTTGGCATTAGAAGAGGCAAATATGTTGTGCCGTGCTGGCCTCTGTAGCAGCTGAGGTAATCGGATATATTTTTGTCTTTGGTATCTTGCCTCACTTTGTTTTCAGTTCCAAGCTAAGGGTAGTCTATGTTCATAAAAAATTAGTTGAGTAATACTGGTCTCTCAGCTCCCAACCCATGTGTACATGTCCCATCAGAATTAATCAGGTTGGAAAAGACCTTCAAGATCATTGAGTCCAACCCATCACCTAACACCTTCTAATTAACTAACCCATGGCACTAAGTGCCTCATCCAGCCTCCTTTTAAACGCCTCCAGGGATGGTGACTCCACCACCTCCCTGGGCAGCCCATTCCAATGGGAAATCACTCTCTGTGAAAAACTTCCTCCTAACATCCAGCCTAAACCTGCCCTCGTGCAGCTTGAGGCTGTGTGCTCTTGTTCTGTCACTGGGTGCCTGGGAGAAGAGGCCAACCCCTAACTTCCTTTTCAGGTAGATGTAGAAAGCAATAAGGTCTCCCCTGAGCCTCCTCCAGGCTGATCAACCCCAGCTCCCTCAGCCACTCTTCATAGGGCTTGTGCTCCAGCCCCCTCACCAGCCTTGGTGCCCTTCTCTGAACACGTTCAAGCACCTCAACATCTTTCTTAAATTGAGAGGCACAGAACTGGACACAGTACACAACGTGTGGCCTAACCAGCGCTAAGTACAGGGGCAGAATGACTTCCCTGGTCCTCCTGGTCACACTATTCCTGATACAGGCCAGAATGCCATTGGCTACCTTGGCCACCTGGGCACACTGCTGGATCATGTTCAGTCACCTCTCAACCACCCTCCCCCCCGGGTCCCTTTCTGCATGGCTGCTCTCCAGCCACTCTGTCCCCAGCCTGTAGCGCTGCATGGGGTTGCTATGGCCAAAGTTCAGTACCTTCTTCCCCTACTCTTATATCCCTTTGTCTCTCCAGGTGACAAGAAGGCATGTGGCCACCTGCTTCTTGTGCCACCCACACCTGATGCCCCTTGCTCATAGTTGGGTGTCCCTGATTGTCCGTCAGGGCAGGCAGAGCCTAGCTCCATCAGCCAATCTCCTTTTCAGTTTCCCTGATATTCCTAAGTCTTTCAACTTCATCTTGTAATTTCTCAACTTCTGCTTGCAGCTGTGCCATCCAGCTGAGCAGAAAGTTTACCTGCTCACACCTTCCACAGTCCTCTGGTACAAGAGAGTGGCAGAGACACTCCCTGGAGCTTATGGTTTGTGTCATGGCATGTTTTTGTGGGCACCCTGTCTGGGTTCCCACCTCCATTTTGGTTGGCTTCAAGAGTATATTCTTACGTCATGTGGAGACCATTATCCTTTGACACCTCTCTGTGACCGTTGGAGCTGATTTTCTAGCTCAGACATAGGGGAGAGATGAACACTCCAGGGATAGGCCATATAATGGCAACAGCAAATAAATTAATATAATTTCATTGGAGCATCAAGTGCTTAATGTCTAGAAGCACAGCTTGTTCTGCCCCTTCTTCTGCTGCTTCAGCTGCACCTATCTTCCCCGGCTGCTGTTTTGGCTGCTGCTGCTTCGCTGCTGCTTGACCCCTCCCCCATCTCCCTTAAGGTTATTGGTTTTGGTGTTTTTTTTTCCCCTTCCTTCTCTAGTTGTTATCTCTCTTTACATTGTTATACTTATACTATAAATAATACAATTTCATCTTTCCCTGACTTTCAAAAAAATCTGTTGTGGTGAGTTTATTTCTCCGCAGGGGAGGGATCTGCCCTAACCCAGGACATTAATTTTGGTGCTTTTCCAAACGTGGGGCACAGTCTTGGTTTTGTTTTTTTTTATTATCAGAATGACGTCGTCAGGGAAAAATGAATTTGATATATTTTGGCCTATTATTGCCTCAATTCTGACTTTATCAGTTCAGCAGTGTTTTACCACTATGGTGTATTACCAGGTGTGTTCATTCTTCGCTAAGATGGTCTGGGACTCGGTAAAAGCTGTGCTAATGAAGGTTGGAGATTTTGTTATGAATGTTTTAGGGTTTAGGAATGTCGCTGAGGGTGTGCCGTATGTTATGTTGGTGTCAGAGACTAGGAGTTATTTGGAAGAGCTGAGTTACCCAGTGGCCTGCCTAGTATGTTTGGACTTGATGTTTTTGGCTGCTATTGTAGGTCTGGTTGTAGTTTGGAGATGAGAGAGATGCAGGAACAAACAGGCTGTAAGTGAGGTTTTTACCTTTTGCGGAGGCAATAGCAGGGAGCTAAGGGTTAAAGAAACAGTCTGCGACCGAAGCGGGGGAGGGAAGGGCACCGGGCAGACAGACTGCTCGCCGAGCAGCGAAACGTCCTGCTTCGGAACCTTTGAAGGGAGAACGAACTGACCTTGTTGTGAGTCTATAAAAAGATAGCAGAATTATGGGATTGAATAACAATCTTCTAGTCCCTAGAAAATTTTTTTAACCCTATAGCCTCAACCTGGGACACTCTCCTACACTTCCCCCCCGCCCCCCCTTCCCTGCACTGCTGGCTGGGTTCACCAGAGAAAGCTGCTCTCTTACCGAACCTGAGTCTCGCGCTACTGCTTCTCCGTGTTTAAATCACCTGCGCGCCTAGCACCGCCCCTGCTGCATCACTCAAGCGTGCACATACGTCACCTATCTTGCTGTGCCTGCCGCTTCCCTGCCCCCTTCTGGGATTCTCCGCTCGGGAGAGCCCCAAAGGAAAAAAAAAAAGCTTCGAAAAAAAGCGCCATTCCAGCAGAGCTAGCCTCGGTATTGCTCTCTTCCCGAAACTCAGTGTCTGTGGTTTATCATCTTTTTTTTTGCAACTCCTGCAATTTAGAACTAATTTGCCCTACTAAGTCAATTTTGGTAAGGTATACCAATAACTTTGTGCCCATGATAGAGCTTGTGATGGAAGTGATGATCTTAAAGGCATATTTTGAGTCTGAGCGAGGTGTACAATGTCTTTGAAAAGAAATTTCTACTTTTGCAAAGTTGTTTCCACTACATAGGAATCAACAAATGTTACTTTGCAACTGAACAACAGTTAATTTTTAGTTGCAATTTTTGGGTCAGTGCTGTTGGCAGCTGTTTTACTGAATTGAGCTTTAGCACAGAGAGTAGCATTGCAAGAGTGTGGTTTCTGAAGAAATTTTCATTTTTGTGTGCATACTTGTCTGAAACAGTATTTGGGAACTTGGCATCTTGAGTGTGGGTATGAACTTGCTGCTTGCTTTTCACGTGCTGTTTTAGTAAGTTGCTGCAATCATTGGATATTCCACTCATTTACTACAGTGGATACAATCTTTTATGGGTGTTTTTTTAATACTTAACTGGGGAAAGTAGTTCAATCTGTAACATGGATAGTCAGGTTCAGGGCAGTAAGAAACCACTGACATGTTTTATTTAGACAGCGAGTTCATGAGGGTATTGATTGAAAGGCACACAAGCATACAGAAGGCATTAATGTTTTCACTTTAATTACTGAAACTGAAATAATTTTGCATCAGTAGGTTTTCATTGTATATTTAGTATAGACTTGCAGGAACAACTTAATTTGCTACTTTATGTGTAGCTTTGGAGATTGGTAGTCATTTTCAGAAGAATCAGTAACTACTTTCTGTTCTTACTCTTTGTATGGTCTACCACAATGCTTAGCCTCTAGGCATTATCAAATGCTGAACAAGGGGAGCTCTGACACAGAAAAATGCTGAAGTGCTGCAAGTTCTAAAATGTCTTTCCTTACTTCTTCCCTGTGTTTAATGTGGCTATTAGGCTGCTTTACTGTGAGAGAAAAGGGGGCTAAAGATGGAAACTGGGAAGTGGAAACTAAAACTGCCCTAAAGCTACATTTTGTGTTCAGTTTATCCCATTGAGTCAGTGAAAGAAAGGAGCAGGAGGGAAAGTGTGTGAAGAAGCTGACAAAAGGGGTGAGTAGGGGAGATGATCTAGAGGATTTGCACCAGGCTTTGTCAGGAAACACACTGAGAAACTTTAAAAATTAGCTAGGTTAGCTGTCTGTCCTACCCTTTACTGAATTTTGCCAGCATACATAGGAAAGTTAACAGGAGAGAACCTCAACCCGTGCCTTAAGCTTTCTTGCTTAGTATTTTCAGTTCAGGCACTCCTTTCCTGATACGCAGATGTCAGGGATCATCTGAGTGTGGTTGAGGTGCACAGGCATATTTTGGTCCATCATCTCATGAGGAACTCCCAGGAGATATGCAATGAGGTCAAATGGTGATAATAATATTCTAAATTATGACTGGAAGATGGGGTAGTGCTTGTTTGAGGAGAAATAACATCACTCTCCCATGTAGCTGTCATGTAATTTCTTAACACCTTTGTTTGTCTGCAGAACTGTCACATCACATAACTGAAACCGACCCCTGTGGTGGGTTGGGAAGTTTCCCCCCCCCTCAATAAATTTACCAGACCAGCTCAGGCAGCTTGAAAGTAAGATAAAGCTATATTTTATATCAAGCTAAGTTTACAAGCATATATACAAAATACATTTACATGTATTTACAATTATATAAAATTATTTACAATTTAGAAATACAGAAATCCAGTCCTCCCCTCTGGACAAAGAAAGCCCAGAAAGGGCCAATGCCACCTTCTTTTCTCTCCCCAGATAGAAAACCAGTAAGATCTCACATGTTATCTGATCAGTCAAGGTTAGTACAGTGTGGAGGAGTCAGAGAGGAGAAGGAACAGTGACAGAACCTAGAGCCCAAGAGAGTGAAATTCTTTATACATTGCCATTTTATCCCTCTTAGCAAACCAATGAATGATATACACGTTATAGTTATTGTTCTTTTACAACCAATGCTGTAATTTATTTACATTGTACACTGAACTTTCAGGAAAGCCCTAATTTCCCTTACTGGATTTTTTTCCAGTGAGCCTTAAACTAGTACAACCCCATACACTTAGATGTCTGTATGCTGTTTATTGGAGATCTTTATTCCATTTTTAATGCTTTCAAGCTTAAAAGGCATAGGAGCAGGCTGTCCAAATGTGTCATATAAGACAAACTGGTGGGGAAGATGACCAGCCTGGCTGAACAGGGAACTTCTGCTGGGAAAAATCTTCATCCTTTAGTGGGGGGGGACACGATGACGACATTGCCACCAAGGATGAGGAAAAGGCTGAGGTACTTAATGCTGCCTTTCTCTCAGTCTTTAATGCCAGAGCAAATATCCTTAGGGTATTCAGCCTCTTGATCTGGAAGACAGGGACAAAGAACCGAATAAACCCCCATAATTAAGGAGGAAGCAGTCAAGAACCACATACAGCACCTGGACACTCACAAGTCTATGGGGCCAGTTGGGATCCACCCAAGAATAGTGAAGGAGATGGCAGAGGAGTTAGCCAAGACACTCTCCGTCATTGATCAGGGGTATTGTTTAGCCAGGGAGGTCCCAGATAGCAGCAGTTGCGGGAGAACATGGGCAAAGCTTACACAGAATGGTATGATCAGAGCGATGCCACATGGACTCCACATGATTCAGTGTGAATTCTACTGGAGACCTTTATTGTTTGTTCTGGCTCAATTTATATAGTCTTGAGTATAGAGTACACACCCTACACATCAGCATAACCTAGGCAAGAACAACGCAGTCTTTTACATACACTGCACCTTGTTTTTCTCATTAACTAGATGCCCACTTATCTGTCCTTCTCCCAGATAAGGTATTCTGCGGCTGTGGGAACCAAGGTTGAAGTGCTCATTTTTTGTTATTATTCCTTCTTGCAATGCATTCCCACACCAGATCACAGAATCACAGAACTGTCAGAGGGAGTTGGAAGGGGACCTCCAGGATCATAGAATCAACCAGCTTGGAAGAGATCTCCAAGATCATCCAGTCCAACCGAGCACCCAGCCCAATCCAGTCTACTAGACTATAGCACTAAGTGCCTTATCCAGTCATTTCTTGAACACCTCCGGGGATGACAACTCCACTGCCTCCCTGGGCAGCCCATTCCAATGGCAAATCACTCTCTCTGCGAAGAACTTCCTCCTAACATCCAGCCTATACTTCCCCCGGCACAACTTGAGACTGTGTCCCCTTGTTCTGTTGCTGGTTGCCTGGGAGAAGAGACCAACTCCCACCTGGCTACAGCCTCCCTTCAGGTAGTTGTAGACAGCAATGAGGTCACCCCTAAGCCTTCTCTTCTCCAGGCTAAACAACCCCAACTCCCTCAGCCTCTCCTCATAGGGCTTTCAGCAGCCTTGTTGCCCTTCTGTGGACATGTTCCAGCACCTCAACATCTCTCTTGAATTGAGGGGCCCAGAACTGGACACAGTAATCAAGGTGGGGCCTGACCAGTGTTGAGTACAGGGGAAGAATAACCTCCATCGTCTTACCAGCCACACTATTCCTGATACGGGCCAGGATGCCATTGGCTCTCTTGGCCACCTGGGCACACTGCTGGCTCATCTTCAGCCTAATATGCACCAGTAACCCCGGGTCCCTTTCTTCCTGGCTGCTTTCCAGCCACTCTGTCCCCAGCCTGTAGTGCTACTTGGGGTTGTTATGTCCAAAGTGTAGAACCCTGCACTTGGCCTTGTTCAGTCTCATCCTGTTGGCCTCTGCCCACCCATCCAGCCTGTCCAGGTCTCTCTGCAGGGCTCTCCTACTCTCCAACAGATCAACACCTTCTCCTAGCTTGGTGGCATCTGCAAACTTACTGATGCTGGACTCAATCCCCTCGTCCAGATCATCAGTAAAGATATTGAACAGGACTGGCCCCAGCACTGATCCTTGTGGAACACCACAAATGACTGGCTGCCAACTGGATATGGTACCATTTACCACCACTCTCTGGGCCCGGCCTTCCAGCCAGTTCTTCACAGTATCACAGTATCATCAGGGTTGGAAGAGACCTCACAGATCATCAAGTCCAACCCTTTACCACAGGGCTCAAGGCTAGACCATGGCACCAAGTGCCACGTCCAACCTTGCCTTGAAGTGCCCCAGGGACGGCGACTCAACCACCTCCCAGGGCAGTCCATTCCAGTGTCCAATGACTCTCTCAGTGAAGAACTTTCTCCTCACCTCAAGCCTAAATCTCCCCTGGTGCAGCCTGAGGCTGTGTCCTCTCGTTCTGGCGCTGGCCACCTGAGAGAAGAGAGCAACCTCCTCCTGGCCACAGCCACCCCTCAGGTAGTTGTAGACAGCAATAAGGTCACCCCTGAGCCTCCTCTTCTCCAGGCTAAACAATCCCAGCTCCCTCAGCCTCTCCTCATAGGGCTTGTGCTCAAGGCCCCTCATCAGCCTCGTCGCCCTTCTCTGGACACGCTCAAGCATCTCAACGTCCCTTTTAAACTGGGGGGCCCAGAATTGAACACAATACTCAAGATGTGGTCTAACCAGTGCAGAGTACAGGGGCAGAATGACCTCCCTGCTCCTGCTGACCACACCATTCCTGATGCATGCCAGGATGCCACTGGCTCTCTTGGCCACCTGGGCACACTGCTGGCTCATGTTCAGGCGGGTATCAATCAGTACCCCCAGATCCCTCTCTGTTCGGCTGCTCTCCAGCCACTCCGACCCCTAGCCTGTATCTCTCCATGGGGTTGTTGTAGCCAAAGTGCAGCACCCTGCACTTGGAGCTATTGAATGCCATCCCACTGGACTCTGCCCGTCTGTCCAGGCGGTCAAGGTCCCGCTGCAGAGCCCTTCTGCCTTCCAACTCAGTCACATCTGCCCCCAGCTTGGTGTCATCTGCAAACTTGCTGATGACTGACTCGATGCCCTCATCCAGATCATCTATGAAGATGTTAAAGAGGATGGGGCCCAGCACAGATCCCTGAGGGACACCACTAGTGACTGGCCGCCAGCTGGATGAAGTGCCATTCACCACCACTCTCTGGGTCCGGCCCTCCAGCCAGTTCCTAACCCAGCACAGAGTGTTGCCATCCAAGCCATGGGCTGACAGCTTAGCCAGCAGTTTGCTGTGGGGGACAGTGTCAAAGGCCTTGCTGAAGTCCAGATAGACCACATCCACAGGCCTCCCCACATCCACCAAGCGGGTCACGTGATCATAGAAGGAAATCAGGTTAGAAAGGCAGGATCTGCCCTTCCTAAACCCATGCTGGCTGGACCTGAGCCCTTTTCCATCCCTCAGGTGCGCTCTTATCACCCCCAAGATAACCTGTTCCATCAGTTTCCCTGGCACTGAGGTCAGGCTGACGGGTCTGTAGTTCCCAGGTTCCTCCATCCGACCCTTCTTGTGGATGGGGACCACGTTGGCCATTTTCCAGTCTCCTGGGACCTCTCCGGTGAGCCAGGACTGCTGGAAAATGATGGAGAGCGGCTTGGCCAGCTCAGCTGCCAGCTCTCTCAGCACCCTGGGATGGATCCCATCTGGTCCCATGGACTTGTGGGTGTCCAGATGGCTCAGCAGGTCCTGAACTAATTCTTCATGAATTTCCAGGGGAACACACCGCTCCCCGACCCCATCCCCCAGTTCAAGAGGCCACTTGCCCTGAACTCCTCCCTCCTTACTGTTGAAAACTGAGGCGAAGAAGGCATTCAGGACCTCAGCCTTTTCTACATCATCAGTTATAGTATTCCCCTCCTGGTCCAGTAAGGAGTGGAGGCTCTTCTTGCCCTTCCTATTAGCGTTGATAAATTTATAAAAGTGTTTTTTGTTATCTTTCATGGAAGTGGCCAGCCTAAGTTCTAGCTGGGCCTTAGCCTCTCTAATTTTTCTCCTGCATAATCTGGCTATCTCCTTAAACACATCAGGAGAAGCCTTCCCCTCCTTCCAGAGGTGATACACCCTCTTTTTTTCCCCTAATTCCTTCAGGAGCTGTTTACTCATCCAGGCTGGTTGCCTTCCCCGCCGGCTCATCTTCTGGCACATGGGAACTGCCAGCTCCTGTGCCTTCAAGAGCTCCTGTTTAAAGTAGGTCCAACTATCCTGGACCCCTTTGTTCTCAAGGACTGCTGCTCAGGGGACTTTGGAAATAAGTTTCTTAAGCAAATTGAAGTTTGCCCTCCGAAAGTCCAAGGTGTAGGTTTTGTTGTAGTGCCTCCCTACCTCCCTGCATATTGAAAACTCCACGAACTCGTGATGACTACACCCCAGGCAGCCTCCCACTGCCACATCTCCTACCAGCCCTTCTCTGTTGGACAGCAGCAGGTCAAGCTGAGCTTGACCCCTAGTAGGCTCACTTAACAGCTGGGACATGAAGCTGTCCTCCATGCACTCTAGAAATATCCTGGACTGCCTCCTCTCTGCTGAATTAAGTTCCCAGCAGATATCTGGCAGGTTAAAGTTGCCCACAAGGACAAGATCTGATTTTCAGACAGCCTCCAGCTGTTTGTAAAATATCTCGTCTGTTTCTTCATCCTGGTTGGGTGGTCTATAACAGACTCCAACCAGGATGTCAGATTTATTAGTCCTCCCTCTGATTTTAACCCACAAGCTCTCAACCCCTTCATCCCTCACCTCAAGCTCAGCGGCATGGAGTGACTCCCTAATATACAGAGCCACCCCTCCTCCTCTTCTCCCTTGCCTATCTCTCCTGAAGAGGTTATATCCCCCCAGTATAGCAGCCCAGTCATGCCTGTCATCCCACCAAGTTTCTGAAATGGCAACTATATCATAGTCACCCTGGTGGACCAGGACTTCCAATTCCTCCTGCTTGTTACCCAAGCTGCGTGCATTGGTGTAGATGCACTTCAGCTGGGCTCTGGGTTCCCCAATTGTCCCTCGATTCCTTCCCACTCTCTCCTTCTCAGAGAGAGTAATTGCCTCACCCACCCCCTTCAGACCTAGTTTAAAGCCTGCCTAATGAGCCCTGCCAACTCCATTGCCAGGATTCTCCCGCCCCTCCTAGACAATTGCACCCCATCACGATCAAGTAGGTCCGGCGCAGTAAAAGTTCCCCCATGGTCAAAAAAGCCAAAATGCCGCCGCTGGCACCATCCCTTGAGCCATTTATTGATATCGTAGGTTCTGCTGTTCCTCTCTGTGAACTCCCCTGCCACAGAGGGAACTGAGCAGAACACCACCTGCGCTCCCGCCCCATCTATCAATTTCCCCAGGGCCTTAAATTCCTTTTTAATTGCCCTAGTACCCCTCTTTTCAATTTCATCCCTGCCAGCCTGTATTACCAGCAAGGGGTAATAATCGGAGGGCCGTATTAGGTTAGGGATTCTCCTGGTGATGTCCCTAACCCGGGCACCAGGAAGGGAGCAGACCTCCCTGTGAGAGGAGTCGGGACGACAAATGGGTCCCTCTGTCCCCCTCAAGACAGAATCTCCAACAACTATAACCCTTCTCTTTTTTTTTTTTTTTGTGGAGCTAGTCACCACAGTTGGTGGCGACTGCTCCACCCTAGGCAATGACACAGTTGGATGCTCCTCATCACTCTCACCCTCTGCACCCTCTGTATGCAGGGCCTCATACTTGTTGTGCAAGGGCAGAGGAAGAGGAGGAGAGGGCTGGGGTGGATTTCCTTTACTACCCCTGACAGGGATCTGTACCCATCCCTCACTGTTTCCAGGGGCAGCTTCCTTAGCAGGGGGGATCTGCAGAGCCTGCACCCACAGATCCAGCTCCCTTTCATTCTCCCTTATTGACCTGAGCCTGGACACTTCGTCCTTCAGCTCGGCCACTTCGTCTTTCAATTCCGCCACCAAGGTGAGAAGGAAGTTCACCTGCTCACACCTGGTGCAATTGTTCTCCCCTTCCCCTTCAGCAGCAAGTGAGAGGCTGTAGCACTCCCTGCATCCAGTGGCCTGGACTCCTGTGCTTTCCCAGGTCACGTCAGTCTGTGTGCACACGCTCCTCCTGCCCTTTGTAGCACGAGTGACAGGCATAGTGCAGTGATACTGACAGTCAGGAACAGGAGAAAAAAAAAAAAATTCTCCCAGCTGCAGCTAGGCCTGCAGAGCTTTTCACTCTCTCGGCTTGGCAGCCAAAATGGCGGCCAGCGCGGCACGCGGTGGGATTTTAAATCTCCCGCGGCTGACGTCACCAGCCCCGTCACAGTCTCACTCTGTCTCGCGAGACCACAGCCCAGCCGTCCCCTCTGCTTACCTTATCGTGTCTCAGAACCACTGAGAGCAGCAGAACGGAGCATATCAGACTGAATCTGTCCAAGCCATGAGCTGCCAGCTTTGCCACTAGCTTATTGTGACAGACAGTGTCAAAGGCCTTGCTGAAGTCCAGGTAGACAAAATCCACAGACTTCCCCACATTCACCAAGTGGGTAACCTGATCATAAAAGGAGATCAGGTGTGTCAGGCAGGGCCTACCCTTCCTAAACAAATGCTGGCTGAGCCCGATCCCTTGGCCATCCTGTAGGTGCTTTGTGATGGCACGCAAGATGTCCTGTTCCATCACCTTGCCTGGCACTGAGGTCAGGCTGACAGGTCTGTAGTTTTCTGGCTCCTCCTTACGACCCTTCTTGTGGATGGGTATCACACTGGCCAGCTTCCAGTCTTCAGGAATCTTTCCATTGAGCCAGGACTGTTGATAAATGATGGAGAGTGGCTTGGCCAGCTCATCTGCCAGCTCTCTCAGCACCCTAGGATGGTTCCCATACGGTCCCATGTGCTTGTGAGGATCCAAGTGTCTCAGCAGGTCATTTACTTCTTCCTCATGGATTAGAGGGGGACTATACTGGTCCCTGACTCCATCTGGCAGTTCAGGAGTCCAGCTGTCCTGGAGACAACCTGTCCCACTATTGAAGATTGAGGCAAAGGTGGTGTTAAGCACCTCTGCCTTTTCCTCATCCTTTGTCACTATATTCCCCTCTCTATCTAATAAGGACTGGAGGTTGTCCTTGCCCCTTCTCTTGCTATTAATATACTTCTAGAAACACTTAGTATTCTCCTTAACAGCAGTGGGCAGCCTAAGTTCTAAATGGTCTTTTGCCTCTCTAATTTTTTTTTCCTACAAGACTTAGCAACATCCTTGAACTCTTCCTGGGATACCTCCCCTTTTTTCCAAAGGTGATACGCCCTCTTTTTTATCTTTAGTTCCTTCAGAAGCTCCTTGCCCATCCAGTCTGGCTGCCTCCCTCGTCAGCTCATCTTCTGGTACAATGGGACAGCCTACTTGTGTGCCTTCAGAAGTTCTTTCTTGAAGTAGGTCCAACCTTCCTGGAGCCCTTTGTTTTTAAGGGCTGTTTCCCAAGGAAGTTTCCAAATTAGTTCCTTATATAGGCCCAAGTCTGCCCTTCGTAAGTCCAGTATGGAGGTTTTGTTGATGCCCCTCCTGATTTCACCATATATTGAAAACTCTATAATTTTGTGGTCACTGGACCCCAGGCAGCGTCCGACTACCACTTCCCCCACCAGCCCCTCTCTATTTGTGAGCAGCAGGTCAAGCAGGGCTACACCCCTGGTAGAAGAGAGAAGAAGTTGTCCTCCACACACTCTAGGAACCTTCTAGGCTGCCTCTTCTCTGCAGTATTAAAGTCCCAGCAGATGTCTGGCAGGTTAAACAGGCCCACAAGAACAAGGGCAGGCGATCTTGAGGCAGCTTCCAGTTGCTTAAAGAGTAATAAATCAACCTTTCCTTCCGGATTGGGAGGTCTATAACAGACTCCAACCAGGATGTCAGCCCTGTTGGGCTTCCCCTTAATTCTCACCCATTGGGACTCAACTTGATCATCCTTAATCTCTACCTACATGACATCCAGAGCATCCCTAATACACAGGGCCACTCCTCCACCCCTTCTCCCTTGCCTGTCTCTTCTGAAGAGTCTGTAACCATTGATTACAGCACTCCAATTGTGTGAGTCGTCCCACCACATTTCTGTGATGGCGACAACATCATAGTTTTCCTCCTGCACCAAGGCTTCCAGCTCCTCTTGTTTCTTACCCATACTGTGTGCATTAGTGTACATACATTTCAGCTGGGCTGCTGGTTTTACCCCTATCTCTGGCCTACCACCCTCAGCCTCCTTTGGTTTGTCTCTAGTACTGTTGAGTTTAACCCCCTCTCCCTTCCACTCTAGTGTAAAGCCTTTTCAACAAGCCCAGCCAGCTCATGTGCCAGGATCTTTCTCCCCCTCTGAGTCAGTTGTACCCCATCTATTGCTTGCAGCCCCGGGGCCATATAAAGTTCCCCAATATCAAAGAATCCAAAATGTTGTTGGCTTTAGCCTCTCAGTCACCTGTTAATCAAGTACTGTTTTCTATTCCTCTCTGCATTCCAACCTGTGTCTATGGGTATCGGTGAAATAGATGACTGGAGGATTATCAGTATGACAACTGTCTACATGAAGGTACAGAAGGAAGATCTAGGGAACTGCAGACCTATCAGTCTGACGTTGGTGCAAGGGAAGGTTATGGAGTAATTCTTCTTGAGTGCACTCACGTGACATGTGCAGGACAACCAGGGGATCAGGCCCAGTCAGCATGGGTTCATGAAAGAGAAGTCCTGCTTGACCAACCTGATTTCCTTCTATGACCAGTCGACCTACTTATTGGGATAAGGGGAAGGCTGTGGATGTTGTTTACCTGGACTTTAGTAAAGCCTTTGACGCTGTCTTCCACATCATTCTCCTGGAGAGACTGGTGGCTCATGGCTTAGACAGATGTTCTCTTTGCTGGGTAAAATACTGGATGGGTAGCCAAGCCCAGAGAGTTGTGAATGGAGTTAAATTGAGTTGGTGGCTTGTCACAAGTGGTGTTCCCCAGGGTTCAATTTTGAGACCAGTCTTGTTTAATATCATTATCAATGACCTGGATGAGGAGATTGAGTGCACCCTTGGGAAGTTTGCAGATGACATCAAATTGGGCAGGAGTGTTGACCTGCTTGAAGGTAGGAAGACTCTACAAAGGAATCTGTTCATGCCTCACCTCCATCCCTGGAAAAATAATGGAGTGGCTCCTTCTGGAGGGCATCTCAAGGCACTTTGAAGAAGTTTATCAAGAGTAGTCAGCATGGATTTACTAAGGGGAAATCTTGCTTGACTAACTTGATAGCATTCTATGATGCTGTAACTGAATGGGTAGATTCAGGGAGACCAATGGATGTAGTCTACCTTGACCTTAGCAAGGCCTTTGACATCATCTCTCTTTGACATAGAGTCCAGAGGGTGGTGATCAGTGGTGCCAGGTCCATCTGGAGAGCTGTGACTAGTGGAGTTCCCCAAGGATCAGTGCTGGGTCCGGTGCTGTTCAACATCTTCATCAATGCCATAGATGAGGGGACATACAGACAGTGTGTGCTCAGCAAGTTTGCTGATGACACTAAACTGGGAGGCTTGGCTGATATAGCTGAAGGCTGTGCGGCCATCCAGTGAGACCTGGACAGACTGGAGAGCTGGGCACAGAGGAACCAAATGAGATTCAACAAGGACAAGTGCAGAGTCCTTCATCTGGAGAGGAATAATAAACTGCACCAGTACAGGCTGGGAGGTGATCTGCTGGAGAGCAGTACTGTGGAGAGGGACCTGAGGGTCCTGGTGGCTAACAAGTTATCCATGGGACAGCAATGTGCCCTTGTGGCCAAGAAGACCAATGGGATCCTGGGGTGTATTAAGAAAAGTGTGTCCAGCAGATCAAGGGAGGTTTTTCTCTCCCTCTGCTCTGGTGAGACCTCATCTTGAATACTGTGTTCAGTTTTGGGCTCCCCAGTTTAAGATCTGCTGGAGAGGGTCCAGACGAAGGCTACAAGGATGATTACGGGACTGGAGCACTGCCTTATGAGAAGAGGCTGAGGGACCTGGGGCTTTTTAGCCTGGAGAAAAGAAGACCACAAGGGGGTTTAATAAATGTCTATAAATATCTGAGGGCTGGCTGTCAGGAGTGGGGGGACAGGCCCTTTTCACTTGCTCCCTGGATAGGACAAGGAGCAATGGGTGTAAGTTGTAGCACAAGGGGGGACTTCTTTACTGTAAGGGACACAGAACACTGGAACAGGCTTCCCAGAGAGGCTGTGGAGTCTCCTTCTCTGGAGACTTTCAAGGCCTGTCTGGATGCATTCCTCTGTGATCTGTGCTAGGTTGTGTGGCCCTGCTCTGGCAGGGGGGTTGGACTCGATGATCTCCTTCAGTCCCTTCGAATCCCTAACATCCTGTGATCCTGCGATCCTGTGAGAAAGGGGGGAAAGTGAAGTGAAGAGAGGGAAGGGGAGGAGGTCCTATAGCTACCAACAATGCGAGGGTCCCAAAGACGTCTCTCTGCTTCTAAGGTCCAGTCCTGCTGGTCCTCCTGTTCTTGTTGTCGTGGTCTTTCTTCTTGTTGTTGGAAGAGACCTCTTCTGTTGTAGTGAAGTGCAGAGATGAAGTTGAGAGCTCAAGCAGAAACTGTTGAAGCTCTTGGTGTTCTTGGGGCTCTTGAGCTTTCGAGCTCTTGAACTCTCACCTCTTGCTAGGGAGACTTCACACCTGTTGATGACTGAACCCCTGTCTCTCTGCTCCTCGTGCCCCCCATGATGTAAGGCTTCCATGCATGCTCAAGGAGTGGTGACTGAGGTGTAGTCTAGGCCTAAGGAGGCAGGCCCAAGGCATGGTCCGCTTTGGAGGTGGGTAGCCTGAGGCTGGGAGGTGTGTTTTGGTATTATAATGACATTATAATAAGCAAAGTTCACTTGAGTCCACGGTCTCCTTAGCAACGCCAAAACATCAGTCTCTTATGAGGGCAGCTCCACTGTTTGGTTCTGAGACAACACTCTTAAACAATGGAACCATCCATCATAGCTGGCAGATACTGACCATTGGTACCAGGCCAGTTTCTTCCCACAAAGACTTGCATCTGTAGCATATTTGTTGTATGGGAACAGCAACTTAATCAGTAACTTACTATGGGATAGGCCACTGCAAACTCATGCTGAGATGTTAGTCTGAGTTTTAGTCAAAGTCTTTGAAGGTAAGGGGGTCCCTATTCCTGATGACAATGAAGTGACAGATAATGCTCTTCAGACTTCCCCTTACACCTTGTCGAAGCCCATGTCCCTCTGTAGAGGCTCCCTACCCTCATGATCAACAACGCCACTTAACTTGGTGTCATCTGCAAACTCACTGCTGACACACTCTGTCTTCATCAAGACCATCAATAAAGATGTGGTCCCAATGCTGAGCCCTGAGGAACACCACTTGTGACTGGCCACCAGCTGAATTTAATTTCATTGACCACCACTCTTTGGGCCCATTCATCCAGCAGTGCTTTATCTAGCAGAGCTGTGCTTATCCAAGCCATGAGCAGTCATTTTGTCCACAACAATTCTGTGGACAACGGTGTCAAAGGTTTCTTGGAAGTAGACAATACCCACAGCCTTTCCCTCATCCAAGTCATCATGTCATAAAAGGAGATCAGGTTTGTCAGACAGGACCTGCCCTTCATAAACCCGTGCTGACTGGGCCTGATCCCCTGGTTGTTCTCTATATGGTGTGTAATGGCACTTGAGATGCCCTGCTTCATGGCCTTCCCTGGCACCGAGGTCAGACTGGCAGACCTATAGTTTCCCAGATCCTACCGTCTTCCTTTCTAGTAGGTAGGTGTCACATTTGCTACCCTCCAGTCCATTGGTGTGGGAATGCAGGTGCAGGAGAGCCATGGGAAAGTATGTGAGGAGAAATAAACAACAGGCAGATTCAAGGAGCCCAGAACTGGACACAGTACTCAAGGTGGGGCCTGACCAGTGCTGAGTACAGGGGAAGAATAACCTCCCTTGTCCTACTGGCCACACTGATCCTGATGCAGGCCAGGATGCCATTGGCTCTCTTGGCCACCTGGGCACACTGCTGGCTCATCTTCAGCTTACTATCTATCAGTACCCCCAGGTCCCTTTCCTCCTGGCTGCTTTCCAGCCACTCCGTCCCCAGCCTGTAGTGCTGCTTGGGGTTGTTGTGGCCAAAGTGCAGAACCCTGCACTTGGCCTTGTTCAGTCTCATCCCATTGGCCTCTGCCCACCCATCCAGCCTGTCCAGGTCTCTCTGCAGGGCTCTCCTTCCTTCCAACAGATCAACACCTGCTCCTAGCTTGGTGTCATCTGAAAACTTACTGATGCTGGACTCAATCCCCTCGTCCAGATCATCAATAAAGATGTTGAACAGGACTGGGCCCAGCACTGATCCTTGTGGAACACCACTAGTGACTGGCTGCCAACTGGATGTGGCACCATTCACCACCACTCTCTGGGCTCTGCCATTCAGCCAGTTCTTGATCCAGCACAGAGTGTATCTGTCCAAACCATGAGCTGCCAGCTTGGCTAGGAGCTTCTTGTGGCAAACAGTGTCAAAGGCTTTGCTGAACTCCAGGCAGACTCCATCCACAGCCTGCCCCACATTGACCAGGTGGGTAACCTGATCATAAAAGGAGATCAGGTTGGTGAGACAGGACCTGCCCTTCCTAAACCCGTGCTGGCTGGGCCTGATCCCTTGGCCATCCTCTAGGTGCTTTGTGATGGCATTCAAGATGACCTGTTCCATCACCTTGCCTGGCACTGAGGTCAGGCTGACAGGTCTGTAGTTTTCTGGCTCCTCCTTACGACCCTTCTTGTGGATGGGTATCACACTGGCCAGCTTCCAGTCTTCAGGAATCTTTCCATTGAGCCAGGACTGTTGATAAATGATGGAGAGTGGCTTGGCCAGCTCATCTGCCAGCTCTCTCAGCACCCTAGGATGGTTCCCATACGGTCCCATGTGCTTGTGAGGATCCAAGTGTCTCAGCAGGTCATTTACTTCTTCCTCATGGATTAGAGGGGGACTATACTGGTCCCTGACTCCATCTGGCAGTTCAGGAGTCCAGATGTCCTGGAGACAACCTGTCCCACTATTGAAGATTGAGGCAAAGGTGGTGTTAAGCACCTCTGCCTTTTCCTCATCCTTTGTCACTATATTCCCCTCTCTATCTAATAAGGACTGGAGGTTGTCCTTGCCCCTTCTCTTGCCATTCATATATTTGTAGAAACATTTTTTATTTTCCTTGACAGCCGTGGCAGCCTAAGCTCTAAGTGGGCTTTTGCCTCTCTAATTTTTCCTCTACAAGACCTAGCAACTTCCTTGAACTTTTCCTGGGACACCTCCCCACTTTTCCAAAGGTGATATACTCTCTTTTTAATCTTTAATGCCTTCAGCAGCTCCCTGCCTATCCAGTCTGGCTGCCTCATTCGTTGGCTCGTCTTCCCACTCAGTGGCACAGCCTACTTGTGTGCCTTCAGGAGTTATTTCTTGCAGTAGGTCCAACCTTCCTGGACCCCTTTATTTTCAAGGGCTCTTTTCCAAGGAACTTTCTGAGTGAGTTTCATAAATAGGCTGAAGTCTGCCCTTCGGAAGTCCAGTGTGGAGGTTCTGTTGATGGCCCTTCTGGTTTCTCCATGTATTGAAAACTCTATAATTTCATGATCACTGCCCAGGCAGCCTCCAACCACCACATCCCCTACCAGCCCCTCTCTATTTGTGAGCAGCAGGTCAAGCAGGGCTGCCCCCCTGGTAGGCTCACGTAACAGCTGGGATAGGAAGTTGTCTTCCACACACTCTAGAAACCTTCTAGACTGCCTCTTATTTGCAGTATTAAAGTCCCAGCAGGTGTCTGGTAGGTTAAAGTCACCCACCAGAAGAAGGGCAGGTGATCTTGAGGCAGCTTCCAGTTGTTTAAAGAATAATAAATCAACCTCTTCTTCCTGGTTGGGTGGTCTATAACAGGCGCCAACCAGGATATCGGTCTTGTTGGCCTTCCCCTTAATTCTCACCCATAATGACTCAATTGATCATCCTTAATCTCTACCTCCATGACGTCCAGAGCATTCCTAATATACAGAGCCACTCCCCCACCCTTTCTCCCTTGCCTGTCTCTCCTGAAGAGTCTGTAGCCAGTGATTACGTCACTCCAATCATGCGAGTCATCCCACCACGTTTCTGTGATGGTGACAACATCATAGTTTTCCTCCTGCACCAAGGCTTCCAGCTCCTCTTGTTACCCATACTGTGTGCATTAGTGTACATGCACTTCAGCTGGGCTGCTGCTTTTACCCCTGTCTCTAGCCTACCTTCCTCAATTTCCTTTGATTTATCTGTAGTGCTGTCATGTGTAACCCCCTCCCCTTTCCACTCTAGTTTAAAGCCCTCTCAACAAGCCCAGCCAGCTCATGTGCCAGGATCCTTCTCCCTCTCTGCATCAGTTGTATCCCATCTGTTGCTTGCAGACCTGTGGCAATATAAAGTTCCCCAATATCAAAGAATCCAAAGTTTTGTTGGAGGCACCAGCCTCTGAGCCACTTGATAATCAAATACGCTTTCCTGTTCCTCTCTGCATTCCAACTTGTGACTAAGGGTATAGATGAAAAGACTACCTGTGCCCCTGCTCCCTCAACTGCTTTTCCCAGTGCCTTGAAGTCCCTTTTGATAGCTTTTAGCCCTCTGTTATCAACCTCATCATTTCCTGCCTGTATAACTAATAAGGGATAGTAATCAGAGGGCTTCACTACAGTAGGCAGCCTCCTGGTAACATCCCTGACCTGGTCCCCAGGGAGGCAGCAGACCTCCCTGTGGAAGGGGATCATCAATAACAATTGCCCTTCTCTTTTTCTTTTGGGTTCTTGTTCTGATGCAAGGGGGCAACTGATTTGTTTCAGTCACCCCCCCAGCTGGTGATGCTTCTGCCTGCTCCAAAACCACATCAACCTCTAGTGCCCTATATCTGTTGTGTAAGGGCAGCTGAGGATGTGAGGATGGCTGGATGGGTTTACCCTTGCCCTTTCTGGCAGGTACCTGCATCCATTCTCCTTTGTTACATGTTTCATCTCCTTCTGGCAACGGGGACTGCAGAGCATGGTTCTGTAGGTCCAGCTCTCTTTTACATTCCCTTTCAGCCTTAAGACGTTCCACTTCTCCCTTGAGTTCAGCCACTCGGTTAAGCAGACTATTAATCTGCTCACACCTAATGCAGCCAGATTACATTATTCATATCAGAACAGTCTTAGCCATTAAAATTTATTCTCTAAAATCTATTACAATCAAAAACTAACTCTGAAGTCATTTGGTCCTATCAAGGTTTGCACCTGCAAAATACTAAAACATTTTCTTGCAAGTAGAGTACATATTCAACAATGCCACTTTAAGACTTGAAGCAGCTTCTGGAGAAGGTAGAAACTGCAGGGGGGAGGGGGAGGGGGAGGGGGAAGAGGGAGGGCCAAACCATACCAGGCTGTGAAAAAAGTGAACACAGCAGCCCCTCACTCCCTGTCTAGAACCCCTCACCTCCAGAAATGCACAGGCTCTGTCATGGTTTGAGGAGTTTCAGGTTATCCCAGACTCCCTAATAATCTACAGAGACCAAGATCTGTTCCAGGGGATGAACTGGTTGCCCCTGGATATTGCAGTTATGTTATTCAATGCCATAATCCTGCAAATACTTAAAAAGTAAGCAGCAAGATCAATTTGCTCTCTTTTCTCCCTGCCTGTCCAGCTTCTCCAGAGGGATCTTAACTGGGTAACTAGGTAACCTGTGGGATGCAGGTGCAGAAGAACTGTGGGAACGGAGTGAAGGAGAATAATGACAGACCTTGATTCCCACTATCTGTGGACTTCCTTATCTCAGAAGGGGTAGATAATGGACACCTCATTAACAAGAATAACAAGGCGTGGTTTATGCTGATGTAGTGGGTTGTCCTTGACTAATTATGCTAATGTGTAGGCGTGTGCTCTACTGACTGAGTGTGTATATATTCGAGTTGTAACATAATAAATTGTCTCTAGCATAATTCACGTTGAATCATCTGGAGTCCTGAATGGCTTGATCATCACTGGTCTGCAGGACTTTGACCACGGTTCCCATGTCAAGCAAAGATAAGCAGTGCAGTCTGCAACAGTAACCATGTAGGAGATACCTTGTAGGTCACTGGCATTCAAGGTCGTGGCCTGTGGTGAATTTCGGCCTGTTTGGGGCCTAAATGGGAGACAATGGAGGATGGGAGAAAATGAGCACTGGGGGTTTGGTGGTGGTTTTTTTTGTTTGGTTGGGGGGAAGGTGTTGGGGGGAATTCTTATGTATCCTGTATTAGGTGTTAAGGATTCATGTATGCCATATCTATTCTTGCACATCTTTAAATACAGCCTTTCTGTAGTTTCATCTCCAATTCAGCGAGAGTGTTATTATTTTACTGCCCTTTTTCCTTAGAAAAAGTAAAGCGAAATAATCTCGGTCTGTCACACACTTGCACAAAAAACTATGACAGGCTCCAAATGCTAGAAGCAAGGTCTTCAGTGCATGAGTACCATTTTTTGGTATTAAAGCATTTTTCCCATTAGTTTCCTCAGTGTTGAGAAAATAGGCTACTGTTCTGTTGGAGTCCGGAGGCTGGTGAGAGGCGAGATCGGGGTACTGATGAGTCGACTCAGCAGCTTCTATGCATCAGTACAGCTTTATTAGGGTAGCGAAGCCTCTTATATAGTGCTCAGAGGAGGTGTATACAACCAGCCTGGGGCTGGCACAAGTGGACAGTACAGATTGGCCTAGAGCCACGTGCAAGGTGCAGATAGGTTGCCCTGTGCCAAAACAACCTGTGGTTCCCACCCCAGGGGGCTAGCAGGCTCAGACCCCTGTGGCTGTGTCTGCCCTAGGGGCTGGCAGGTCCAGCTCCCTGCAGGTGTGCGTGGGTTGCTCACTTGTCCACAGCCTAGCTTCCTGAGCCAGCAATGCTCAAGGACATCTCCCTCATGTTTACAGCTCATGTCCCGCTGCGGGAGAATTCTCCCACACTGTTCCTTTAAACCCAAAGCTGTACAAGGGAAAACAGAAGCCAGTGTGGGGGGGTGACAAGTGGTGGCTGGAAGAACATGTAAATCAAAGGAAAAAAAACCTGCAAAGAAACTAAACATAAAACAAATCTCTTTAGAAACTGAACAGAGAGGGGAAAAAACACACAGCAACAGCTCCCCGATTTTTCAAAATTTTCTTGATGTAGTATGCTTTAAAACTTTTGAGTCTTTAACAGTGAATTCTGTAATGCCTTCAGGGGTGGGGGAGCTGTAGGCAGGCAATGCCACGATAGGAGATGTTACTCTTGTAGCTGGCATGGAGCATCCTTCGCTGCAGAATCAGCTTCTCCAGCTTGGGCCTATGACGCTGCCAAACCATCCGGCAGATCTTCTTTTTCCATTTGCCCAAATCCTCCATCCCCAGTTGCAAGCAAAGGAAAGTCATTAGACAGAGGAGAGTGAGTTTCAGCTGCAGTCGCCACAGGAGATGACAATTGACTCTTTAGAATCATAGAATCAATCAGGTTGGAAGAGACCTCCAAGATCATCCAGTCCAACCTATCACCCAGCCCTATCCAATCAACTAGACCATGGCACTGAGTGCCTCGTCCAGTCTTTTCTTGAAGACCCCCAGGGACGGTGCCTCCACCACCTCCCTGGGCAGCCCATTCCAATGGGAAATCACTCTCTCTGTGAAGAACTTCTTCCTAATATCCAGCCTATACCTACCCTGGCACAACTTGAGACTGTGTCCCCTTGTTCTATTGCTGGTTGCTTGGGAGAAGAGGCCACCCCCCACCTGGCTACAACGCCTCTTCAGGTAGTTGTAGACAGTAATAAGATCACCCCTGAGCCTCCTCTTCTCCAGGCTAAACAGGCCCAGCTCCCTCAACCTCTCCTCATAGGATTTGTGCTCCAGGCCCCTCACCAGCTTTGTTGCCCTTCTCTGGACATGTTCCAGCACCTCAACATCTTTCTTGAATTGAGGGGCCCAGAACTGGACACAGTACTCAAGGTGTGGCCTGACCAGTGCTGAGTACAGGGGAAGAATAACCTCCCTTGTCCTACTGGCCACACTGTTCCTGATGCAGGCCAGGATGCCATTGGCTCTCCTGGCCACCTGGGCACACTGCTGGCTCATCTTCAGCTTACTATCTATCAGTACCCCCAGGTCCCTTTCCTCCTGGCTGCTCTCCAGCCACTCAGTCCCCAGCCTATAGCGCTGCTTGGGGTTGTTGTGGCTAAAGTGCAGAACCTTGCACTTGGCCTTGTTAAATCTCATCCCATTGTCCTCTGCCCACCCATCCAGCCTGTCCAGGTCCCTCTGCAGGGCTCTCCTACCTTCCAACAGATCAACACCTGCTCCTAGCTTGGTGTCATCTGCAAACTTACTGATGCTGGACTCAATGCCCTCGTCCAGATCATCAATAAAGATGTTGAACAGGACTGGGCCCAGCACTGATCCCTGGGGAACACCTCCTTGAACTGAGGAGCCCAGAACTGGACACAGTACTCAAGGTGGGACCTGATCAGTGTTGAGTACAGGGGAAGAATAACCTCCCTTGTCCTACTGGCCACGCTGTTCCTGATACGGGCCAGGATGCCATTGGCTCTCACTAGCACTTCATCAGTGGCTGCTTCTGTACAGTTCTCTCCAAGTCTTCTCCTTAAAGGCAGATTGCGCATCTACCCCATGACCGTTACGTTTGCTCCAAATGAACAAAGTCCTTAAAGTTAGTTTTCTACATTTTACACCCTTTTGATCTAATATCTTCATTAATAGGGTTGGGATAAACTTATCTTCATGAGACATCTGGGTACCCATAGTTCACAATAACCCACCTATTCAAGTATCCATCTGCTGCAGCTTCCTGGCTAATCCCTGCTGTCTGCTCGTGCTCTTCCCGCGCTCCCTGAGAATCTCCCTCGGTATCTGAGCTCCCCAGCTGATCCTGCTGGCATGTTGGTGCTTCCCGCAATATCTCAAGAATCTCCTTCGGTGTTTAATTTCCCTGGCTGAGTCTGCTGGTTTGTTGCATGAGTGTCTCACCTATTCAGGTGTTTGTTTTGATCTGAATCCACGGCTTAACTGCTGTTTTGTTATCTCTGTTACCACCATCTCTCTACCACTGCAAAATTCCTCTCATGGCCAAACTCTCACACACAAAACTCGCATGGGGCACCACTTGTTGCTCTGTCGTTGCCCACGTTCTCCACTACTTGTCTGTTATCGGCAGTGACAAAAGCGGCAACAACCTTTGGATTGATGGAGTGCCCTTTATTTCATGCAAGTGCTCTTTATTACATGCCAATGTGAGTCAAGTCTATTAAATGCCCTTGTTTTCTAATACATGGCAGTGCCTCATTTTATACCATCATACAAACAGCACATTAACATAATTCAGATAATGTACAGTCCTGTTTTTCTCCTGGGACAGGTGGCCCACTGTCTCCTCTCCCTTGTGGGAGACATTCTGAAGCTGTGGGAATCAAGGCCACTTACTCTGTACACAGCTCATTATTTTTCTCTTCTCACCTTACTTTTTTCTTGCATTCCCACAGCCTACAGCTCCTCCTGTTTATTGCCCATGCTGTGTACATTGTAGTATATAAGCATTTCAGGGATGGAGTTGAGTACATAATTGTTAGCCACGGATGCTTCCTTCAGGAACACAGCATAGGTCACCACCTATTAAGCGAAGGATACCGCATGGACTCCACACGATTCAATGTGAATCCCACCAGAGACCTTTATTGCTTGTTCTGACTCCATTTATGTAGTCTTGAGCATAGACCACACGCCTATGCATTAGCATAATCTAGGCAAGAACAACTCAGTCTTTTACATACATCGCACTTTATTTTTCTCATTAACCATGTGTCCCACTATCTCTTCTCCCCTCTGGGAGACATCCTGAAGCTGTGGGAACCAAGGCTGAATGGTCACAGACTGGCTGTTACTATTCTTTCTCACACTGCATTCCCACAATTCTCCCTTATCATTTTACAATGAAGGCAGCATTTCTCATCCGTTGCAGGGCCCTTGCAAAAGATAGCAATGTTTAAAGTGTCGTGTTTGTTATACAACAAAACAGTTGTTTCCATCTTTGCCAATGAGTGCGTCTAGCCCTTGAACTAATAACAAAGTTTGAATGGGAGCTCTATTTTGCAGAGTTGCCTGTCTCAATGAAAAGGGTTGCTGCAAGCTTGTGAAAAAGCATTTGCTTGTACACTAACCTAATTCATTAAGTGTGATTAAAGCTAGCCATTTAGCGTGGTTAAAGCTTGTGCACAACTAACTCCTAGCATAGTATCAGGATAATGCAGCTATCATCCCATGCATGCACACTTCCTATTGTTTGTTTATGCTTATGAGTTACAATCATAAACGTGCTTGATGTAAATAAGGTTAACAATAGCCACATCCAGTATACATTTCAATTTCTTGCCACAGTGTCTGCATAGCCATCCAAGCAAGACTTCTGCTCACTGCAAAAAGCAGGCTGGACATAACAAGCTGGCATCCATCAAAGACCTGTAGGCAACATAAATACAAACACATTCCTTCCCTACGCTAACAAATCTATTGGCCTTCTCTAGTGTGAATTTCTCTGTGTGATGTACCTAAAGAATTTTCCTTTTTTTTTTTTTTTTAATGCAATGGTGTTAAATTAGCATAAGCAGGTGTTAAGTATTTGAGGGGAACACTATAACTGATGATGAAGCAAAGGCAGAGGTCCTGAATGCCTTCTTCGCCTCAGTTTTCAACAGTAAGGAGAGAGGAGGAGGAGGCAAATGGCCTCTTAAACTGGGGGATGGGGTCGGGGAGCAGTGTGTTCCCCTGGAAATTCATGAGGAATTAGTTCAGGACCTGCTGAGCCATCTGGACACCCACAAGTCCATGGGACCAGATGGGATCCATCCCAGGGTGCTGAGAGAGCTGGCAGCTGAGCTGGCCAAGCCACTCTCCATCATTTTCCAGCAGTCCTGGCTCACCGGAGAGGTCCCAGGAGACTGGAAAATGGCCAACGTGGTCCCCATCCACAAGAAGGGTCGGATGGAGGAACCTGGGAACTACAGACCCGTCAGCCTGACCTCAGTGCCAGGGAAACTGATGGAACAGGTTATCTTGGGGGTGATAAGAGCGCACCTGAGGGATGGAAAAGGGCTCAGGTCCAGCCAGCATGGGTTTAGGAAGGGCAGATCCTGCCTTTCTAACCTGATTTCCTTCTATGATCACGTGACCCGCTTGGTGGATGTGGGGAGGCCTGTGGATGTGGTCTATCTGGACTTCAGCAAGGCCTTTGACACTGTCCCCCACAGCAAACTGCTGGCTAAGCTGTCAGCCCATGGCTTGGATGGCAACACTCTGTGCTGGGTTAGGAACTGGCTGGAGGGCCGGACCCAGAGAGTGGTGGTGAATGGCACTTCATCCAGCTGGCGGCCAGTCACTAGTGGTGTCCCTCAGGGATCTGTGCTGGGCCCCATCCTCTTTAACATCTTCATAGATGATCTGGATGAGGGCATCGAGTCAGTCATCAGCAAGTTTGCAGATGACACCAAGCTGGGGGCAGATGTGACTGAGTTGGAAGGCAGAAGGGCTCTGCAGCGGGACCTTGACCGCCTGGACAGACGGGCAGAGTCCAGTGGGATGGCATTCAATAGCTCCAAGTGCAGGGTGCTGCACTTTGGCTACAACAACCCCATGGAGAGATACAGGCTAGGGTCGGAGTGGCTGGAGAGCAGCGAAACAGAGAGGGATCTGGGGGTGCTGATTGATACCCGCCTGAACATGAGCCAGCAGTGTGCCCAGGTGGCCAAGAGAACCAGTGGCATCCTGGCCTGCATCAGGAATGGTGTGGCCAGCAGGAGCAGGGAGGTCATTCTGCCCCTGTACTCTGCACTGGTTAGACCACACCTTGAGTATTGTGTTCAGTTCTGGGCCCCCCAGTTTAAAAGGGACGTTGAGATGCTTGAGCGTGTCCAGAGAAGGGCGACGAGGCTGGTGAGAGGCCTTGAGCACAAGCCCTACGAGGAGAGGCTGAGGGAGCTGGGATTGTTTAGCCTGGAGAAGAGGAGGCTCAGGGGTGACCTTATTGCTGTCTACAACTACCTGAGGGGTGGTTGTGGCCAGGAGAAGGTTGCTCTCTTCTCCCAGGTGGCCAGCGCCAGAACAAGAGGACACAGCCTCAGGCTGCACCAGGGGAGATTTTGGCTCGAGGTGAGGAGAAAGTTCTTCACTGAGAGAGTCATTGGACACTGGAATGGGCTGCCCGGGCATGTGGTGGAGTCGCCGTCCCTGGGGCACTTCAAGGCAAGGTTGGACGTGGCACTTGGTGCCATGGTCTAGCCTTGGGCACTGTGGTAAAGGGTTGGACTTGATGATCTGTGAGGTCTCTTCCAACCTTGGTGATACTGTGATACTGTATTCTCTTGTAAAATGATTGTATATAGTGTGCTGTGTAGGCAGGTCTGTTGTTTGTTTTAATGTCTGAGCATACAACTCCATAGGTGTGATGGTACCTTTCAATAGTTGCAGTGGCCTATTGAAAGCCAGTGCAATATGTATATGCTATAGAAAGCCAGTGACTAATCTGGCATGCTACAAGTGAAATCTCAGTGTGTATGTGTGAAAACTGAATCCGGTAAGCTTTGCCATATTAACTTTGCCAGTGTATTTTAATAAGAACTGTTACCTTTCCTTTTTTTTTTTTTTTGACATGATCCCTATCCTATAGTGCTACTATTGATATAAAGAAAATACTCTAAAAAATAATCTATAATATCCCTATACTAACCTGTTAATGTTAACTATACTAATACTAGAAATCTATTAACTAAAAGAAGACTTAAACCATTGAATCATTACTGAGGGAAAAAAAAAAAGACATCCAAGAAGATGTTACGTTATGTAGAGCTCTTTGGAAATGCCAGCATATAGAAAAAAAAGAAAGAAAAACCTTTAAGTCAGTCAACCTAAAAGAAAATCACTAACCTACAAATTTACCCTGTTAAAATTACTCCAAATTTATTCCAATTATAATATTCTGTTACAATTAACAACTGCTTAACATCTTACCCATTAACTTTTTAACTCTAGGATCTATTACAATCAAAAGCTAAAGACATTATCAGGATTTTCGTTTGCAAAATACTACCACTGAAATACAAATGCAATGCTGCCACTTTAAGAGTGAAACAGTTCTCGCAGAAAGTAAACTGCAAGAAAAAGGGAGGGGGAGTCCCAGCGCCAGGTTGCTCTATGGAGAGCAGCAGCCAGGCCGGAGGGGGGGAAACCAAGCCGTGCTGGGTAGAATCTGCAAAGAAACTAAACCGAGAATCAGCTTCCTTAGAAACTGAACGGAGGAAAACAGACCGTTACAGTCTTTAACAGTGAATTCTGTGATGCGATCTGAGATGGAGATGGGGGGTGGGGTGAGGGTGGTGGTGCCACGGGTGGATGGCACCGTGATGGATACCTCTCCCATCGCTGAAGCAGGGCAGCGCTCGCTGCAGAATCATCTTCTCCCTCTCGGCCTGCGACCGTCCCGGGCAATGCCAAACAATCTGGTAGATTCGCTCCTTCCGTTTTCTCGAGTTCTCCCTTCTCCGTAGCAAGAAAAGTGATTTCATTAGGTAGGTGATAGTGAGTTAGAGCTGCAGATGCCTCAAGGGATGGTAATTGACTATTTAGCACTTCTGTGGCATTCAGGGCTTCATCAGTGGCTTCTAACACAAGCCTCCAGGTTGTTAAACGGGAGGTCTCTATGGGATCATCTCCCATGCCTGCTTCAAAGGGTCTGCGTCCCGTTTCTTTCCCAGTCCTCTCCTTTAAAGACAGATTGTGCATTTGCCGCGATACCGTTACTTTCACAATTGTGATGGTTTGGGGGTTACCCCGCCCCTCCCACACTTTTGAATTTGCCCCAGCTAACTCAGACGGACCCTGGGAATATAGATGAAGCAATTTATTTACAGCTAGCAGAATTTACAAGCAGCTATTTACAATATATACAGTTATATACAATTATATACAGAAATATACAAAGGATAAACAATACAAAAGCACAACTCCCCTCCCAGAAACCTGAGTCCCCAGGAGGGGCTCTCAAACCACCCCAACACCTCCCCCGGTCCTCTCAACCTTACCCCAGTTCTCAGGAAGAATAGAGGTGCAGCCAAGAGGTTAGGGAGCAAGGTTAGTAGGAGCAGGGTTAATGAGATGTGACCAGGTCTAAGGCAAAAGCAAGAGAGAAGAACCAATATGGAGAATGTTTACTTCTTCTTCCCAGAGTTCTCAGCGAGACTGTGAGAGAAGTTGACATCAATTGTTTTCATTTCACTGCCCGTTATCTAGTTCTTCTACCAAAACATTCTAGCTTGCTTCAAACTAGCACAATCCACCCCTTGTCTACTTCGCTCAGAGTATTGCTGAGAATTATCCAATCTAATCTAAACCAATATTTACACTAAAACAATATATACAAGTTCAGTTCACACTTCAATCAGATGCAGGTGATTCAAAAGCTCAGAACAGGGACTCCCAGGTGATGTTGGGTTCGTGCTCACGTACTGTAGATTCTATCGTAGATTCTCTCAGTGTTGGGCGCCGATGTTACCTAGAACAGAAAACTCCTAACAGCTTGAATTTAAACTCTCTCCGCTAAGGTTAGATTTCTCTGTGGCACACACTGGATTTCACCATTCTCCTGCATTACCCAGTAGGTGTGACCAGGACCTTCAGCAGATACCACCCCTCGGACAGATTTCCCTTCGCCCGAAGGAGAAAATACCCAAACAGTTTTCCCTAACAGATTCTTCTCACGTACAACAGGAACTTTATCACCGTCTACTGTTTGGACCAAATCTGATTGTGCAGGTCCTGCTCTGTTTACTGAACCTCTATTATTTACCAACCAGGTAGCTCGTGCTAAATGTTTGTCCCAGTTTTTCAGAGTTCCACCCCCCATGGCTTTTAGGGTGGTTTTCAGCAAACCATTGTAGCATTCAATCTTCCCTGAAGCTGGTGCATAGTAGGGTATGTGATAGATCCATTCAATACCATGCTCTTTGGCCCAGTTTTTTACAAGATTGTTCTTGAAATGAGTACCATTGTCTGACTCGATTCTCTCTGGAGTTCCATGTCTCCACATGATCTGTCTCTCCAAACCAACAATGGTGTTACGTGCACTTGCATGTGGAACTGGATAGGTCTCCAACCATCCAGTGCTGGCTTCTACCATCGTTAGCACATACTGCTTGCCAGAACGAGATCTAGGTAAAGTGATGTAGTCAATCTGCCAGGCTTCACCATACTTGTACTTTGACCATCTCTCACCATACCATAAGGGCTTGATTCGCTTAGCCTGCTTAATAGCAGCACAAATGTCACAGTCATAGATAACTTGAGTGATAGCATCCATGGACAAGTCAATTGACCTATCGCGAGCCCATTGGTATGTTCCATCTCTGCCTTGATGTCCAGATGAGTCATGGGCCCACCGAGCTAAGAACAGCTCACCTCGGTGTTTCCAATCAAGGTCAATGTCAAGATCAGAGTTGGTATCAGCTTGAGCAATCTTAGCAGCTTGGTCTGCCTTCTGGTTGTGTTGATGTTCCTCAGTGGCTCTGCTCTTAGGCATGTGTGCATCTGCGTGCCGCACCTTCACTGGAATTTTCTCCAGCCATGCATCAATGTCCTGCCATAGATCAGCACACCAAATAGGCTTTCCTTTCCTCTGCCAACCATTCTTCTTCCAGTCCTTTAGCCAACCCCATAGAGCATTGGCTACCATCCACAAGTCGGTGTAGAGGTAAAGGATAGGCCAATTCTCACGTTCAGCCACATCAAGAGCAAGTTGGACAGCTTTTACCTCAGCGAACTGACTGGATTCTCCTTCTCCAACTTTCGTTTCGGTAACTCTCCTGGTTGGACTCCAAACCGCTGACTTCCATATTCGCTTGTTCCCAACAAGACGACAGGAACCGTCTGTGAACAAAGCATAGTTCTTTTCCTGATCAGAGAGATCACCATAGGGAGGAGCTTCCTCAGCACGAGTTATTTTCTCCTCTGGAGGTTTGGAACAGTCTGTGCCTTCCGGCCAGTTGGTGATCACCTCCACTAGACCAGGTCGATCAAGATTACCCATTCGTGCTCGTTGGGTTATCAAAGCCATCCATTTAGACCAGGTTGCATCTGTGGCATGATGTGGTGATGAACCTTTGCCCTTGAACATCCAGTTAAGAACCGGCAGTCTAGGAGCTAAAAGCAATTGTGACTCAGTTCCAATCACTTCAGAAGCTGCTTTCACTCCCTCATAGGCTGCTAGAATCTCTTTCTCAGTTGCAGTGTAATTTGTCTCCGAACCTCTGTAACAACGTCCCCAGAAACCAAGAGGACGACCACGTGTCTCATTTGGAGCTCTCTGCCAAAGACTCCAAGTTGGACCATTGTCACTGGCAGCCATGTACAGAATGTTTTTAATGTCCGGACCAGATCTCACAGGTCCCAAGCCCACTGCGTGGACTACTTCTCGCTTGATTTGATCAAAGGCTGCTTGTTGTTCAGGTCCCCACTCGAAATTGTTTCTCTTATGAGTCACATCATGCAGAGGTTTGACAATCTGACTGAAACCAGGAATGTGTAGTCTCCAAAATCCCACCACACCAAGGAAAGAAAGTGTGTCCTTCTTACTGGTGGGAACTGCCATGGTAGAGACTTTTTTAATCACATCCTGAGGAATGTAATGGCGACCATCCTGCCACCGCACTCCCAGAAACTGAATTTCTTTGGCAGGTCCTTTGACCTTGTCTCTCTTAATGGCAAAACTTGCTTGCAACAGAATGTCAATGATTTTGTTACCTTTCTCGAAGACTTCCTCAGCAGTTTGGCCCCACACAATGATGTCGTCGATGTACTGGATGTGCTCTGGAGCTTTACCTTTCTCCAGTGCATTGTGGATGACCAGAAGATGAGCTGACGAGGGAGGCAGCCAGACTGGATGGGCAAGGAGCTTCTGAAGGAACTAAAGATAAAAAAGAGGGCGTATCACCTTTGGAAAAAAGGGGAGGTATCCCAGGAAGAGTTCAAGGATGTTACTAAGTCTTGTAGGAAAAAAATTAGAGAGGCAAAAGACCATTTAGAACTTAGGCTGCCCACTGCTGTTAAGGAGAATACTAAGTGTTTCTAGAAGTATATTAATGGCAAGAGAAGGGGCAAGGACAGCCTTCAGTCCTTATTAGATGGAGAGGGGAATATAGTGACAAAGGATGAGGAAAAGGCAGAAGTGCTTAAGACCTTTGCCTCAATCTTCAATAGTGGACAGGTTGTCTCCAGGACAACTGGACTCCTGAAGTATCAGATGGAGTCAGGGACTGGTACAGTCCCCCTGTAATCTACGATGCCCATCCACTGGAAAGGTCCCCAAAGACTGGAAGTTGGCCAATGTGATACCCTTCCACAAGAAGGGCCGGAAGGAGGAACTGGAAAACTACAGACCTGTCAGCCTGACCTCAGTGGCTGGCAAGGTGATGGAACAGGTCATCTTGAATGCCATCACAAAGCACCTACAGGATGGCCAAGGGATCAGGCCCAGCTAGCATGGATTTAGGAAGGGCAGGTCCTGCCTGACACACCTGATTTCCTTTTATGATCAGGTTACCCACTTGTTGAATGTGGGGTAGTCTGTGGATTTTGTCTACCTGGACTTCAGCAAGGCCTTTGACCCTGTCTGTCACAACAAGCTCCTGGCAAAGCTGGCAGCTCATGGCTTGGACAGATTCACTCTGATATGGGTCAAGAACTGGCTGGAAGGCTGGGCCCAGAGAGTGGTGGTGAATGGTGCCATATCCAGTTGCCAGCCAGTCACTAGTGGTGTTCCCCAAGGATCAGTGCTGGGCCCATGCGGGTGTGGGAATCCAGCGGAGGGCCACGATCAGGGTACTGATGAGACAACTCAATATGAGCTAGCTGCATGCAGTACAGTACGCTTTATTGAGGCAATACAGCAGCTTATATGCTACTTGGAAGAGGTGTGCATAACTAACTTAGTTTGAGATTGGTACATGTGGAAAGTACAGATTGGTTCAGGGTTATGTGTGTGATACCGATAGGTTAATTTATATCAACAGCCTGTAAAGTCCGTCCCCTGCAGCTGGCAGGCTCTGCCATACAGCTGCATGTGGGGGGTACCACTCACTGCCTGGTTTCCTGCCTCTGAGATGGACTCAAGGACACTTTGCTGCACGGGTTTGCTTATTGCTTATCAGCTCATGTCCTGTTAGCAAGAAATCCTTTCACAATTCCCTCTTTTTTTTCTTTTGAGCAACCAAGGCTTGATGTCCAACTTTGCACAGGCTGTGTTCGACACAGGAGTAAATAATACAGCTACAAATCAATAATACTTAAATCACAAAGAGCATTAACCTGTTAGAGCTTTTGTTAGTAGCATTAGTTTGGCAAGCTAACAACCCAAGCTTAGCTAACAGTCCCAAAAGCTTTTCCTGCAAGCAACAGTAAGTCATTTGTTCAAAAGACCAAAAGATTCCAGACGAACATCACAGTCACAGGAGAGTGCATGTGCACCACGGCACCACGTCTTCGTTGGGCTCTGTGTGGCAATCGATGTTGTAGAATCGCAGATGTATCTAGTTGTGCAATATTCTTTCTCAGACTCCCATTGTTCTGGATTCACTCTATAATCTTCAGAAATCTTGATGTTTTCACCACACTGCTGTGACCTGCATCTGTCTATTGTGCTTAAGAGCTACTAATTTCTGAATATGATACAAAGATATGCCCTAGATGTTACTTTCAGGCTTTGTATTAGGCCTTATTCCCACAATTCTCTATTTGTTTAAAAATTAAGGCAATTTTTATCATCTTTTTGCAGGGCCCTTGCAAAAAGATAACAAGCACATCGCCGTCTTTGCCAATAAGTGGGTTTGGCCCTTATTACAGTTTGAACTGATCTCTATTTTGCTGTTGTCCTATTCATTAAAACAGAATTGCTGGAAACTCGTGAAAAAATATCCAAATTCATTAAGCATGATCAAAACCTTATGACCTATGCACACACAACCATTATCTCAGTACTCCTTTCAAGTTCTTGCCACAATATCTGCCATCTGAGCAAGTTTTTTGTTCACTTCCAAGAAAACAGGCTGGTCATAATCACGCTGGTCTCCATCAAAAAGTCTGTGAACAAAAATGAACGAATGCACAAAGAGATACAAAACCAAATACAAACATATTCATTTCCTAGGCTAACAAATCCATTGGCCTGCTCTGTATGATGTGACTAGAGCCATTTAAAAAAAATTGTCTTCTCTCCTTCTTGCCTGCCCCTTCTTTTTCCCTCTTTTTTTTGTTTCATGATCCTAGTGATATCTAAATATACAGAGAAACCCAAGAAAAAATATACTACACTATCCCTATATCCTAAAATCCTACAATTGGCATATTGCACACTCTTAGCCTTAACTATATTATTTATCAACTTTAAAAATCTGTCAACTAAAGGTAATGAAAACATTAAACTATTACTGAAGAAAAAAAAACAAATAAAATCAGGAAGATATCACATCCAGCATGGGTTTAGGAAGGGCAGGTCCTGTCTCACCAACCTGATCTCCTTTTATGATCAGGTTACCCGCCTGGTCAATGTGGGGAAGGCTGTGAATGTAGTCTACCTGGACTTCAGCAAAGCCTTTGACACTGTCTGCCACGAGAAGCTCCTAGCCAAGCGGGCAGCTCATGGCTTGGAGAGATTCACTCTGTGCTGGGTCAGGAACTGGCTGGATGGCAGAGCCCAGAGAGTGGTGGTGAATGGTGCCACATCCGGTTGGCAGCCAGTCACTAGTGGTGTTCCCCAAGGATCAGTGCTGGGCCCAGTCCTGTTCAACATCTTTACTGATGATCTGGACAAGGGGATTGAGTCCAGCATCAGTAAGTTTTCAGATGACACCAAGCTAGGAGCAGGTGTTGATCTGTTGGAAGGTAGGAGAGCCCTGCAGAGGGACCTGGACAGGCTGAATGGGTGGGCAGAGGCCAATGGGATGAGATTTAACAAGGCCAAGTGCAGGGTTCTGCACTTTGGCCACAAAAACCCCAAGCAACAATACAGGCTGGGGAGGGAGTGGCTGGAGAGCTGCCAGGCAGAAAGGGACCTGGGGGTACTGGTAGATATTAGGCTGAAGATGATCCAGCAGTGTGCCCAGGTGGCCAAGAGAGCCAATGGCATCCTGGCCTATATCACTGGTCAGGCCCCACCTTGAGTACTGTGTCCAGTTCTGGGCCCCTCAATTCAAAAGAGATGTTGAGGTGCTGGAACGTGTCCACAGAAGGGCAACAAGGCTGCTGAAAGGCCTGGAACACAAGCCATATGAGGAGAGGCTGAGGGAGTTGAGGTTGTTTAGCCTGGAGAAGAGGAGGCTCAGGGGTTACCCCATTGCTGTCTACAACTACCTGAAGGGATGTTGTAGCCAGGTGAGGGTTGGTCTCTTCTCCCAGACAACCAGCAACAGAACGAGGGGACACAGTCTCAAGTTGTGTCGGGGGAAGTATAGTCTGGATGTTAAGAGGAAGTTCTTCACAGAGAGAGTGATTTGCCATTGGAATGGGCTGCCCAGGGAGGTGGTGTGGTCACCATCCCTGGGGGTGTTCAGGAAAAGACTGGATGGGGCACTTAGTGCCATGGTCTAGTTGAGTGGATAGGGCTGGGTGCTAGGTTGGACTGGATGATCTTGGAGGTCTTTTCCAACCTGGTTGATTCTATGATTCTATCCATGGAGCTCCTGGAAAATACCCTGTTATGCAGAAAAAGAAAAGGACCTTACATCACAAAAAGTTACACTTACAAAACAACTCTTACTATAATATTCCGTTATATTCTACCAGTTACTTAACATAGTCTATCTTAATGACATACTCTATTTTAATTACTTAAGTCTTATTAAAATTACCCTGCTAAAATTATTCCAAAACTTATCCTATTACAATTAACATCTTATTCAGTAAACGCTTAAACTCTAAGATCTATTACAACCAAAGCTAAAAACATTATCAGGATATTAGTTCACAATATAGCTATCACAAATGTGCTGTCCCTTTAAGAAATAAGTGCTTCTGTCGGCAGAAACTGCAAGGGAAAAAAAGAAAAAAGACGGGAGGGAGGGTGGTTTGGGAATGGGCTCCGCTGAGCTCCGCAGGTGGGGGGAAGGAGCGGGGGGAGCTCACATTCCCAGCCCAGGCCGGTCTGTGCGCCGGGGGCCGGGGGAAGTGGGGGGGGAACAACTGCGAGCGAATCCCACGGGGGATGCCACTCCCATGCCTCCATCTTGGAGACGAAAAATGGACTTTTTGAATCTTTGGAGCCATGGTTTCCGTTGTCTATCAGGGCTTTTTCTATCCACGTCCTAGGTGACATAAAAATCAGACTTTTGCACAGCAAATATAACTGTTATTGTAAATGTCTCACAGAGAGAAATATCTCTCAGACAGAAGGCAGAATGCGAAGGTAAAAAAAGGGCAATTTAACAAGGCTTTTGTGTGCTATTGATATGGTAATTTGAACACCTTTGCTTGGAAAAGCTTACATATGCAAATAGCCTAACCCTCTGAGGCAGCTTATCCTACAGCTTTCCCCAACACAGCCCATTCCCGCCCTCTACTCCATAAGCAGCACAGGAGATGCTGATAGCAGCATGGCAGAAATCCTACAGCCCTCGTCCCGGGCTGGATTCAGCTTTCTAACTGCTGGAGTCTTGTTAGGAAGCTCTATCAGATGTGTGTCTCTTCTGCA
This sequence comes from Pogoniulus pusillus, assembly GCF_015220805.1. Classification (NCBI taxonomy): domain Eukaryota; kingdom Metazoa; phylum Chordata; class Aves; order Piciformes; family Lybiidae; genus Pogoniulus; species Pogoniulus pusillus. The sequence continues at coordinate 214,505 of NC_087308.1, forward strand.
GGGTGCATTGTCTGCTGGGGGGCTGCTACGAGGTGTGGGGGATGGTAAGGTTGGATCCGGGACTGCTTTTCCTGAGGCTCTTGTCACTGGAGAAGGGGGTGGTGTCCAGTTCCCTGTGTGCGGTAGTCTTTGCTTTCTCTTTTTCTCTGCTGTTCCTCCCTCTGTCTCTTTGGTGTTTTCCCTCTTCCTTTTAAGAGCGAAAAATCTCCATCCTGTATTGCACGCTGTCGGTGGGGGCGCGGGGGGGGCTGCATTTTCAGACAGCAAACTGGAACCTGGCGACCACGCGCAAAAGGCGCTATAGTAGGGTCTGGGCAGATGGTCGCAGCACTTAGTAAATTAGTCGCAGCATGCATGGCTGTAGTAGTTCCGAAAACTTTTCAAACTGAGAAGGCTTTTGCTGCCTTTGCCGGCTGAGTGCTTATTGGCAGCCGCCATTGCTAATCGCCAGTTGAGGTCATGCACGCGGCAGCCATAGCGACCTGCCGGTCGGCTTTCATGTCCCTTAAGGTATTTACTATGTCTCGCCAGGCGGAATCGAGCCTTTGAGCAATTTTAAAGTCTTTGCCATCAGTAACAACTCAGTCCCACGGTGCGTCTCCCACTTCTCTCCAGTTCTCTGGGCCACAAATCATACGGATCTATTGCACAAAGTCACTTTTTCCTACTGCAACTCCCCACTTTTCTAAAAAGCTTAGTAAGAGAGACAATGCCACTTCTTTATCCATGGTCTTACCGCAGCAGTTAATCCAGCATTTGCTCCGGCTTTCCTTGTGTGAGGCGCCTGCACTTTATGGCTTTCTCTGTATGGAACGCCTGCACTTTACGTCTTTCCCCTATGGGCCGCCTGTATTGCTGATCCGTCCTTCCCCCCATTGGCTTCCTTACCGCAGCAAGTTGAAGCTTTGCTAGAGTCCTTATCGGGTTCCTATTCAGGCGCCATTCTGTGGGTGCGGGTAGCCAGCGGAGGGCCGAGATCGGGGTATTGACGAGATAACTCAATATGAGCTAGCTGCAAGCAGTACAGTACGCTTTATTGAGGCAATACGGCAGCTTATATGCTACTTGGAAGAGGTGTGCATAACTAACTTAGTTTGGGATTGGTACATGTGGAAAGTACAGATTGGTCCAGGATTATGTGTGTGATACCGATAGGTTAATTTATATCAACAGCCTGTAAAGTCCGTCCCCTGCAGCTGGCAGGCTCTGCCATGCAGCTGCATGTGGGGGGGTGCCACCCACCGCCTGGTTTCCTGCCTCTGAGATGGACTCAAGGACACTTTGCTGCACGGGTTTGCTTATTGCTTATCAGCTCATGTCCTGTTAGCAAGAAATCCTTCTACAGGCCCAGTCCTATTCAATATCTTTATTGATGATCTGGATGAGGGGATTGCGTCCAGCATCAGTAAGTTTGCAGATGACACCAAGCTAGGAGCAGGTGTTGATCTGTTGGAAGGTAGGAGAGCCCTGCAGAGGGACCTGGCCAGGTTGGATGGGTGGGCAGAGGCCAACGGGATGAGATTGAACAAGGACAAGTGCAGGGTTCTACACTTTGGCCACAACAACCCCAAGCAGCGCTACAGGCTGGGGACAGAGTGGCTGGACAGCGGACAGGAAGAAAGGGACCTGGGGGTACTGGTAGATAGCAGCTGCACATGAGCCAGCAGTGTGCCCAGGTGGCCAAGATAGCCAATGGTATCCTGGCCTGTATCAGGAACTGTGTGGCTAGTAGGATGAGGGAGGTTATTCTTCCCCTGTACTCAACACTGGTCAGGCCCCACCTTGAGTACTGTGTCCAGTTCTGGGCCCCTCAATTCAAGAGAGATGTTGAGGTGCTGGAACGTGTCCACAGAAGGGCAACAAGGCTGCTGAAAGGCCTGGAACATAAGCCCTATGAGGAGAGGCTGAGGGAGCTGGGGTTGTCTAGCCTGGAGAAGAGGAGGCTCGTTGCTGTCTACAACTACCTGAAGGGAGGCTGTAGCCAGGTGGGGGTTGGTCTCTTCTCCCAGGCAACCAGCAACAGAACAAGGGGACACTGTCTCAGGTTGTGACAGGGGAGCTATAGAGTGAATGTTGGGAGGAAGTTCTTCACAGAGAGAGTGATTTGCCATTGGAATGGGCTGCCCAGGGAGGTGGTGGAGTCACCATCCCTGGAGGTGTTCAGGAAAAGACTGGATGGGGCACTTAGTGCCATGGTCTAGTTGAGTGGATAGGGCTGGGTGCTAGGTTGGACTGGATGATCTTGGAGGTCTCTTCCAGCTTGGTTGATTCTATGATTCTTTAATATGGCACCTTCTTCTTTAGTGACACCCTGCACAATCTTGCCTCCTGGCTGCTCACCTGTTTCTTTTTCTATTTTAATTTGTTCTTCCCAGGTGCCCTTTGCAACGGTCAACTTCTCTCCGCAGCACTCACTCTGCGGCCTGGTCAAGGTCCTGCCCTGCCAGCTTCTTAGCCAGGGTCTTTCTGCCAAAGGTGGCCGTCCCTTTGAGCTGTGCAGGTCACTACATGTTGGCCACGGATGCTTCCTTGAGAAACATGGCGTAGGTCACCACATGTTAAGCGAGGGATACCACACGCACTCCACATGATTCAATTTGAATCCCACCAGAGACCTTTATTTTTTGTTCTGACTTCATTTTTATATTCTTGGTCATAGACCACATGCCTACGTATTAGCATAATCTAGGCAAGAACAACCCAGTCTTTTACATACATCATGCCTTGTTTTTCTCATTAACGATGTGTCCCACTATCTCTTCCCTCGTGGGAGGCATCCTGAAGCTGTAGAAACCAAGGCTGAATGGTCATAGACTGGCCATTATTATTCCTTCTCACATTGCATTCCCATCCATTGTTTTCAACCTTGAAGTAGGGTAGACTCTCTGGTTATCTGAGATGCCAATACACTGCTCCACAAGTGTTGGGCTATTACACCCAGGGTTCTCAGTGGCAAGGCCAGCTACATCCCCATCCCCCTTTATAACTACTTTGAAGCCTTGTCCGTGAGCCCAGCCAACTCATGTGCAAGGATTCTTTTCCCCTTATGGGACAGATGACTCCATCTGTTGCCACTAGACCTGGTGCCAAGAAAACTTCCCCGTGGTCAAAAACTCAAAGTTCTGTTGGTGGCTGTGATGGTTTGGGTGTACCCTGCCCCCCCCTTCCGCTTTAGAAATTACCCAGACTAGACTCAGCCTGCTCTGGGAATATAAATGAAGCTATTTTTGGGGTAACCCCCAAACCATCACATCACATCATCTATAAAAAAAAAAAAATTTTTTTTGGTTATCCTTATCATTGTTTACGTTATTGGCAGGAACACTGGCTGTGTTCCCAGCACTTGGAGAAGGAGGGGCAGAGGCTGGCAAGGGGGAAGCCGATAACTGTGTTCCCTTGTTTTGCTGTGAAAGAGACTGCTTCTGAGACACAGAAATTTTCCTAGCTCTTACAGAAGCTGGTTTTGAATTTTTCACATATAATGCCAAAATTAATATGAAATTTAAAACTACAAGAGCCAGTATAATGCCCAGCATCCCTGCCATGCTCTGTTTCGAGTAGAAATCCTTGCATGGATTTGGCATTTCAGTTTGGGGCTGGATGACCCTCATGAGAGCAGTAGATAAAGCAGACTCTCGATTGATTGTAACATTATTGACAAAAACTCTTGTAATATCACTAGTAATATTCTCAGTGACACTAAAACCAGCATAACCAAGAATAAAATCACCCCAGCTCCAGAACATGTTTGAAAGCTTAACTTTAGCCTTCTTAAAAACTACATGAAGTAAGAAATAACCAATTTGATCTTTGATCCAGTTGTACACAAAAAACCAGAAAACAGGCCACACAGCAATCCCCACCAAGTACAATAGCTGCTTGATTAGCTTCATCTTAATTCCCAGAGCTGATTTCCACTCACTGAAATATCTAGCCCCACGTTGGGAAAGCCAATAAAAAAAAATGTGATGGTTTGGGGGTTACCCCGCCCCTCCCACACTTTGGATTTGCCCCAGCTAACTCAGACGGACCCTGGGAATATAGATGAAGCAATTTATTTACAGCTAGCAGAATTTACAAGCAGCTATTTACAATATATACAGTTATATACAATTATATACAGAAATATACAAAGGATAAACAATACAGAAGCACAACTCCCCTCCCAGAAACCTGAGTCCCCAGGAGGGGCTCTCAAACCACCCCAACACCTCCCCCCGGCCCTCTCAGCCTTACCCCAGTTCTCAGGAAGAAGAGAGGTGCAGCCAAGAGGTTAGGGAGCAAGGTTAGTAGGAGCAGGGTTAATGAGATGTGACCAGGTCCAAGGCAAAAGCAAGAGTGAGTGACAAAAATGGAGAAAAAGTCTTTCTTCTTCCCAGAGCTCTCAGCGAGACTGTGAGAGAAGTTGACATCAATTGTTTTTCATTTCACTGCCTGTTATCTAGTTCTGTTACCAAAACATTCCAGCTTGCTTCAAACTAGCACAATCCACCCCTGTCTACTTCGCTCAGAGCATCGCTGAGAATTATCCAATCTAATCTAAACCAATATTTACACTAAAACAATATATACAAGTTCAGTTCACACTTCAATCAGATGTAGGTGATTCAAAAGCTCAGAACAGGGACTCCCAGGTGATGTTGGGTTCGTGCTCACGTGCTGTAGATTCTATTGTAGATTCTCTCAGTGTTGGGCGCCGATGTTACCTAGAACAGAAAACTCCTAACAGCTTATATTAGACACTCTGAATTTAAACTCTCTCAGCTAAGGTTAAATTTCTCTGTGGAATACACTGGATTTCACCATTCTCCTGCATTACCCAGTATGTATGACCAGGACCTTCAGCAGAAACCACCCCTCGGACAGGTTTCCCTTCGCCCGAAGGAGAAAATACCCAAACAGTTTTCCCTAACAGATTCTTTTCACGTACAACAGGAACTTTATCACCGTCTACTGTTTGGACCAAATCTGATTGTGCAGGTCCTGCTCTATTTACTGAACCTCTACTATTTACCAACCAGGTAGCTTGTGCTAAATGTTTGTCCCAGTTTTTCAGAGTTCCACCCCCCATGGCTTTTAGGGTGGTTTTCAGCAAACCATTGTAGCGTTCAATCTTCCCTGAAGCTGGTGCATAGTAGGGTATGTGATAGATCCATTCAATACCATGCTCTTTGGCCCAGTTTTTCACAAGATTGTTCTTGAAATGAGTACCATTGTCTGACTCAATTCTCTCTGGAGTTCCATGTCTCCACAGGATCTGTTTCTCCAAACCAACAATGGTGTTACGTGCAGTAGCATGTGGAACTGGATAGGTTTCCAACCATCCAGTGCTGGCTTCTACCATCGTCAGCACATACTGCTTGCCAGAACGAGATCGAGGAAAAGTGATGTAGTCAATCTGCCAGGCTTCTCCATACTTGTACTTTGACCATCTATCACCATACCATAAGGGCTTGATTCGCTTAGCCTGCTTAATAGCAGCACAAATGTCGCAGTCATAAATGACTTGGGTGATAGCGTCCATGGACAAGTCAATTGACCTATCGCGAGCCCATCGGTATGTTCCATCTCTGCCTTGATGTCCAGATGAGTCATGGGCCCACCGAGCTAAGAACAGCTCACCTCGGTGTTTCCAATCAAGGTCAATGTCAAGTTCAGAGTTGGTATCAGCTTGAGCAATCTTAGCAGCTTGATCTGCCTTCTGATTATGTTGATGTTCCTCAGTTGCTCTGCTCTTAGGCATGTGTGCGTCTACGTGCCGCACCTTCACTGGAGTTTTCTCCAGCCGTGCATCAATGTCCTGCCATAGATCAGCACACCAAATAGGCTTTCCTTTCCTCTGCCAACCATTCTTCTTCCAGTCCTTTAGCCAACCCCATAGAGCATTGGCTACCATCCACGAGTCGGTGTAGAGGTAAAGGATAGGCTAATTCTCACGTTCAGCCACATCAAGAGCAAGTTGAACAGCTTTTACCTCAGCGAACTGACTGGATTCTCCTTCGCCATCTTTCGTTTCGGTAACTCTCCTGGTTGGACTCCAAACCGCTGACTTCCATATTCGCTTGTTCCCAACAAGACGACAGGAACTGTCTGTGAACAAAGCATAGTTCTTTTCCTGATCAGAGAGATCACCATAGGGAGGAGCTTCCTCAGCACGAGTTATTTTCTCCTCTGGAGGTTTGGAACAGTCTGTGCCTTCCGGCCAGTTGGTGATCACCTCCACCAGACCAGGTCGGTCAAGATTACCCATTCGTGCTCGTTGGGTTATCAAAGCCATCCATTTAGACCAGGTTGCATCTGTAGCATGATGTGGTGATAAACCTTTGCCCTTGAACATCCAGTTGAGAACTGGCAGTCTAGGAGCTAAAAGCAATTGTGACTCAGTTCCAATCACTTCAGAAGCTGCTTTCACTCCCTCATAAGCAGCTAGAATCTCTTTCTCAGTTGCAGTGTAATTTGTCTCTGAACCTCTGTAACAACGTCCCCAGAAACCAAGTGGACGACCACGTGTCTCATTTGGAGCTCTCTGCCAAAGACTCCAAGTTGGACCATTGTCACTGGCAGCCGTGTACAGAATGTTTTTAATGTCCGGACCAGATCTCACAGGACCCAAGCCCACTGCATGGACTACTTCTCGCTTGATCTGATCAAAGGCTGCTTGTTGTTCAGGTCCCCACTCGAAATTGTTTCTCTTACGAGTCACATCATGCAGAGGTTTGACAATCTGACTGAAACCAGGAATGTGTAGTCTCCAAAATCCCACCACACCAAGGAAAGAAAGTGTGTCCTTCTTACTGGTGGGAACTGCCATGGTAGAGACTTTGTTGATCACATCCTGAGGAATGTAACGGCGACCATCCTGCCACCGTACTCCCAGAAACTGAATTTCTCTGGCAGGTCCTTTGACCTTGTCTCTCTTAATGGCAAAACCTGCTTGCAGCAGAATGTCAATGATTTTGTTACCTTTCTCGAAGACTTCCTCAGCAGTTTGGCCCCACACAATGATGTCGTCGATGTACTGGATGTGCTCTGGAGCTTTACCTTTCTCCAGTGCATTGTGGATGACTGAATGACAGATGGTTGAGCTGTGTTTCCACCCCTGAGGCAAACGGTTGAACTGGTACTGGATTCCTCTCCAGGTGAATGCAAACTGAGGCCTGCACTCCTTTGCTATGGGGATAGAGAAGAAAGCATTAGCAGTGTCTATGGTTGCATACCATTTAGCCTGCTTTGATTCCAGCTCGTACTGGAGTTCCAGCATGTCCGGCACAGCTGCGCTCATGGGTGGCGTCACCTCGTTGAGGGCACGAAAGTCAACTGTCAGTCTCCAGTCGCCCGTAGGTTTGCGCACAGGCCAGATGGGACTGTTGAAAGGTGAATGAGCTTTCTCAATAACAGCCTGACTCTCCAATTGACGAATCAGCTGATGAATGGGCAACAAAGAGTCACGGTTAGTTCTGTACTGCCTATGATGAACAGTTTGAGTTGCAATTGGCACTTCCAGGTCCTCTATGTCATGATGTCCCACAACTGCAGATTCATCAGAAAGTTCAGGCCTAACAGACAACTTCAATTTATCATCCTCAATCTCTACAGATGCTATTCCAAAAGCCCATTTATGACCCTTAGGATCTTTGAAACAACCTTGTCTCAAAAAGTCAATTCCCAAAATGCAAGGCGCGTCAGGACCAGTTACAATAGTATGTGTCTTCCACTCTTTACCAGTTAAACTGATCTCAGCTTGTATCTTAGTTAACTCTTGAGATCCACCAGTGATTCCAAAAATAGATATGGACTCTGTCCCTTTGCAATTAGATGGCAATAAAGTACACTGAGCACCTGTGTCAACTAAAGCCCTGTATTTCCGAACTCTTGAACTGCCAGGCCACCTAATGAATAAATTCCAATAGATTCGGTTCTCTCCACTATCCCTTTCCTCCTCCTGGCTGGAGGCAGGGCACCCCTAATGCTGAACATGGCATGTAGGGTGTACACAATGATTGGTGGTGTTGCGAGAGGAACTGCAACTGTTGGAACAATTGCAGTTGCTCTCAGGAGCTGAAGAAGTGGCAGCGACTTTCCTGGCATTGCTGCCTCTGTTTCTGCCACTCTGCAGATCCCTGACCCTCTTTGAAAGAGCTGAAGTAGGTTTACCATCCCATTTGTTCATGTTCTCCCCGTATGTGTCACGCAGAAGTATCCACAGTGACGCACGTGATTGCTGCTGTCTAGGTGGAATTTGTCTCCTCCTAGGCTGGAATTGCCTTGCAGGAGGTGGGCGTCTGTTCCTGATTGCAGAAACATGCACCCATTCAGATGATGCAGGAATGGTATCCTTTACCAGATTGGAAATTGAGGTTGTAAGGTCCTCCTTCAGTTCTTTCATGCTCTCTTTGATGCCATCCCTTATCTCTGTACCTAGAGTTTTTATGGCAGAGACTAGGCCAGAGTGTGACAAGCTGTCCTCAATCTGCCTGAGCTGATCAGTGAACTCACCAACAGTGAAAGACCTTCCATTATCACTCCTTGCTAGAAACTTACTGGCCAAGATGTTAGCATAGGATGAAGGAGCAAGCTTAATCAGCTTCTTCATGAGACCTGTTCCCAAAGGAATATCGTCAGGCTCATGAGTGCCATGATCTCCATAAAGCACTTCCTTCACAGCAAACTCCTTCAGAAGCTTAATTCCCTGCTCAATGGTGTTCCACTTCTTGGCAGCCCATGGCAAATCATCTCGGGAAGGATATCTCATAGCCACAGCCAACAGAAGGCGTGTCCACAAGCTAACCCTACCAAGAGGACTTGCCAGGTGTTTGTCCACTCCACTCTCCTTAGTGAGTGGTCCTAGCTGCTTGGCAGACTTGTCTCCTACCTGCAGAGCATTAGCACCAATGCCACGGCATCTCACTAGCCAGCTTAAGATTGGCTCTCCTGATTCCCTTGTGTATTCCTTCCTAACTTCCCTGACCTCTCTGAGTGGATCCTTGGAGCCTTGGATGTCATCTTCCTCCTCTTCCTCCTGTTGTTCTGGTGGTGCCGGGCCTAACACAATCTTCCTCATAGCATTCCTAAACTCATTGGAACCATCCTCTCTCTTGGCAGCTAATCTCACAGCGCTCCTCTCACTTGAGTATTGTTGTCTCAGCACATCTACAAGGTCTCGCAGACTAACTGCCTCCTCTTCCTCCTCTTGCTGCTGATCACCAGAGGTCCCATCTCTTACATCCTCCTGCGAACCACTCTTTGTCTTAGCTTTTGCCTTAGCAGGTGCCAGAAGGGCCTGAGCAGCAACAGACTTGGATGTGTCTGCTGGAGGATTTGAATCTTTAGGAGTCTGACTTGGAGCATTTGTATCCTTAGGGGTCTGACCTGGAGCTTGTGAGTTCAAATCTGCCTTGCTTTTAACAGGAGGATTTTGGTTCTGGTCTGCTGGCTGGGGGTTTGAATTGGCTGAGCTGGTGTCATTAGGATTTGGACTGACTGGGCTAGCGTTACTAGCACTAGTAGTAGTATTAGCATTAGTGGGATTGTTTGCCTGTCCTCCTGGGATGCCTGCCAACCCTGACTTGTTTTCATTTTTGCTAGGAACATTCTGATTTTGGGTACCTGTCTGTGCTCCTGAGGCTCCTGCTAAACTCTGCGGCTTGTTTTGGTTATCCTTATCATTGTTTACGTTATTGGCAGGAACACTGGCTGTGTTCCCAGCACTTGGAGAAGGAGGGGCAGAGGCTGGCAAGGGGGAAGCCGATAACTGTGTTCCCTTGTTTTGCTGTGAAAGAGACTGCTTCTGAGACACAGAAATTTTCCTAGCTCTTACAGAAGCTGGTTTTGAATTTTTCACATATAATGCCAAAATTAATATGAAATTTAAAACTACAAGAGCCAGTATAATGCCCAGCATCCCTGCCATGCTCTGTTTCGAGTAGAAATCCTTGCATGGATTTGGCATTTTCAGTTTGGGGCTGGATGACCCTCATGAGAGCAGTAGATAAAGCAGACTCTCGATTGATTGTAACATTATTGACAAAAACTCTTGTAATATCACTAGTAATATTCTCAGTGACACTAAAACCAGCATAACCAAGAATAAAATCACCCCAGCTCCAGAACATGTTTGAAAGCTTAACTTTAGCCTTCTTAAAAACTACATGAAGTAAGAAATAACCAATTTGATCTTTGATCCAGTTGTACACAAAAAACCAGAAAACAGGCCACACAGCAATCCCCACCAAGTACAATAGCTGCTTGATTAGCTTCATCTTAATTCCCAGAGCTGATTTCCACTCACTGAAATATCTAGCCCCACGTTGGGAAAGCCAATAAAAAAAAATGTGATGGTTTGGGGGTTACCCCGCCCCTCCCACACTTTGGATTTGCCCCAGCTAACTCAGATGGACCCTGGGAATATAGATGAAGCAATTTATTTACAGCTAGCAGAATTTACAAGCAGCTATTTACAATATATACAGTTATATACAATTATATACAGAAATATACAAAGGATAAACAATACAGAAGCACAACTCCCCTCCCAGAAACCTGAGTCCCCAGGAGGGGCTCTCAAACCACCCCAACACCTCCCCCCGGCCCTCTCAGCCTTACCCCAGTTCTCAGGAAGAAGAGAGGTGCAGCCAAGAGGTTAGGGAGCAAGGTTAGTAGGAGCAGGGTTAATGAGATGTGACCAGGTCCAAGGCAAAAGCAAGAGTGAGTGACAAAAATGGAGAAAAAGTCTTTCTTCTTCCCAGAGCTCTCAGCGAGACTGTGAGAGAAGTTGACATCAATTGTTTTTCATTTCACTGCCTGTTATCTAGTTCTGTTACCAAAACATTCCAGCTTGCTTCAAACTAGCACAGCCAGCTACATCCCCATCCCCCTTTATAACTACTTTGAAGCCTTGTCCGTGAGCCCAGCCAACTCATGTGCAAGGATTCTTTTCCCCTTATGGGACAGATGACTCCATCTGTTGCCACTAGACCTGGTGCCAAGAAAACTTCCCCGTGGTCAAAAACTCAAAGTTCTGTTGGTGGCTGTGATGGTTTGGGTGTACCCTGCCCCCCCCTTCCGCTTTAGAAATTACCCAGACTAGACTCAGCCTGCTCTGGGAATATAAATGAAGCTATTTATTTACAGCTAGCACAATCTACAAGCAGATATTTACAGTATATACAGTTATATACAGAAATATACAAGGTAAAAGGTAATACAGAAACACAACTCCCCTCCCAGAAACCTGAGTCCCCAGGAGGGGTTCTCAACCACCCCTGCACCTTCCCCCTGCCCCTCTCAACCTTACACCAGTCCTAAGGAAGAATAGAGTTTCGGCCAAGAGGTTAAGAAGCAAAGTGGGTTAGGCCAAATGGAAGGTGAGGTTAGGGAGATGCAGCTCAGTCAGCAGCCCGAGGCAGAGAGAGAAAATGGCGAGAGTGTTATCTAATGTTTTCCTTTCCTCTTCCCAAACTGCTTAGTGAGACTCTGAGGGAAGGAGACATCACCAGTGTTTTCCTTTCACAGCCTATGATCTAGTTCTTCTCACCAAAACATTCTAGCTAGCTTCAAAGTAGCACAGTGGCACCAACCTCTAAGCCATGCATTTTGATCACTTAAAATAACATTGCTTCTCATTTCCAACATGTTTCCTATGCTACCATAGCTTATGCAAAGCTTGAAAACTGTTTGAAAACAAGCTGGCTGTCCTCTTAGGTATGCTTGGTGTTGTTCCCCCTTTTACGTGTTGGAGAAAGGAGCCAATAGCGCATAGTCTGTCTTAGAAAAAACTGTCTTGAGGGGTGGGAGGATCTTGGGTGACATCACACTGTGGGTATGTCACCTCTCTGATGTACTTTTAAAAATGCAGTGAGCAGGTGATACACTGCTACCATGGTTGTTGTTCATGCTGTGTATCTGCCTGCATTGCCAATTCCACTCAAGGTTTTGATTCTTCTGGTTATTTTGTCCCTAAACCAGCAAAATGGAGCTAAACTGTATTGTCAACACTGTTGTGCATAGTGACTCCTGTGAAGGTATTATGGAAAGATAATTATGTCCTAAAAAGAAAACCATTTTTAATAAGCACTAGCTCATTATTTTTACTGCTTTGCTAGGTTTAACTAATAGGCCTCAATAGGCTAAACTCTTACAACTCTTCCTGTCAGGAGAGCTGCAGCATTGTCCTTTAATTCTTCTATTTGTCTGATATTTGACACCAAATAGACTTGAACTTTTGTTTCAGTGGCATTGGTTGGATGCGATTTCAGATGAGTCTGACTAATTCTTTTATGGAAAACATCTTGCAGTCAGCAGCATCTCACTGATCACTGCTTTTCATAGATACCTGTGACGGTTTGGGTGTTCCCCGCCCCCCCACACTTTAGAAATCACCCAGACTAGACTCAGCTGGCTCTGGAAATATGAATGATGCTTATATTTACAGCTAGCACAATAGACAAGCAGATGTTTACAGTATATACATTTACATACAGAAATATACAAGGTAAAAGGTAATACAGAAACACAACTCCCCTCCCAGAAACCTGAGTCCCCAGGAGGGGCTCTCAACCACCCCAACACCTTCCCTCTACCCCTCTCAACCTTACCCCAGTCCCAAGGAAGAATACAGGTTCGGCCAGAGGTTTAAGAAGCAAAGGTGGGTTAGGCCAAATAGAAGGGTGTGTTAGAGAGATGCAGCTCAGTCAGCAGCGCAAGCAAGAGTGCAAATGGATGCCGAGAGTGTGTTATCAAATGGTTTTGTTTCTTGTTCCCATACATCTCAGCAAGACTGTGAGCAAAGTAGACATCACCATTGTTTTCTTTTTACAGCCTGTAATCTAGTTCTTCTCACCAAAACATTCTACCCTGCTTCAAACTAGTACAATACCTTGGTGGCTATTTCCATTTCAGGCTATGTCCTAATTTGAGCAGCCAGCTCTAGACAGAATGTAGAATTTACCCCAAAGGAGTAAATAACACTAGCACAGAATTGGAAGTTAAATAGAAATAATGTTGTGGTGGTTTGGGTGTTACATGCCCCCCCCCCCACTTTGGAAATCACCCAGAATAGACTCAGCCAGATCTGGAAATTTGAATGAAGCTTATATTTACAGCTTAGCACAACATACAAGCAGATATTTACAGTATATACAGTTATATACAGAAATATACAAGGTAAAATGGTAATACAGAATCAGAACACCCCTCCCAGAAACCTGAGTCTGCAACATGGGCTCACAACTGCCCTCCCACCTTATCCCACCCCTCTACCTTACCCCAAACATTGCCTTGTGTCCTAAGGAAGAATGGAGGGTGGGCAGGGGGGAGTAGGAAGCAACTGGGTTAATCAGAGAGATGGAGGATGAGGTTAGAGAGAAATGCAACTCAGAGCTCAGGCAAAGAGCGGCTCCCTTATCTATGTTTGGATTCTTGTTCTTATACACCTCAGCAAGCCCATGAGTGAAGTAGACATCACCCTTGTTTCTCTTTCATAGCCTATGATTTTCTCAACAAAACCTCCTAGCTAGCTTCAAACTAGCACAATCCACCCCTGTCTATTTCACTCAGAGAATTGCTGAGAACTTTCTGATCTAATCTAAAACAATATTTACGCTAATGAATATTACAAGTTCAGTTCACACTTCATTCCAGCTATCTCAGATGTAGGTGATTCAAAAGCTCAGAAAGCAGCAAACAGTTTGTCTCCTCACAGGTGAGAAGAGAACAGGGACTCCCAGGTGACGCTGGGTTCGTGCTCATGTACTGTAGATTCTCTCATAGATTCTTTCATTGTTGGACGCTGATGGTACCTAGAACAGAAAACTCCTAACAGCTTGTACCATACACTCTGAATTTAAATTCTCTCAGCTAAAGTTAGATTTCTCTGTGGAATGAACTGGATTTCACCATTCTCCTGCATTACCCAGTAGGTATGACCAGGACCTTCAGCAGACACCACCCCTCGGACAGGTTTCCCTTTGCCCAAAGGAGAAAATACCCAAACAGTTTTCCCTAACAGATTCTTTTCACATATAAGAGGAAATTTATCATTGTCTACTGTTTGGACCAAATCTGATTGTGCAGGTCCTGCTCTGTTTACTGAACCTCTACTATTTACCAACCAGGTTGCTTGTGCTAAATGCTTATGCCAGTTTTTCAGAGTTCCACCCCCCATGGCTTTTAGGGTGGTTTTCAGTAAACTGTTGTAGCGCTCAATCTTGGTGATCACCTCCACCAGACCAGGTCAGTCGAGATTACCCATCTGTGCTCGTTGGGTTATCAAAGCCATTCATTTAGACCACGTTGCATCTGTGGCATGATATGGTGAGGAACCTTTGCCATTGAACATCCAGTTTAGAAATGACAATCTAGGAGCTAAAAGCAATTGTGACTCAGTTCAAATCACTTCAGAAGTTGCTTTCACTCCTTCATAGGCTGCTAGTATTTCTTTCTCTGTTGGGGTGTAATTTGCATCTGAACCTCTGTAGCTATGACCCCAGAAACCAAGTGGATGACCACATGTCTCTTTTGGAGCTCTCTGCCAAAGACTCCAAGTTCACAGTATCACAGTATCATCAAGGTTGGAAGAGACCTCACAGATCATTAAGTCCAACCCTTTACCACAGAGCTCAAGGCTAGACCATGGCACCAAGTGCCACGTCCAATCTTGCCTTGAACAGCTCCAGGGACGGCGACTCCACCACCTCCCCGGGAAGCCCATTCCAGTATCCAATCACTCTCTCAGTGAAGAACTTTCTCCTCACCTCGAGCCTAAATTTCCCCTGGCGCAGCCTGAGGCTGTGTCCTCTTGTTCTGGTGCTGGCCACTTGAGAGAAGAGAGCAACCTCCCCCTGGCCACAACCACCCCTCAGGTAGTTGTAGACAGCAATAAGGTCACCCCTGAGCCTCCTCTTCTCCAGGCTAAACAATCCCAGCTCCCTCAGCCTCTACTCATAGGGCTTGTGCTCAAGGCCTCTCACCAGCCTCGTCGCCCTTCTCTGGACATGCTCAAGCATCTCAGTGTCCCTCCTAAACTGGGGGGCCCAGAACTGAACACAGTACTCAAGGTGTGGTCTAACCAGTGCAGAGTACAGGGGCAGAATGACCTCCCTGCTCCTGCTGACCACACCATTCCTGATGCAGGCCAGGATGCCACTGGCTCTCTTGGCCACCTGGGCACACTGCTGGCT
Source organism: Pogoniulus pusillus (assembly GCF_015220805.1). Classification (NCBI taxonomy): domain Eukaryota; kingdom Metazoa; phylum Chordata; class Aves; order Piciformes; family Lybiidae; genus Pogoniulus; species Pogoniulus pusillus. The sequence continues at coordinate 229,681 of NC_087308.1, forward strand.
CATGTTCAACTCCATCATTCCCTTCTCCTAATCCATAATCTATCCAGTGATTTCTAATGTGGATTACACAGTACTCATGCTCTCGCTGAGAGAGGCGATGTCTGAGTTCTAGTAACAATTGTGCTAGTCTTTCCCATTTTGGTGCTTTTAGCAATGAATCTTCAATTCTAGCGACGACACCTGCAACATAAAGAGAGTCAGTGACCACTTTCAACGGCTCTTGTGCCCAGTTTTTAAATGCCCACACTACTGTTGTTAATTCTAGGGTCTGTAGTGAGTTGTCTTCAGTTCCTACCATAAGGTGATGATGCCATCGACCACTGTTATACCATGTGCATACTGCTTTCATTTTGCTCCTACCTGTGTCTGTGTATACTGTTTGTCTGAGTACAGGTATGGGGCTTAATTTTGGAATTCTAAACCACTCTAGGTCTTTACCTGCCAGGTCCTTCCATCTGGATAAGCATCTTCCCTGTAAACCCCAACAAGGTGTCCTGTAATGGTGCATAGTTGTAGAGGCACCAGTCCAGCTGGTCACTGGTCTATGGTACACAAATCATAGCTAGCTCCTTTCCATCAGTTTCAGTGACTCTAAGCCTACCCCTTTTAATCAGTTCAGCAAGTACCTCTGCAGAGGTCTGTACAGCATTCTTTGGATGAGTGGGCAAGAATACCCATTCTATGATCTTCCAATCATTGTAAGCTGCACTGGCATCTCTCCTACCCTTGGTAATTTCCCTCTTTTCTTTTTGCCACTGAGCAATGAGTGCAAAAGGATGTCACTGCCTATTGACACATAGAAGCACTAGGGGTTGATTAGCAAGGTGACGGGTGGATACACCAGTCAAGAATTTATTGGCTATCGAGTTGACTGCCAACTGCTGTTGGGTCATTAAGCAGATGCGCCTGTGCCGGTGGAGCGCCTGGGTAAAATGACTCTTTGTTCACCAATATGGTTAGATGGTCATAATCCACTTTATTTCCGTGATACAGTGACTTATATGCATTCTAGCAAGAGGCGTGCTCAACTTAAGATTGGTTACAATCAGAGGGTACAGGGTTACTTGTAAGGCATCAATAGGTCAGCATATCATAACAATCTAAGGGTCAGCCTTCCAGACCACCTACTCCAGCCCCCTTGGCTATCTAACTCTGCCCACTACAGCTGTGTGTGGGGTGCTCACTTGTTTACAGTTTGATTTCCTAGGCTAGCAGCGTCCCAAGGCCGTTTCTCAGCACAGTTGCTCACGTTTATCATTTCTGTGTCCTCTGCTAACAAGAATTCTCCAACATATCCCTCTCTTTCTTTTGAGCAACCTGGGCTGATCTTTCAACTTACATAGGCTGTTCAACACAGGGGTAAATGATACAGCTACAAATCAACAGTGCTGAAACCAAAAAGAGATTAAACCTGTTGGAGCTTTCATCAGTAGCATTAGTCTGGCAAACTAACAACCCAAGCTTAGCTAACAATCCTAAAAGCTATTTCTGCAAGCGACAGCAAGTCATTTGTTCAAAAACCCAAAAGTCCAGACGAACATCAGTCACAGGAGAGTGCAGGTGTGCCACGTCTTTGTTGGCTCTGTGTGGCAATCAACTTGTAGATTCGCAGATCGATCAGCTGTCCAGTATTTCTCCTCAGACTCTCAAAGTTCTGGATTCACTCCGTAGTTCTCAGAAATCTCGATGTTCTCATCACACTCCTTAGCTATGAGCTGCATCTGACTATTGTGCTTAAGAACTACTAACCTCTAAATACAATACAAAGATATGCCCTAGATGTTGCCATCAGGCTATTCTATTAGGCCTTTTCCCACAGTTCTTCATTTGCTTTTAGAATTTAGGGCAGTGTTTTTTATCTCTTGTAGGGCACTTGCAAGAGACAAAAGCCACATTACCATCTGTCTTGGGTTCTAACGCAAGTTCCCAGAGACTCTAATAAATTTGATAGACCCAATAACAATTTATAGAGTGCCCTCACCTCTTCCCCCTCCTTTCCCAAAGATAGGGATCAGATATAGGGAGAGAGATAGATAAGCACACCCGAATAAATCAATCTCACTCAATGTGGAAGTTAAAAGGAAAAGTTTAACAATAACTTAGAAAGGTATTGGAGGTAGGGAAGTTTACAAAGGATAGGGAAGGGAAAACAGCAAAATACAAAAAAGGGATAAATACAACCCGAGTGGTGTGATGGTGGCTCTGCCTCGTGGCTGCCACGTGGTGTGCTGGTATGCAGGCAGAGCTGTGTGTAGTGTGTGTAGCGAGAGGGAGCGAAGAAGCTAAGAGCAGAGAGAGAGCGAGGAACAGGAAGCCCCTCTCCTTTATAGGACAGGAAGTGGGGGGGAGTGGGCTAACCATCACCTGGAGTGTGGCCCACCCCTGTGGAGGAGCCAAGACCCCTAGGGTCAGGTTCAGGGTTACTCCCCTGGAGTGTTAACCCTATACATTCCACCCCTTGGTTAGACCACTTCCACCTTCCTACACATAGTCTTCTTCTCCAAAGATAGGAAAAAAGTGTCCATGGATTAAGAGTTCTTAAAGTCCTTCTTGGTCCCCAGCTGTATCCCAAGGTGATGTGCTTTTCTGGTCTGGTGCACGTTGGTGAGGTGTGAGCAGGACAGGAACATGGAAGAAGAGTCAGTGAAACAGGAACAGTTCTTGTTGGAACTCAGGAAAGAGTCTCTTCCCTCTGTGAAGAAAACATCAGGAACAGTCTCTTGGTGTATGGCATCAGGGGAACAGGTGTAGATGAGATGGCTGTAGACATCCTCTGGAGGGAAATCGGGAACAGTCTTTTCACTGCGGGGCATCAGTGAAGAATCTGGTGCAGGGTTCTGTCGGACGCTTCATTGTGATGCGATGCTGTAGGACTCCTCTGGATAGCTGCTGCTGTGATGTAGGTTCTGTTCGACACCGTGTTGTGGTGAGGGTATAACTACAAAAACAACTTGTAACCCCTTATGAACTATAATACAAGTATTACACAACTATGATACAAATATTATACAACTATTACACAACTATAATACAAGATAACATGGAATATCTGGAATACATGGAATCAACTCTGAGATTTCAAACCTTTTCAGCTAAAGAGAGATTTCTCTGAGGGACACACTCGATAGTACCAGTTTCAAGCATTACCCAGTATGTGTGACCAGGACCCTCTGCAGATACCACCCCTTTGATAGGTTTTCCCCCACCAGAGGCAGGAGCAACCCACACAGTCTTTCCCAGTAGATTCCTTTCACAGACTACAGGGACTCCATCTCCCTCAACTATAGGCAGTAGGGCAGACTGAGCAGGACCAGCTCTGTTAACTGATCCCCTGCTGTTCACCAGCCAAGTGGCTTCTGCAAGGTGCTTCTCCCAGTTTCTGAGAGTTCCACCTCCCATAGCCTTCAGGGTGGTTTTCAGCAGGCCATTGTGTCGCTCAATCTTTCCTGCAGCTTGTGGGTAGTATGGGATGTGGTAAACGCATTCTATCCCATGCTCTTTTGCCCAGTTGCTTACAAGGTGGTTCTTGAAATGGGTCCCATTGTCTGACTCAATTCTCTCTGGGGTACCGTGTCTCCACAGGATGTGGCTCTGCAGACCCAGAATGGTGTTACGGGTAGTAGCATGAGGTACTGGGTAGGTTTCCAGCCACCCAGTGCTTCCCTCTACCATGGTTAACACATACTGCTTGCCACTGTGAGACCGAGGCAGAGTGATGTAATCGATCTGCCAGGCCTCCCCATACCTGTACTTTGACCACCGTCCCCTGTACCACAAAGGCTTCATGCGCTTGGCTTGCTTTATGGCAGCACAGATGTCACATTCATGGATAACCTGAGTTATGGCCTCCATGGGTATGTCCACGGACCTGTCTCGGGCCCATTGGTGTGTGGCATCTCTTCCTTGGTGGCCAGAAGAGTCATGTGCCCACCGAGCTAAGAACAGTTCACCTTTGTGTTTCCAGTCCAGGTCAATCTGGGAGATGTGGGCAGCCAAGTCAGCTTGGTGGTTGTGTTGCTGTTTTTCAGTGGCTCTGCTCTTGGGGATGTGAGCACTGATGTGTCGGATTTTAACTGGTAGTTTGTCCAGGCGTGCAGAAATGTCTTGCCAGAGATCAGCAGCCCAAATAGGCTTTCCCTTTTCTCTGCCAGTCATTTCTCTTCCACTCCTTCAGCCACCCCCATAAGGCATTTGCTACCATCCATGAGTCGGTGTAGATGTATAGCATTGGCCACTGTTCTCGCTCTGCAATGTCCAGGGCCAGCTGGATGGCTTTTACCTCAGCATACTGGCTGGATTCACCTTCTCCGTCTCTTGCCTCTGCAACCCTGCGTGTAGGGTTCCAGACGGCAGCCTTCCATCTCCACTTGCTGCCTACCAGGCGGCAGGATCCATCTGTGAAGAGAGCATATGCCTTTTCCTCCTCAGGAAGGTCACTGTATGGGGGGGCTTCCTCGGCACGGGTCACTGTCTTCTCTTCTGCTGGCTTTCCGAAGTCAGTGCCCTCTGGCCAGTTGGTGATGACCTCCACAATGCCTGGGCGCTCGAGAGTCCCCATCCTAGCTCTCTGAGTTATCAGAGCCATCCACTTACTCCAAGTGGCATCTGTGGCATGGTGCGGAGTTGAACCCTTCCCTTTAAACATCCAAGTCAGGACTGGAAGCCTTGGAGCTAAAAGGAGTGGTGACTCCGTCCCAATCACCTCAGAGGCAGCTCTAACTCCCTCATAGGCAGCTAGGATTTCCTTCTCTGTGGGGGTATAATTGGCCTCTGAGCCTTTGTACGCCTTGCTCCAGAACCCGAGTGGGCTGCCTCGTGTTTCACCAGGAGCTTTCTGTCATAGGCTCCAGCTAGGACCATTCTCACCGGCTGCTGTGTAGAGAATGTTCTTAATCTCTGGGCCGGTTCGAACTGGTCCCAAGGCCATGGCATGGACCACCTCTCGTTTGATCTGGTCAAATGCCACCTGCTGCTCAGGTCCCCACTCAAAATTATTTCCCTTTCTTGTAACGTCAAAAAGGGGTTTCACAATTTGACTGTACCCAGGAATGTGCATCTTACAAAAGCCCACAAACCCCAGGAAGGATTGTGTCTCCTTCTGGTTAGTGGGTTCCACCATAGTGGCCACTTTATTCACCACATCCATAGGGATGTGGCGTTGGCCATCCTGCCATAGAACTCCCAGGAACTGGATCTCTCTGTCAGGCCTTTTCACTTTGCTTCTCTTAATGGCAAAACCTGCATCCAACAGGATATTAATGATCTTCTCACCCTTCTCGAAGACCTCCTCTGCTGTCTCACCCCATACAATGATGTCATCGATGTATTGCACATGTTCTGGAGCTCCACCCTTCTCCAGTGTGGTCTGGATGATGCTATGGCAGATTGTAGGGCTGTGCTTCCACCCTTGAGGCAGTCTGTTCCAGTGGTACTGGACTCCTTTCCAGGTGAAGGCAAACTGTGGCCTACATTCTTCTGCAATGGGGATGGAGAAGAAAGCATTAGCAATGTCGATTGTGCCATACCATTTGGTCTCCTTCGTTTCCAGTTCATACTGGAGCTCCAACATATCAGGCACGGCTGTGCTGATTGGAGGAGTCACTTCATTCAGGCCTGTGAAGTCCACAGTCAGTCTCCATTCCCCATTCTCCTTCCGCACTGGCCATATCGGGCTGTTGAAGGGTGAGTGGCTCTTGCTGATGACAAGCTGCTGCTCCAGGCGGCGAATCAGCTGCTGTATGGGTAGCAGGGAGTCTCTGTTGGTGCGGTATTGCCTACGATGAACTACATGAGAAGCAATGGGTAACTTAACATCTTCCACCTTGTGGGTACCAACCACGGAAGGGTCATCTGACAAGCCAGGCATGATGGACAGATGCTATGCCAAATGCCCACTTGTTCCCTTTCGGGTCTTTAAAATACCCTTCCGGGAGAAAGTCGATCCCCAGGATGCAAGGTGCATCAGGGCCAGTTACTGTTGTATGCTTCTCCCACACATTCCCGGTGAGGCTTATCTCAGCCTGCAGCACAGTGAACTCCTGAGACCCCCCTGTGACTCCTGAAATTGTAATAGTTTCTGTCTCCCTATGGTTGGAGGGTATCAGAGTGCATTGGGCACCGGTGTCTACTAACGCTCTGTACTTCTCAGCTTCAGAAGTGCCAGGCCATTTCACAAACACATCCCAATATACTCTGTTATCCCTGGCCTCCACCTGGCTGGAGACAGGGCACCTCTAATGCTGAGCACTGTGACCACATGAGGCACATGGACCTGAGTTACTGGCCTCACCACCCCTTGGACGAGAGGGCTGCCTGCGGGACACTGCAGCAACCCCTCTTCTGGAGGAGTTATTCCCTGTGTTTGTCCCCTGCAGTTCCCTTACTCTGGCCCATAGAGCTGAGGTGAGCTGGCCATGCTATCTGTCCATGTTTTCCCCATGTTCACACAGTGTTCCCCAAAGTGAACCCCTGTGTGTCCCCTGTCTGCTCTGGGCTGGTCTCCTACGGGGAGGAGGAGGAGTACGGCGGCATGTGTTCCTGACAGCTGAGACCTGTACCCATTCAGAAGGTGAAGAGCAGCCATCCTCTGCCTTCTGCAGTTCAGAGACAGAGGCTTTCAGCTCGTTCATCTCCTGGGTGAGGGTTTCCACAGCTGCAATTAAGGTCCTAGACAAACTATCTTCGAACTGTCTCAGGTCATTCACAAACTCTCTGATTGTGGGAAGGTTGTTGGGGGTCTCTGCCCAGCAGCAGTGCTCCCAGGGTAGGGGCATATGTGGAAGGAGCACACTGGGTCAGTTTCTTCAAGAGGGCTGGCTTCATGCAGACATCATCGGGGTCCAAGGGCATCTGGCCATCTCCATAGATTATCTCCTGTACAGCCATTTGCCTCAGGTATGAGATACCCTGTTCCATATCTGTCCATTTAAGGGGATGGAAAATCATGTCATCCTTGGAGGGGTATCTGTATCTCACGGCGCTGAGAAGCCTGGCCCAAAGTGAGTGGGTACCATCCAGCCTCCCCAGCTCTTTATCTACACCCCCATCCCTCGACAAGGATCCCAGCTGCTTTGTCTCCCTCTGATCTAGGTCCACGGTTTCTGCGTCTGCATCCCAACATCTCAAAAGCCAGGCTAAAAGGGACTGTCAATTTGCCCTAGCATATTCCTGCCTTGTGTGCCTGATTTCCTTTCTGGGCGTGGAGCTGATAAAGATAACTCCATTATCAGATCCATTTCCAGATGGTTGCTGTTGCTGGGAGCTACTGCTTCCCGACGAGGTTCCTTGCCCTGGATCTGTGTCTGTTTTAAGGGTTCAGGTGTGGTCTAACTTGCTGCGTGGTGATGGGAGCGAGGTGGACAGGGCTGTGCTGAGGGGGCAGGGTCCGAGGAGCTGCTCTGGGTGGGACTGGGGGCGGAGTTCAGGGCGGAGCCGCGCTAGGGGCAGTGGCTGTGCTCAGGGCTGCCTGACTCATCGGACCAGTCTGACCTGTCACCCACCCTCCGAAGCTGCAGCCACAGCACCGCGGGCCACCCCTCCCCCTAAGCATCCTAATGGCAGTGTCCACACGAGGTCTCCACGTGTTCCAGCTCAGAGCTGCAAAATACCTTCCAAAAACAACATTTAAAGACAGTGAAATAACTGTTATCCAGTACCATTTTTCCCCCAAAATATCTGGAGCTTCTGTGTCCCAACACACATACTCAGAGTGATTCCATGTTCCAGAAACATTTCCAAACACAGTTAGATTAGTAACAGAATTCAGGAAATAGGCATAGACCCGGAAAGGCAAATGCTTAGAATATTCCCAGACCACATCAATGACTATTCAGAAGACATGGGAACTGACAAACTTCAGCATCCAGGACCAAAACAGCCATCCAAAAGCCTGAATAAGACTCTTTGAATATCCATTTTTTAACTTCCAAATCTTCTCTGAAATAATTCTTTCTGCCTAGCCCCACGTTGAGACGCCAAATAAATTGTCTTGGGTTCTAACGCAAGTTCCCAGAGACTCTAATAAATTTGATAGACCCAATAACAATTTATAGAGTGCCCTCACCTCTTCCCCCTCCTTTCCCGAAGATAGGGATTAGATATAGGGAGAGAGATAGATAAGCACACCTGAATAAATCAATCTCACTCAATGTGGAAGTTAAAAGGAAAAGTTTAACAATAACTTAGAAAGGTATTGGAGGTAGGGAAGTTTACAAAGGATAGGGAAGGGAAAACAGCAAAATACAAAAAAGGGATAAATACAACCCGAGTGGTGTGATGGTGGCTCTGCCTCGTGGCTGCCATGTAGTGTGCTGGTATGCAGGCAGAGCTGTGTGTAGTGTGTGTAGCGAGAAGGAGCAAAGAAGCCAAGAGCAGAGAGAAAGCGAGGAACAGGAAGCCCCTCTCCTTTATAGGACAGGAAGTGGGGGGGAGTGGGCTAACCATCACCTGGAGTGTGGCCCACCCCTGTGGAGGAGCCAAGACCCCTAGGGTCAGGTTCAGGGTTACTCCCCTGGAGTGTTAACCCTATACACCATCTTGTGCCAATTTGAGTGGGCTTTGGCCTTACAATAGGTGCTAAACTCAATCTATTCCATTAAACCACAATCACTGAAAACTCATGAAAATACCCAAATCCGTTAGCCGTGATCCAAACCTTATGATCCGTACACACATAATCATCATGTCAGTACTCCTTTCAAGTCCTTTCCACAATTCTGCCATCTGAGCAAGACTTCTGCTCACTTAAGGAAAAAACAGGTTGATCGTAATCAGGTTGGTCTTCATCAAGGCCTGTGAAGATAAATGATCAAACACAAGCAAATACAAGAAGAAATGCAGACATATTCATTGCCTAGGCTAACAGATCCACTGGCCTAGTCTGTATAATGTAATTACAGAAATTTTGAAAAAAGAAAAATTTCTTCTGCTATCCTGCTTTCCTCTAAACCCATTTTCTCCCTCTTTTTTTTTAAATGATGCCCAGATATACCTAAGAAAAAACATCCCATAATATCCTTATATCCTAAATTCCAAAAATTGTCATATTACAAACCCTTAGCCTTAACTTATCTTACTCTAAAAATCTATCATCTGAAGGAAATTCAAGAAAAAGCAAAGAAACTTCAAGAAGATAACAATACCATGGTATTCTCAGAAAAAGAAAAATCAGAATTGTCACAAAGCTCATTCCATTGTAAGTAGCAGCTGCTCCAGTAAACTTCTATACTCCAAAATATGGTACCATCAAAAAAGGCCTTCAAAAATAGTCCTGTCTTTATCTGTTTGAACATATTTATTGGGGGAAGGAGCTGACTGGCGTTAGCCTACAAGCTCTATCATTCCCTTCTCCTACTCCAGAATCTGGTTAGTGACTTGTAATGTGGATTTCAGTGCTCGTGCTCTTGCTGAGAGAGGCAATGCATCTGAGTTCTAGTAATAAGTGTGCTAGTCTGTCCTGTTTGGTGCTTTCTGTGTCTGTATGATTTTCCACTCATTGTCAGTGGGACTGGCATCTCTGCTATTGCCTAGCAATCTCCCTCTCTTTCTTTTGACACTGAACAAGGGTGCAAAAGGTGTTGCTGCCTAGTCCGTAGAAGGAATTAATCAGTAAGGCGACGGGTGAATACCCCAGTCAGGAACTATTAGCTATCATTTTGAGTGCAAACTGTCATTATCTGGTGGCTAAAAAGATGCACCTGCGTGTGTCCATGCCTGTAACAGGGGCAGAAATGGTTCTAAGTCATTGTCGTTATTCTTACTGTCTTTTCCACAAACTTTCTAACATCTGGCATTGCTTTCAAGTCCGTGTGTAAGTCAATCTCCTGAGGTCTGACTCTGGCCTCAGTAATTTTCCAGCTCAAAACAATTCCGAGGCCCTGTTGCTTCCAGCAGAAAAAAAAAAAATCTGTAAAGAGATAACGGACGGAGGAGACGGGGGGGGGGGGGGCCCGGCGGGCCTCTCCGCAGCCGGGGGGGGAGGAGGGGGAGGGCCAGCCCCAGCGCCGCTGGCGTTCTCCGCTCTCCATCTTGCCCAGCCCCCAGCTGTTTCATTCCTTCCTTCTCCCTCATACTCCTGTCCTTATTATCTAGTATGAAATCTACTTTGAAAATTTCGAAACCACTGATTTTCTCAGACTCTTCAAGACAGAGGCAGAAAAAAGGGAAAAGGCAGAGGCTAAGCTGTCTGAGCTATTGAAATGCTAATTCCCCTGTAGCTTTACAAATGCAAATTGACCGAACTTCTGAAGCAACTCAAGGAAACCCATGAATTCTTTCTTCCCCACCGATCTCCTGCCGTCCTAACGCAGTCTCTCCCCGTGACACACGAGCACCGAGAGAATCGAGGCAAAGAGCCGACAGTCTTTGTTCTCGGCTGCGGGGCGCGGTCCGCCGAGCACGGGGCGGACGGGCGGGGGCGCGGCGGGCTGCGACGGAGAAAGGGGGGGGGGGGGCGGATCCAGAGTGTCGCCGAGCTGCGGGAAGTAGGGGGGCGGTCCCGAGCTCTCCGGCGCGGGCGGGCTGGGAGGGCTCTGCCGGCGGCGAAACTCCGAAAGCGAGGAGGGGGGGGTGTTTCCGAGTTCTCTGGCATGGGCGCTCCTGCCGTTTCTGTTTTTTCTCTCTGCTTTTCGTCCCTCTGTCCCTTCAGCAATGTCATGTTACCAGTCAAAAGCGAAAGTCTCTGTCCTGCATCGCATGCTGTCGTTGGCGGGGGTGCGGTGGGGGGGCTGCATTCCAGACGATAAACAGACCCGGCGATCGCGAAAGAAGGCGCCGCAGCAGCCGGCAGATTCGCCACGGCGGTAGATTTGTTACAGCACTCACGGCTGCAGACGAGCTGCTTTGGCCGTCCCGAAAAACTTATTCAAACCGAGAAGCTTTCGCAGCGTGCTGCCGTCGGGCGGCCATGGGCAGCCGCCATTACGGGGTGTCGGTGAGTCGCTACAGGCAGCTGCCATTACGGGTGCTGGTCGGGGGCGGTTCCCGGTGATGCGCAGCCGCCATTGCGCCTGTCGGCAGGATTTTCGTCCACTAAGACAATGATTTAAGTCTCGCCAGGCGGATTTGGGCGATTTTAACGGGTCTACACTCAGCAGCAACTCAGTCGCAAGCACGTCTCTCCCACGTCTCTCCCAGCGCTCCGGCTAGACCAATATAAAGTCTTCTAGCCTCCTATGCGCTCAGCCCACAGAGCTTAAGCAAGTCTGTGAGATGTCTCTCTCGGAGAGTAAAACACGTCAGCGGGGATAGTGCCGCGTTCGTTCCTACGTCGGCCTCACTTGTTTAACTCGGAGTATCCACCCGCGACGTGGATTTCCGGCTATCGCCTCCGTCCCGAGGTAACGCCCTCCGGTCCAGCGGCACCGGTGACGATAGTTTTTTCGATACGAAAAACGTCCGCAGGGTGATCGGCCCCTTTTTGGCCAACCCTCCGGCCTCTTGAACGCGGTCCTTCCTGCAGCCGGCCTGCCTCGGTCTTAGCTGAATGCCTGATTCGCTGTTCAGGCACCATTTGCCGGTGGAGTGCTTGGGTAAAATGACTCTTTGTTCACCAATATGGTTAGATGGTCATAATCCACTTTATTTCCGTGATACAGTGACTTATATGCATTCTAGCAAGAGGCGTGCTCAACTTAAGATTGGTTACAATCAGAGGGTACAGGGTTACTTGTAAGGCATAGATAGGTCAGCATACCATAACAATCTAAGGGTCAGCCCTCCAGATCACCTACTCCAGCCCCCTTGGCTATCTGACTCTGCCCACTACAGCTGTGTGGGGGGTGCTCACTTGTTTACAGTTTGATTTCCTGGGCTAGAAGCGTCCCAAGGCCGTTTCTCAGCACAGTTGCTCATGTTTATCATTTCTGTGTCCTCTGCTAACAAGAATTCTCCAACACGCCTGTGCGCATCCGTGCCCTGCAACAGAGGCAGCAATGGTGCTACGTCCTCATTGGTTATTCTCACTATCTTTTTGAATCCAGTGAACATCATCCATAAACTTTTTGACATCTGGCAGTATTTTCAAGTCTGTGTGTAAGTCAGTCTTTTGAGGCCTCAGTAATTTTCCAGCTCAAACAGTTCCAAGGGCTCTGCTGCTCCAGCAAAACCTGCAAAGAGATAAGGAGGGAGGAAGGAGGCGGGGGAACGGGCCCCGCGAGCCAGAGGTGGAGGGGGAGGGCTGGCAGTCTCAGCATCAGATTTCGCCGCTTTTGCCTCTGCCCTCCATTTCGCCCAGGCTTTTTGGCTTGTCCACCTGATGGCTGTTGTTTCTTTTCTTCCCTCTCCCTCATATGTTTCCTGTCCTTTACTTCAGTACTAGATCTACAGCTTTACCAAGTACAACCTCCTGATGCTTTACTCTGAAAACTTCTAAACTGCTGTTTTCTCTCACATACTCAGACAGAAAGCAGGAACATGAAGGGAAAAAAAAAAAAGGCAGGAGCTAAGCAATTTAACGAGGCTGTGTGAGCCATTGAAATGGTAATTGGACCCCGTAGCTTTTCCCACTGATTTTTTCCCCAATGCACCTATTCCTGCCACTCCCCTTAGTCCCCATAACACAACACTGAGAGAAGCAAGGCAAAAATTGACAGACTCCGTCCCGGCTGCATTCAGCCCTCTAATTTCTGGAGATTTGTGAGGAAGCATCTCGTCTGCGGGTGCATTCCGCTGTGGGGGGCATGCTATGATGGTGTGGGGGTCAGTGAAGGGCGGATCCAAGACTGCTCGCCGCACGGTAGAAAATGTGGGGGGTGTCCGGTTTCTTCTGGCATGGTTGCTCTGCTGTATCTTTTTTCTCTAGGCTTTTCATCCCTCTATCTCTTCAGTAGTTTCTTCCTTTACCGAATAAGAGCGAAAAATCTCTGTCCTGCATTGCACGCTGTTGTTGAGGGGGGGCGTGGGGGAGTGTTGCATTTCAGACAATAAACGGACCCTGGCAATCGCGGGTTAAGAGGTGCTGCAGCACTTGGTAGATTCGTTGCAGCACACATGGCTGCAGTGCTGAGTCACTTTATGGCACTCCCGAAAACTTTTTCAAACTGAGGAGGTTTTTGCGGCTACAGCCGCTGAGCACCTATTGGCAGCTGCCATTACGGATGCTGGTTTGGGCGGTCCCGGTCACACGTGGCAGCCATTGCCTTTTGGCGGGCTTTTTGTGTCCGTTAAAGCAATGGTTTATGTCTTGCCAGGCAGATTTGAGCATTTGAGCGATTTTGATGGCTCTACCGTCAGCAGCAACTCGGTCCCAAGTGCGTCTCCCACGTCTCCAGCGCTCTGGCTAGATCCGGTACAGAGAGTCCTCTAGCCTCCTATGTGCTCAGCTCATGGAGCTTATTCATGTCTGATGGAACGTCTCTCTCAGAGAGTATGCATGTCAGCGGGGACAGTGCCGCGTCTGTTTCCATAGTGGCCTCACCTGTTTAACTCGGAGTGCCCAGCCACAGCCCTGAGTGTCCAGCTAATGCCCCCCTTCCTTGGGCAATGCCCTCCGGTCCGGTGTCATTGGCTGACATTACTTTTTGATACGAAAATGTCCACAGGGTGGTCGGCACGTTTGCCAAACCCGGCCCTCCTGAAGGCGGTCCTTCCCGCTGCTGGCCTGCATCGGTCTGATCTGCATGCCTGATTCACTGTTCAGGTGCCATTTGCCAGTGGAGCACCTGGGTAAAATGACTCTTTGTTCACCAATATGGTTAGATGGTCATAGTCCGTTTATTTCCGGTGTTACAGAGACTTATATGCTTTCTTGCAAGAGGCGTGCACAACTTAAGATTGGTTACAATCAGAGGGTACAGGGTTACATGTGAGGCATGGATAGGGTAATATACCATAACAGTCTGAGGGTCAGCCTCTGGGGCTGGCTAACTCTGCCCACATGCAGCTGGCACTCCACCCCCTGCAGCTGCATGTGGGGGGTTCTACCCAGTGCCTGGTATCTTAACTCCCAAGATGGGCCCAAGGACACTTCCCAGCATGGGTTGCTCATGTTTATCATTTCATGTCCTCTGCAAGCAAGAAATCCTCCAACATCAACGTACCATCCTCAATCTCTACAGATGCTATTATGAAGGAGCAAGCTTAATAAGCTTCTTCATGAGACCTGTTCCAAGAGGAATGTCATCAGGCTCATGTGTGCCATGATCTCCATAAAGCACTTCCTGCACAGGAAACTCCTTCAGAAGCTTAATTCCCTGCTCAATGGTGTTGCACTTCTTGGCTGCGCGTGGTAGATCATGTCAGGAAGGATATCTCATAGCCACAGCCAACAGGAACCGTGTCCACAAGCTACCCTTACCAAGAGGTGAGGGTATTTGTCCTAGGTATTTGTCCACTCCATTCTCCTTTGTTAGTGGCCCTAGCTGCTTGGCAGACTTGTCTCCTACCTGCAGGGCATTTGCACCAGCATCTTGCCAGCCAGCTTACGATTGGCTCTCCTGATTCCCTTGAGTATTCCTTTCTAACTTCCCTGACCTCTCTGAGGGGATCATTGGAATTCTGGATGTCATCCTTCTCCTCTTCCTCTTGTTGTTCTGGTTGTCCCTGGCCTAGAAACAGAAATTTCCTAAGAACACTCTTAAACTCCTCGGAACCATCCTCTTTCTTGGCAGTGTGAGGGTTTGGGTGTTCCCCGCCCCCTCACACTTTAGAAATACTCAGACTAGACTCAGCTGGCTCTGGGAATATAAATGAAGCTATTTATTTACAGCTAGCACAATATACAAGCAGGTATTTACAGTATATACAGTTATATACAGAAATATACAAGATAAAAGGTAATACAGAAACACAACTCCCCTCCCAGAAACCTGAGTCCCCAGGAGGGCCTCCCAACCACTCTTCCACCTTCTTTCCACCCCTCTACCTTATCACAGAGTATAGCTTGCATGCAAGGTGAGTTTGGAGGATTGGCAAGGGGGGTTAGAAAACAGAAGGATTAGTTACACAGAAGCAGCTCAGGGCACTCACTGCAACATAGACACGCACACACTGACTCTCACTCCGTCTTATCTATATTTGTGTTCTTGTTTTTATACATCTCTGCAAGCCTATGAGTGAAGTAGACTTCACCATTGTTTCCTTTTCACAGCCTATAATCTATTTTTTCTCCCTAAAATATTCTAATTTGCCTCAAACTAGCACAGTAGGGATAATACAGGAAGAGGAATGGAATAACATATTACAATATCCACTGTCCTCCCCCTTGAGACTTTCCACCACCTCTGGAGTATTTCCATTTCTGTGGTATAACAGTGAATCATTAACCTACAACAGGCTAGTAAAGTAGTTCTATTGAATGACAGAAAACATTCTGCTTTGAACTGAAACTGGTCCCTAGGAATAATATTCTCCTTTGTCTTACAAACAAATATAGTTTCTAAAAGACAAGGCAACAAAGAAACCTGTAGAATATGTAGAATGAAACAGAGGGGTGTCTGGAAAGGAAGTAGCAATATCACATGGACTCATTAACTTCTGTTTCCTTTGCCAGTTCTAAAGTGGATGACTTGTCAACTGCTATTCTGAAGCAGAAGAACAGACCCAATCGGTTAATTGTTGATGAAGCCATCAATGAAGACAACAGTGTTGTGTCACTGTCCCAGGTATGTCATCTATAAAAGCAAAGCATTTAATCTGTGTGATGGTTTGGGTGTTCCCTGACCCCCCCACTTAAGAAAATCACCCAGACTAGACTCAGCCGATCTGGAAATTGAATAAAGCTTTATATTCACAGCTTAGCACAATATACAAACAGATATTTACAATATCTACAGCTATAGACAGAAATATACAAGTTAAAAAGTAATACAGAAACACAACAGCCCTCCCAGAAACCACTTCCCAGGAGGGGCTCCCAACCACCCTTCCACCTTCTTCCCACCCCTCTACCTTACCCCAGACTTTGCCTTATGTTCAAGGTGAGTTTGGAGGATCAGCCAGGGAGGTTAGGACGTGGAAGGATTAGTCACACAGACGGCAGGTTAGAGAGAGATAAGTGCAGCCCAAAGCCAGAGAGCAAACTCTGTTATCTATGTTTGTGTTCTTGTTTTTATGCATCTCAGCAAACCTATGAGTGAAGTAGACATCACCATTGTTTCCTTTTCACAGCCTGTAATCTAATTCCTCTCACTAAAATAGCCCAGCTAGGCTCAAACTAGCACAATCTGGTAATATGCAAGCTATTACTGTCTATTAACCTGAAACGTAGCTTTGCAACATGAATCCAAGTATTTGTGTCAGAAGCTGCAGCAGTTCTTAGTCTGACTTTAGGATGTAGCTCTTGAATGGTATTGTGGGAGCCTCTGTCTTTGTAGATGTAGTGTATCATTTCCAAGATGTAATTCTTCAAAGTCAAGTAGCTGTCCTTCAAATGCTTGAATTCTTGTTTTCTCAAAAGCTTGTCTTAATGCCGTTACTGTTTATAGGCAAAAATGGATGAATTGCAGTTGTTCAGAGGAGACACTGTTCTGCTAAAAGGAAAGAAAAGGAGAGAAGCAGTCTGCATTGTTTTGTCAGATGATACCTGCTCAGATGAGAAAATTCGCATGAACAGGGTTGTTCGCAACAACCTGAGAGTGCGCCTGGGTGACGTGATCAGGTGAGGACTAGTTTGCTAGCCATTGTATATCCCTGGGATGCCTAAATTTGTGTCTGGACTTGATTCAGTCTGTAGCAGAGACAGGGCCTACAGGAAGTATTCTCATGTCTTCCAGATGAGATTACAGAAATGTTTTCAAGTGTATGTCTTGCATCAGGGATCTCAGTTTACTTTTGCATGTGTTTCTGACCCTATGTATATTTAGATTAATAATAAAAAAATATGCTAAAGACTCTTGAAGTCTCAAGACCTTCACAGGCCCAGGTCCTGCCATTAAATTAAGTGGTTCAATTGTCCCACTGTTGTCTCAGTCTTCTTCCCAAATTTACACTATCAGATGAATTCAAAAGTTTTTCCAGTCTAAATTTTTTGTTTGTGAAGTTAACTGTGGAAAGCAGTAAGCAACTTTGTAACTGATCTCATAGTATGGTTAGCTCAAGCACTGAGATGCCCTATGACAAATAGAAGTTAAAGCTTCCTAGAAATGAACAACAAAAATATGAAGTAGTCAAATAGCAAGATTAAAAATCCTTGGAGGTTGTTTATATTGCAATTTTTATTATATATATTTTTTTTAAATAGTGTTGCACAAATTTTGTGCAACATTTGCAAAATGTAGCAGGAAAGCATTGAAGTATATATCTTGGCTTACAGGAGGCAATTTCCATTCTATGATGACAGTGAGGGGAGAAAATCTGAGTGTTTCTAAAATGTAAAAATGCCAATTTGCAGGCTTAAATATGTGAGGGTTTGACAGCTCTTTCTCCTGAGCATCTTAAACTGGAATATCATGCATATGTTCTTGGAAAATTTGAACTTGGTTTCTGGTACTAGAATTCCTGGGGTGATACCTGGAATAATGTTTAAATGCAAAATGCGTTTCATGTGAACTTTGTAGAGGAGAGAAAAGTCTGACTCATCTCTCTACCAGTAGAAAATGCAACACAACTGTAGTTGGAACAGAACAGCACTTTGAGTCAGTCTGTGGATTTAAAATAAAGATGAATCCTTATTTTAACTTGATGTGGGATTACTGTTTGAGTAATTTCTAGTGTGACAGTTTAGTCTGTGCTCTCCCTTTCTCTGCTGGGACTGTGTCTGTAGTTGTTCTCAGCCTTCTAGATGTATTACCAATTGCCTTTGTTTTGTTGCAAGGATCGGAGGCCTTCATAGTATTCTAGAATGCTTTGGATTGGAAGGGACCTCAAAAGGTCACTTAGTCCAACCACAATTTTCACACCTCTTGTCCTCAAAGTTTTCTTGTTGATTTTTAAGGGAACAGAGTGCACTGTCAGCAAGTTTGCTGATGACACAGCTCGGTGGAGTGGCTGACACACCTGAAGGCTGTGCTGCCATTCAGTGAGACCTAGACAGGCTGGAGAGTTGGGCAGGGAGAAATTTAATGAAATAGTTAGGACAAGTGTAGAGTCTTGCATCTAGGAAAGAACAACCCTGTGTGCCAGTATAGGTTGGGGACTGACCTGTTGGGGGTCCTGGTGGACGGAAGGATGCCCCTGAGCCACCAATGTGCCCTTGTGGCCAAGAAGGCCAATGGCATCCTGGGGTGTATTAGAAGGGGTGTGGCTAGTTAGGTCTAGAGGAGTTCTCCTCCCCTTCTATTCTGCCCTGATGAGGCTGCATCTGGAATATTGTGTCCTGTTCTGGGCCACTCATTTCAGTAAGGACAGGGAATTGCTGGAGTCCAGTGCAGAGCCACAAAGATGGTGAAGGGAGTGGAACATCTCCCTTATGAGGAAAGGCTGAGGGAGCTGGGGCTCTTTAGTTTGGAGAGGAGGACACTGAGAGGTGACCTCATTCATGTTTATAAATATGTGAAGGGTGAGTGTTGGGAGGATGGAGCAAGGCTCTTGTCAGTGATGACCAATGATAGGACAAGGGGCAATGGTTGCAAGCTGGAGCATAGGAGGTTCCACATAAACATAAGGAAAATCTTTTTCACTGTGAGGGTGATAGAGCACTGGAACAGGCTGCCCAGAGAGGTTGTGGAGACATTCAAAACCTGCCTGGATGTATTCCGGTGTGACGACTTCTAGGTGATCCTTCTCGGACAGCGGATTTGGAGTAAATGATCTTTTGAGGTCCTTTCCAACCCCTATCATTCTGTGATTCTGTGATACTTATTGTGTTACTTTCTGTGACCTGATTTCTGCCAAAATCCAGATTCATGTGTTAATCATTTCCTGCTTGTAGTCTGCCAAATGTTTTTCCTTCTGGGGCAGTCTGTCTTTTCCTTTACTATTATGCTATATCCTATCTGTAAAGCATGTCGTAAAGCAATCTCTTAAGTCTCAAAGTAGCACATGAAAAGTCGCATGCTCAGCTGCAGTTCCACATAGGCTTTTCTTAGCTGAGAAAGCCAGTTTGAGTTTTCTGCCTCTCTGCTGCAGCTTGATACTCTGAGGTGTTGCTACAATAGGATGTTGGTCTACACTGTAAAATAATAGCTGAAATATTTATTTAAAAAGGAGGAAGGGGCTTTAGACTTCAACCTAAATGTAAATTTCCACAAAGGGGAATTGACAGACAATTGGCTGCATTTGCTTGGTACTGTGCGAGCCTTTGCTCAGAATCAGGGCAACAGGAGCTCAGTTCTCTGTAGTAAGTTATGAGAGAGAGGAAGGAACAGTTTCCCACAGCTTACTTTCCTTTACAGTTGGTTCAGCAGTAGCTCTTGTTGAAACAAAATTTAGCTCATGATTCTTGCAGATCTTTAGGCTGCATCAGTAATTTGTGAATATGCCTATGGATGGCTAGGGGGGTGCTACAGAAGAGCAGAGAGTAGGAAGTGTGGTGGTTTGGCTGTTACCCTGCCCCCCCACACTTTAGAAATGCCCCAGCTAACTCAGATGGGCTCTGGGAAAATAAATGAAGCTATTTATTTACAGCTAGCACAATATACAAGCAGATATTTACAATATATACAGTTATATACAGAAATATACAAAGTAAAAGTAATACAGAAGCACAACTCCCCTCCCAGAAACCTGAGTCCCCAGGAGGGGCTCTCAACCACCCCTGTACCCCCCCCTACCCCTCTCAACCTTACCCCAGTTCTCAGGAAAGAAAAGAGGTGCAGCCAAGAGGTTAAGGAGCAAGGTTAGTGGCAGTGAGGTTAAGGAGATGTTGCTTAGTCTGAAGCCAAAAGCAGAGTGAGAAAATGGCGAATGTTATCTAATGTTTACCCTTCTTGTTCCCATAGTTCTCAGCGAGACTGTGAGAGAAGGAGACACAACCATTGTTTTCCTTTTTTCAGCCAATTATCTAGTTCTTTTCACCAAAACATTCTAGCCTGCTTCAAACTAGCACAGGAAGAAAGTATGAAACTCCTTAGCAGTTTTGGACAGGGTTGAAAAGAGTGAAGTAAAATGTGTTGTAAAGACTAGCTCTCCAATAGGCATGTTTTTTGCTTTGTCAGCATTCTCATGCAGATCCGAAGTCCCACCAAAGGCTTTGGAGGGTCCTTTCTGGCATTTGTACTGGCCTGGGAAGGAACATCACTGCCTTTTCAAGACTAGAGTGTAAGTCTAGGATGATATGGCTAACCAAAGTTTTCTTCTGTTGCAGCATCCAGCCTTGCCCAGATGTGAAATATGGCAAACGTATCCATGTGCTGCCAATTGATGACACAGTAGAAGGGATCACAGGGAATCTGTTTGAGGTCTATCTCAAACCATACTTCCTGGAAGCATACAGACCCATCAGGAAAGGTAATAGCACCTGTTATTAAAGTCCTGATAGTAGTGAGCATTAGCTGAGCTAGTCTTGAGATGAAATAAAGAGAATTTCTAAAAGCTTGCAGAGATCTCTACAAAGCATTAGACTGACATCTGTAGAATGAGACACTGCTAGTGATGATTTTTTTTTCCATAATTGTTAGGAGATAGGGTGATACCTGCTGGCTGGCTGGCAGGCAAAGAAGCTTGGTAAATCTCCTGTGGTTCATTTTGGTTTTATTTTTTTGTGTGTTTTTTGGTGGTGGATTTTTTGCTATATGGGATGGGAGAACATCAGAAAAGGCTCAGGTAGAACTCACTTTCATGGAATTTTCTCCTAAGTTGCTACCATTTGATAAGATTGGGTAGTTGCCCACATCTTAATCAATTGGTTGGATATACTAGCTGGCACTCTGACTAAATTCACTTTTACAAAGTAATTTAATTAATAAATGGGAGAGTGCATAAACCCCAAATATACTTTCAGAGTTGTGTTAATAGCACTTCTATTGGAATAAATAGACACTAATACAGTATAAACAAGTTGAAGTTATTCAGCTTCTGTATCCAAATTTAGCCAGGAATCATAGTGCGGTATTATGTATTCTGCTTCTGAAGACAACCAGTTCTAATTAGTAATGGCTAGTTGTTATAACTTCAAAATTAATTTTTATTAAGTTTGGGCATTTTACCTGTTTTAGAAATGTTAAATTGAAACTGAATGGAAATGATTGCTTTTGTGCTTTGTGTTTAGGAAGTATTCTTTTCTGTTTGCTGGTTTTGTTTACTGTTTTTTATGGATGAAATTTGAGAACTTCAGCTGCTCCTGGTCTAAGTGGTGCTCTGATAGTCACAGTACATACAGCTCTTGAGTTTAAAATGCAGAGCAATGTTAAAAATGCCAGCAGTGTATACCTATGTAACTCACTTCTTTGTCATTTGGGGCTCCTGGTAGTACAAGGGTTGACATTTTTCAGACGTGTTGCAGCAGGCTACTGAATTGTGGAGTTTTATAGGTGACATCTTCTTGGTGCGTGGAGGAATGCGTGCAGTGGAGTTCAAAGTAGTGGAGACAGATCCAAGTCCTTACTGCATAGTAGCTCCAGACACAGTGATCCATTGTGAAGGAGAGCCCATTAAACGAGAGGTGAGCTGAATTTTGCCATGCAGTTATACTGAATCCCCTCTGCCTGAAATCTGTTTTTGAGAGCAGCAGTGTTTACAGTTCCTGGTTTTGCATTTTATATATTGAATGTAATTATTAAAAGCTATGGTTTCAGGAGATGAGCTGCTGGTGAAGGTAATCATAGAAATATACTTCTGGTATCCTTCCAGATGCTGAGATGGCACTAATGCTTAGATTTGCTGTCAAGATGCCATACTTCAGCAGCAGCCGGTTTTGCATTTGCTTTCAGACATCTCATGCTGGACTTAAATGCACCATTTAATTCCAAAATACTCTTGATCTATAACAGGGTGGGCTTACAATGTTACTAAATTCCATGTCATGTGAAAAGAAAGCAATTAGTACTTTTCCAGTGAGAAATCTGAATCCCTAAATGTTCGAGATTTAAAAAAAAAAAATTCCCACAGTCCCTTAAGGTATCTAGCCTTGAGTGTCCCAAGCTTGAGGCAGCCTGAGTGGGTTGTCTGTCAGGTCTTGGCCACTGTTACAGAGTAGGAAATCTCAGAGAAGTGAGTTAAGGTGGTTGTATACTTCATAAAGTAAATGCTTCTTTACTACCTACAAATCAGAGTGAGTGTTGGTTTGTAGTTAGGTGCCTTCTGAAAAATTGACCTCTATTTGACACTTGTGGGAGTATGTCTGGGCATTGGATGAGTCCGGTTTGGGCTCTTCAGGACACAGCATAGGCAGATCGCAACAAATTCAGCCAAGGCCATCAAAATTATGAGATTCTGAGGGCAAAATGAATGAGGAGCAGCTAGGAGAATGGGTTGATGCAGTATGGAAATGGTAAGGCAAAGAGGCAAGCTTACTGGCAACTGCATGATGGGAAGGGGTGGATTACCAGGCTCTTCCAAGAGAGGACTAGAGGAAATGGCACGAGCTCTATCAAGGGAAATTACCAATGGATACTGAGAAAAAGATTTTCCTAATCCTGGAGCAAGGCCTGGAGAGGGCAGGAATCTCCAGACCTGGAGACCTTCAGTGCTTGATAGGGCCAGACCCTCAGCAACCTGCTTGAAGTAGTAGTTCTTGTTTGTGGGGTTTAACTGAGTGTTACGTTTAGGGAAGCATACATTTGGTAAGACATGAATCCCCTTGCATTCTAGCCAGTCCTCAGAGATACACCGATTGCTTTAAGATTGCTGATGATAAACACACTAAACTACAAAATCACTATATAACTCAAAACTGTGATTGCAATCACAAATTTGATATCCTGGGGATGCACTCAGCATAGCTAAGATCACAAATCATACCCAAAAGGGATCCCTTCAGAGAGGGGGGAGGCTGGGGGAAGAGGGAGACAAAGCCATTGACCTCTCCCCGCCCATTGGTGTCCAATTCTGATCCCCTCCAAATGAGATAAGAAATGTGATGGTTTGGGTGTACCCCACCCCAACACACTTTAGAAATACCCAACTAGACTCAACCAGCTCTGGGATTATAAATGAAGCTATTTATTTACAGCTTGCACAATATACAAGCAGCTATTTACAGTATATACAGAAATATACAAGGTAAAAGTAATACAGAAGCACAACTCCCCTCCCAGAAACCTGAGTCCCCAGGAGGGGCTCTCAACCACCCCTGCACCTTCCCCCTGCCCCTCTCAACCTTACCCCAGTCCTAAAGAAGAATAGAGGTTCAGCCAAAAGGTTAAGAAGCAAAGGTGAGTGGAAGGTGAGGTTAGGGAGCTGCAGCTCAGTCAGAAGCCAGAAGCAGAGTGCCACAAAATGGCGAGAGTGTTATCTAATGTTTTCCTTTCTTCTTCAGCAAGACTCTGAGGGAAGGAGACATCACCATTGTTTTCCGTTCACAGCCTATGATCCAGTTCTTCTCACCAAAACATTCTAGCCTGCTTCAAATTAGCACAAGAAATTTGGGCAATATTTATAGCTCATTATTTATAATTGTGCAGGGATGGGACTGCTGTCAGTCATCACTCCTAGTGGTCAATGTGATCGTCTGGGTGTTACTCGTCCCCCCCCCACTTTGGAAATCACCCAGACTAGACTCAGCTGGCTCTGGAAATATGAATGAAGCTTATATTTACAGCTAGCACAATATACAAGCAGATATTTACAGTATATACAGTTATATACAGAAATATACAAGGTAAAAGGTAATACAGAAACACAACTCCCCTCCAAGATACCTGAGTCCCCACGGGGGGCTCTCAACCACCCTTCCACCTTCTCCCACCCCCTTCTCAACCTTACCCCAGTCCCAAGGAAGAATAGAGGTTCGGCCAGGGGGTTAAGAAGCAAAGTGGATTAATCAGAGACATCAGAGAGACTACAGAGAAAAGCAGCTCAGCCAGTTCCCCTAGAAGAAGTAGAAGCGACTCCCTTATCTATGTTTGGATTCTTGTTCTTATACCTCTTAGCAAACCTATGAGTGAGGTACACATCAGCCTTGTTTTCCTTTCACAGCCTGTAATCTAGTTCTTCTCACCAAAACATTCTAGCTAGGATCAAACTAGCACAATCCACCCTTATCTCAGTCAGTATTGCTGAGAACTATCTTTATATTTATACTAATGAATATTACAAGTTCAGTTCACACTTCATTCTGGCTATCTCAGATGTAGGTGATTCAAAAGCTCAGAACAGTTTGTCTCCTCACAGATGAGACGAGAACAGGGACTCCCAGGTGTGATGGTTTGGGTGTTCCCCGACCCCCATGCTTTAGAAATCACCCAGACTAGACTCAGCTGGCTCTGGAAATATGAATGAAGCTTATATTTACAGCTAGCACAATATACAAGCAGATATTTACAGTATATACAGTTATATACAGAAATATACAAGGTAAAAGGTAATACAGAAACACAACTCCCCTCCAAGATACCTGAGTCCCCACGGGGGGCTCTCAACCACCCTTCCACCTTCTCCCACCCCCTTCTCAACCTTACCCCAGTCCCAAGGAAGAATAGAGGTTCGGCCAGGGGGTTAAAAAGCAAAGTGGATTAATCAGAGAGACGTCACAGAGGCTAGAGAGAAAAGCAACTCAGCCAGTTCCCCTAGAAAAAGCAGAAGCGACTCCCTTATCTATGTTTGGATTCTTGTTCTTATACCTCTTAGCAAGCCTATGAGTGAGGTACACATCAGCCTTGTTTTCCTTTCACAGCCTGTAATCTAGTTCTTCTCACCAAAACATTCTAGCTAGGCTCAAACTAGCACAGTCAACCAGTTGTTTATCAGTTGCACAAGACGTTTCTTGTTTTCTTTTTGGTTGTGACTCCTCTGGTCAGCGGTGTTGCAGGTGTTAAGTGCAAGAATGGAATGGTGGGCTTCTGCCTCGCCCCCTCCCTTCTGCCCAGTGCCATGACAACACAGACCAGCCAGTCTCCACCCAGCCCCTGTGCTTGCTCTGGTCACCATGTGTTTATCAGCAACATTTGGCTTGATATTTTTGCCATTATTTTATGCTTCCAACACTGAGCCCCTCTGAGATTCCAGGCTGTGTTATTGTATTATTTTAATGTAGCCTAATTTGACAGATGACTAAGGCCAGTAGAGATTTGGACAGTCAAATGAATGGATGTGGTAGAATTATACTGAAAGAGTTGGTCACAGTTAGTCTTGCCTGCACACCTGTAACATTCTCTGTTAGTTCAAGTCAATCCCAAAAGAAAACACTGTGTCAGAGAACTGTATGGTAGCTAGTATATGTCACATAGTTAGAAATATCAGTTTAAGGAATAAGTATATTTTAGACTGGGCTTCATTGTCTATTTTTATCTCTGTGAGCCACATCAGAGGAACATATGACTTGTTTTGCACTAGAGTCTTTAGGGCAGCAGAGGCCATAATTCATGAGGGTGGACTTCAGTGAGGTCTAGTTATGTGCAGACATTTCCCTTTGCATGTCTGGGAAGAGAGAACTAAGAAACAATTGTAGAAGACACCATGAAGACTTGAAAGTGAGAATCTTAAGACAGCAAAGAAATGGCAATGAGCTTTGGGGGCACTCACTGCAAGAAAGACATTGAGGTGCTTGAGTGGATCCAGAGAAGAGCAAGTGTTGGGAATAGTAGTATTAAATGTAGTGATTCTATAGAATTATCTGAATATTATACACTGGAACATAAGCCATGGACAGGCGAGAGTGCACAAGCTCAGAAGTACTGAGTTAAGATAAAATAGAAGGTTGGAATGACTTTAGAGAATGGTGTAACAAATATAAACAAATGTAAGGCTGGAGCCTGTGGTTTTCACCTGTCTCTGCTGACTTAGATTGTTTAGACACAATGCATGTATTGTTGAGAGAATATGATGTATGTCTACGCCAATTAGTATGTAATTTCTAACACAAGTACATGTAACCAATTACAGTTTAATACAATTTGTAGCCTTCTGATGAAAGTTATATAAACACGTTTGGAATTCAATAAACAGATTGAACTTGCTTGCATCAAGCATCTCCCCATCTCTTCTGATGCCTATGGCATTGTAGCCCATGGCAAGCAAGAAAGCTGGTGAAGAATCTGGAGAATAGATCTGGTGAGGAGCAGCTGAGAAAACTGGAGATGTTTAGTCTGGAACAAAGGAGGCTGAGGAGAGACCTTATTGCTCTCTACAACTAACTGAAAAACAGTTGTAGCAAGGTGGATGTTGGTCTCTTCTCCCTAGTGACAGGTGATAGGATGAGAGGAAATGGCCTCAAATTGTGATAGGGCAGGCATCAAACACTGGAATAGGCTCCTTGGGGAGGTGGTTGAATCTCCATCCCTGGAGATGCATAGATGTGGTGCTAAGGGACATGGTTTAGCACCAGACTCGGTAGAATTAGATAATGGTTGGACTTGATGATCTTAAAGGTCTTTTCCAACAAAAACAATTCCTTTAAAATCCTGGATTGTTGGGTTCTGTAGACTAGGAGGAATTATTGAACTATTGTTTTCACTCATATTCCACTCATATTTCACTTTTCACTCATATTTCACTTCATTCCTACCGGGTAGGATGAAGAAGAGTCACTGAATGAAGTGGGCTATGATGACATTGGTGGCTGCCGGAAGCAGCTGGCTCAAATCAAAGAGATGGTGGAGCTTCCCCTCCGACATCCTGCACTTTTCAAGGCTATAGGGGTGAAGGTAAGTACCCATGTGCACCAGGTGGATGAGTGGGTTTGCCCCTGTGGATGACTCTTGGTCTAAGTTAGTGAATAAGTAATTTGAATGGGGGGTTTAAATGTTGGTGTTAGGAAAGTATTTCCTCACATGTTTTGGACACATACTGGCAACTTGCAAAACAGAGGAATGTTTTAAATCAGCCAGTTACTTACAAGGTTTCTGTTTGTAAGGGTGTTGATAGCAATGTTTCATGAGTTTGCATCACAATTTCAGACTGGCTTTATCAAATGCTTACAGCTTCACTGTGGAAATACTTAGGCATTCAGATACTAGCTCAAAACCTATGTCCCTTGCTTTTGCCCTTAGCCTCCACGTGGGATCCTGCTGTATGGTCCTCCTGGCACTGGTAAAACACTGATTGCCCGAGCGGTAGCCAATGAAACAGGAGCTTTCTTCTTTCTAATCAATGGTAAGTTTTGTGGCCGCTTTGACCCCAGATCTACTGTGTGTTCATTCATCCATCTCATGATGATAAATGGTATTAATAAGGCTTATAGAGCCACATTGTCCCCCTGAGATCCTTCCTTACCTCTTTGAAGTGTGACTCTGGGGACACTTAAGAGGCCATTTGTGTGGAAGCATCTGTAGTGGCACTTTCCTTAAGCTTGATTGTTTTGTGTCAGGCTAGTTAGAAAGGATAAGTAGAGAGTCCTGCACCTGGGGAGTAATAATACCATGCACCAGTACAGGTTAGGGATTGACTTACTGGAGAGTAGCTCCACAGAGAAGGACCTTGAAGTCCTGGTTGATAAAAAGTTATCCATGGGACAGCAATGTGCCTTGGTGGCCAAGAAGGCAAATAGTATACTCAGATGCATTAAGAAGACTGTGCCCAGCAGATCGAGGGAGGTTCTCCTCCCCCCTCTATTCAGCCCTGGTTAGACCACATCTGGAATACTGTGTACAGTTCTGGACTCTCCAGTGCAAGAGGGACAGGGAACTATTGGAGAGAGTTCAATGGAGGGCTGCAAGGATGATTAAATGACTGGAGCATCAGTCTTATGAGGAAAGGCTGAGAGACCTGGGGCTGTTTAGTCTGGAAAAGAAAAGGCTGAGAGGAGACTTTATCAATGCCTACAAATATCTGAAGGGTGACTGTCAGAAGGATGAAGCCAATTTCTTTTCAGTGATACTCAGTGATAGGACAAGGGGCAGTGGACACAAACTCAATCACAGGAAATTCCATCTAAACATGAAAAAAAACTTTTTTACTGTGAGGGTGATGGAGCACTGGAGCAGGCTGCCCAGAGAGGTTGTGGAGTCTCCTCTCGAGATCTTCAAAACCCTCCTGGATGCATTCCTGTGTGACCTGCCCTAAGTGGTCCTGCTTTGCAGGGGGGTTGTACTCAATGATCCCCAGAGGTCCCTTCCAAACCCTAGCATTCTATGATTCTATGAAAGACAGCTTTGTGATGCAGGGACTGTCTTTCTGAGTCTTCATTTATGTTGACGAAGGCAGAACTGGGAGTAAAGTGCTAAAATAATTCTATGTATATGGATGTGGGACACTTGTTTGTGTTGCTGCTGGCGTGTTCCATTCAGAGAAAAAGCTGATCTGGGGATTTCTATTTTCCCCTCAAGTAAAGTACAAGACCTCTTCTGTTTCACACAACATTAGTCTTGGGAACTATCTTGAAAGCTATAATGAGTACCTTGGGACTTAGCTACAAGTGACAGAACCTCCTATTGATCACTCTTCACCTGTAGCAGTTGAGATGGATACTGGTTTATGTCCAATAAGGACCAGATTCTGAATTTTCCTCACTGTTTTTCTGTCCCATTTTACAGTCAGCTGGAATAACCAAACATTTGTATTAAGGAATACTGCTTTGCTTTTCTGATTTCAATCACTTAGACACATGACGGTGAATGTAAAGGAGTGTATAGCACAGCTTAGCAGTGGGGAGCGGTAAGGAAGTGACTTGTTTTGTATCTCAACATATAAGATGTAAACAGATTGGTTTTAACTGTATGTCACCCTTGTCATATACTTCCTAAATGTATGGAAGGTGTCACTACATGCTAATGAGACAGATGTTTCTTTAGATGCTTGTGTCACGGATGGGGTATTCTGTGACCTACGCCGATTAGGTGGAGGGGAGAAATTCACAGAATCATAGAAACATAGAATCAACCAGGTTGGAAGAGACCTCCAAGATCATCCAGTCCAACCCATCACCCAGCCCTATCCAGTCAACTAGACCATGGCACTAAGTACCTCATCCAGTCTTTTCTTGAACACCTCCAGGGACAGTGATTCCGCCACCTCCCTGGGCAGCCCATTCCAATGGCAAATCACTCTCTCTGTGAAGAACTTCCTCCTAACATCCAGCCTATACCTACCCTGGCACAACTTGAGACTGTGTCCCCTTGTTCTATTGCTGGTTGCCTGGCAGAAGAGGCCACCCCCCACCTGGCTACAATGTCCCTTCAGGTAGTTGTAGACAGTAATAAGATCACCCCTGAGCCTCCTCTTCTCTAGTCTAAACAGCCCCAGCTCCCTCAGCCTCTCCTCATAGGATTTGTGTTGCAGGCCCCTCACCAGCTTTGTTGCCCTTCTCTGGACATGCTCCAGCACCTCAACATCTTTCTTGAATTGAGGAGCTCAGAACTGGACACAGTACTCAAGGTGTGGCCTGACCAGTGCTGAGTACAGGGGAAGAATAACCTCCCTTGTCCTACTGGCCACACTGTTCCTGATGCAGGCCAGGATGCCACTGGCTCTCTTAGCCACCTGGGCACACTGCTGGCTCATCTTCAGCTTACTATCTATCAGTACCCCCAGGTCCCTTTCCTCCGGGCTGCTCTCCAGCCACTCAGTCCCCAGCCTATAGCACTGCTTGGGGTTGTTGTGGCCAAAGTGCAGAATCCCGCACTTGACCTTGTTAAATCTCATCCCATTGGCCTCTGCCCACCCATCCAGCCTGTCCAGGTCCCTCTGCAGGGCTCTCCGACCTTCCAACAGATCAACACCTACTCCTAGCTTGGTGTCATCTGCGAACTTACTGATGGTGGACTCAATCCCCTCATCCAGATCATCAGTAAAGATGTTGAAGAGGACTGGGCCCAGCACTGATCCTTGTGGAACACCACTAGTGACTGGCTGCCAACTGGATGTGGACCATTCACCACCACTCTCTGGGCTCTGCCATCCAGCCAGTTCTTGATCCAGCACAGAGTGAATCTGTCCAAACCATGAGCTGCCAGCTTGGCCAGGAGCTTCTTGTGGCAGACAGTGTCAAAGGCTTTGCTGAAGTCCAAGTAGACTACATCCACAGCCTTTCCCACGTTCCCCAGGCAGGTAACCTGATCATAAAAGGAGATCAGGTTGGTGAGGCAGTGTTGGGAATCACATTCGGTGGAGCGCTATGGGAAGATGACTCCTTGTTCACCAATATGGTTAGATGGTCAAATCCACTTTATTTCCGTGATACAGTGACTTATATGCATTCTAGCAAGAGGCGTGCTCAGCTTAAGATTGGTTACAGTCAGAGGGTCCAGAGTTACATGTAAGGTGTGCATAGGTTAACTTATCACAACATTCTAAGGGTCAGCCTTCCAGACCACCCACTCCAGCCCCCTTAGTTATCTAGTCTCTGCCCACTGCAGCTGTGTGTGGGGTGCTCAGTTGTTTACATCTCGGTTTCCTGGCCTCGCTGGGAACCAAGGACATTCTCAGTGCCAGTTACCCATGTTTATGACTTTATGTCCTCGACTGGTGAGAAATTCTTCCACAATTCCCTCTTTTTCTTTTTGAGCGACCCACACCTGGCTAACTGCCTTAGTTAAGCTCTTCTTAATGCAAGCAAAGACAATACAAGCGCATAGCAAAATTATTATGAAAATGACAAATAGCTGTAAGCCTTCTCCTTATAAGCTGCTTAACCACCCCGGGATTGTCCCAAACAGGTTCTGCAACCAGTCATCAAAAGTCGATGTTTCCTTTTCGATCTTGTCAATATGGCCTTTCTACCAGGTTATACTCTTGTGAATGGACTCACCATGATCTGATAAATTCAAACAACACATCCCTTCGAAGTCCTCGCAGCCGTGTCCTTGGGCTAGCAAAAGAAAATCAACGGTTGCTCGATTTTGCAATAGGGCATGACGAAGGCTATTTTGATCAACCAATAGTTGTCCTAAAACCTTTGTGGTGACATTGGCTTGTTTTGCTGACCAACACGCGAGTCTCTCTAGCTGTACTAATGCTTTTCCAGCTGCTCCTCCTGGTAGAAATACAGCTAAGGCAACACAAGCAGCTGTAGATAATAATTGAACGTTGTCATTGCAATTAGGACTCAATTTTAAAGATCGCTTAGGCCGGCGTTGGGCTAGGTCCCTGAGCTGACTAAGATGAGGGGCAAACATTGTCAGTTTACCCAGATAACATGGACCTCCATAAACGTTCTTGGTATGCCTTGCCAGGCTCTATCACCACAAATAAGGAACACATCAGTGGGAAGTGCCTTAGCGGTTCTGTTGTTCCACAACAGATGACCTCGGCCCCTTCTTGATGCTTTGACACCATAACACCAATTGTTTGTTCCAAAAGCACCTAAGGGTCTAATATGGGCCTTGTCAGTGTTGTTTGAACCGCAGTGTCCGCCCTCATTGCTAAGGAAGTTATCATAGGCTGTTTAACACAGGGGTGAATGGTGCAGCTACAAATCAACAGTGCTACAATCAAAAGGAATAAACCTGTTAGAGCTTTCATCAGTAGCATTAGTCTGGCAAGCTAACAACCCAAGCTTAGCTAACAATCCCAAAAGCTATTTCTGCAAGCGACAGTAAGTCATTCGTTCAAAAACCCAAAAGTGCAGACGAACATCACAGTCACAGGAGAGTGCAGGTGTGCCACGTCTGCACTGGCTCTGTGTGGCAGTCGACGCTGCAGACTCGCAGATCACTCAGCTGTCGAGTATTCTTCTCAGACTCCCATAGTTCTGGATTCACTCGATGTTCTCATTACACTCCTTAGCTATGAGCTGTGTCTGACTATTGTGCTTAAGAACTACAGACCTCTAAATACAATACAAAGATATGCCCTAGATGTTACTATCGGTCTATTCTACTTAGGCCTTTTCCCACAGTTCTTCATCTGCTTTCAGAATTTAGGGCAGTGTTTTTTTATCTCTTGCAGGGCCCTTGCAAGAGAAAAAAGTCACATTGCCATCTCATGCCAATTTGAGTGGGCCTTGGCCTTTACAAAGCTGTTAAACTGAACCTATTCCATTAAACCACAATCACTGAAAACTCGTAAAAATACCCAAATTCGTTAGCCATGGTCCAAACCTTAAAGATCCATACAAATACAATCATCATGTCAGTGCTTCTTTCAAGTCCTTTCACAGTTCTGCCGTCTGAGCAAGACTTCTGCTCACTTTAGGAAAAAACAAGTTGGTCATAATCAGGTTGGTCTTCATCAAGGCCTGTGAAGATAAATGGTCAAACACAAGCAGATACAAGAACAAATGCAGACACATCCATTGCCTAGGCTAGCAGATCCACTGGCCTAGTCTGTATGATGTGATTAGAAAAATCTCGAGAAAAGAAAAGATTTCTTCTGCTAACCTACTGTCCTCTAACCCGTTTTCCCCTTTTCAATAATGCCTAAACGTACCCAAGAAAAACATCCCATAACATCCTTATGTCCTAAGTTCCCAAAACTACAAACCCTTAGTCTTAACTTATCTTACCCTAAATATCTATCAGCTATAGGAACTTCAAGAAAAGGCAAGGAAAACCCAAGAAGATAACAATACCATGGTATTCTCAGAAAAAGGAAAAGTCAGAATTGTCACAAGGCTCATTTCATTGCAATTTGCAGCTGTTCCGGTAAACTTCTATACTAGTCCTGTCTTTATCTGTTATTGGGGGAAGGAGCTGACTGGCATTAGCCTACAAGCTCTATCATTCCCTGCTCCTAGTCCAGAATCTGGTTAGTGACTTGCAATGTGGATCTCAGTGCCTACACCCTCGCTGTGAGAGGCAATGCATCTGAGTTCTAGTCTGTCCTGCTTGGTGCCTTCCATGTCTGTATAAGTTTCCACCCATGGTCAGTGGCATTGGCATCTCTGCTATATCCTAGCAATCTCCCTCTTTTTCTTTTTGCCACTGAGTAGTGGGTGCAAAAGTCATTGTTGCGTAGTCTGTAGAAAGAATTAACCAGTAAGGCGATGGTAAATACCCCAGTCAGGAACTACTAGCTATCATTTCGAATGCAAACTGTTATCATCAGGTGACTAAAAAAATACACCTGTGCATGTCCATGCCTGTAACAGGGGCAAAAATGGTCCTAAGTCATCCTCGTCATTCTTGCTACCATTTCCATAAACTTTCTGACATCTGTCTTCAGTAGCATAGTATCACAGTACCATCAGGGTTGGAAGAGACCTCATAGGTCATCAAGTCCAACCCTTCACCACGGGGCTCAAGGTCAGACCATGGCACCAAGCGCCACGTCCAACCTTGCCTTGAACAGCTCCAGGGCACCAGGGACGGCGACTTTACCACCTCCCCGGGGAGCCCATTCCAGTATCCAATCAGTCTCTCAGTGAAGAGCTGTCTCCTCACATCTGGCATTGTCTAAACAGCTTCGAGGCTTCGCTGCCTTCTAGCAGGGAAAAAAAAAAAAAATCCGTAAGAGGAGATAACTCCGGCAGAAAAAAAAATCAGTAAAAGAAACAACGGGCGGGGGGGGAACGGGGCCCCGCGGGCCCTCCACAGGTGGCTAGAGGGGGGGAGGAGGAGGGGGAGGAGGCCAGCAGCCGCAGCGCCGCTTTTGTCCTTGGCCCTCCATCTCGCCCAACCCCCAGCTGTTTCAGGTCAGCCACCACTTGTTGTTTTCGTCCTTCTCCCATCCCACTACCAATCCTTAGTACACAACATGAAATCTACCCTGAAAACTTCCAAACTGCCGTCTGTCCTCTCAGACTTCAAGACAGACAGAGAAAAAAGGCAGAGGTGAAGCTGTGAGCTATCGAACAGCTAATCTCCCTGTAGCCATACAAACGCAAATTGACTAAACTCCGAAACTACCCAAGGAAACCCACAAACTCTTCCCACCCCACCGATCCCCTCAGCATCTCCCTCAGTCCCCCAGCTGTTGAAGACTCGCGGGAGACCCCTCGGCTTTGGGATGCGGTCCGTCGGAGATGGGCGGGCGGGCGGCGGTGAAGGGGGCGGATCTGAAGACTGTTCCACCGAGCCGCGGGAAAGGGAGGGTCCCGAGCCGTCCGGTGCGGTCGCGTCTGCCGTCGGTCCATTCTCTCTTTACCGTCCGTTCCTCTGTACATTCAGTAACGTCTTTTACCGGCTGAAAAACTAAAAGGCGGTGTCCTGTATCGCGTGCAGCCATCCGCGGGGACGCGCGGGCTACAGCGGCAGATTCGACACAGTACACACAGCGGCAGGCAGCCGCCCTCCGCGCGGCAGGTCCGAAAACTTTTCCAAGCTGAGAAGCGATTGTAACTGGCTGCCGGCGGGTCGCTACGGGCAGCCGCCATCATGGGTGTGTCAGTGAGTCGCTACGGGCAGCCGCCATCATGGATGTGTCAGTGAGTCGCTATGGGCAGCCGCAACAACTCAGTCCCAAGCGCATCTCTCCCAGCGCTCCGGCTAGACCGATCAAAAAGTCCTTAGCTTCCTACGCACAGCCCACAGAGCTGAAGCAAGACGAGATGTCTCTCGGAGACTAAGACTCGTCAGCGGGGACAGAAAACAAAGTCATTCACATAGTGATAAACAATTGCACACACCCAGTTCTCTTCGGGGGCTTGCAAATGCTTTGCAACGAACAATCAGCAGAGAGTTGGTGTGGTCTGCATGCCTCGCGGCAAAGTTGTGTACTCAGAGCGGCTCGCAGGCTCAGCTTCAGTCACAGATGGTACTATAAAGGCAAATCGCCGGCAACCTTGTTGCGAACCGCGTATCGCTCCCTGCCGTGGATACGTTCTAACATGTCTCTTGCCGATGTCCCTGTGGTCAACGTGACTACAATCGGGTTACCGGACACGGCTCCAGTAGGGAAGGAGGGCGGAGGCGGGCGCGCGGGGCGGGTGACACGGGTGCCTGCCGGGATCGTACGGCACGCTCATTTTCAACTCCGCCACAGAGCTGGCAACCTTCCCAGCCACGCCTTTAACAGAAGCAGCTCTGCCGAGACCGAAAAACCGAAGCACGGAGCCTTCTCTCTTCGGGACGCTCGGGGCGGGGGTGGAGGAGAAACCTGGCGCCGCGCACGCGTCAGAGCTGTTCGTAGCGGCCGGCAGGGCTAGGAGTACCAGGAAGACCACCGCCGCCGCCTTGCATTCGGCTTTCATCCTTAGTAACGCGTGGAGCACCTCCCGCCGGGCGGGACTTAGCTGGCGGCTCGACTCAGAGTGTGTTCCGTTGCTAAGAACCGCGTCCCACAGTGCGTCTCCGACCTCCCGCTGCACTTTCGATCTTAAAATCATGGGAGGCTCATTACTCGCATGACCCTGCGCACACGCCCGGGCCAGCAGCTCTCAGAGCTCAGTGTCCGGCGAACTTCTCTCACGAGATAAATACGCCAGCAGATGCAGTGCCCCAGCAAATCCACTGTGGGCCTTACCTGCCTTACACACGGGCTGTTCACTCCGGAAATGAACGTCCAGACTACTGCCACCTCGGGGCAGCGCTACCCGGCCCAGCGGCACCGAATGACGCTTACTCTCTCCGATACGGAGAACGTCCCACAAGTTGATCGGACCCCTCTGTCTTCGGGCCAACCCTCCGGCCCCCAATGCAGTCTCACCTGCGGCCGGCTTGTGTCCTGACTCCTCTGTTCGAGCGCCAGATGTTGGGAATCACATTCGGTGGAGCGCTATGGGAAGATGACTCTTTGTTCACCAATATGGTTAGATGGTCAAATCCACTTTATTTCCGTGATACAGTGACTTATATGCATTCTAGCAAGAGGCGTGCTCAGCTTAAGATTGGTTACAGTCAGAGGGTCCAGAGTTACATGTAAGGTGTGCATAGGTTAACTTATCACAACATTCTAAGGGTCAGCCTTCCAGACCACCCACTCCAGCCCCCTTAGTTATCTAGTCTCTGCCCACTGCAGCTGTGTGTGGGGTGCTCAGTTGTTTACATCTCGGTTTCCTGGCCTCGCTGGGAACCAAGGACGTTCTCAGTGCCAGTTACCCATGTTTATGACTTTATGTCCTCGACTGGTGAGAAATTCTTCCACAAGGCAGGACCTGCCCTTCCTAAACCCATGCTGTCTGGGCCTGATCCCTTGGCCATCCTGTAGGTGCTTTGTGATGGCACCCAAGATGACCTGTTCCATGACCTTGCCTGGCACTGAGGTCAGGGTGACAGGTCTGTAGTTTTCTGGCTCCTCCTTACGACCCTTCTTGTGAATGGGGATCACATTGGCCAGCTTCCAGTCTTCCAGGACCTCTCCAGTGAGCCAGGACTGCTGATAAATGATGGCGAGTGGCTTGGCCAGCTCATCTGCCAGCTCTCTCAGCACCCTAGGGTGGATCCCATCCAGTCCCATGGAATTGTGGGAATCCAAGTGTCTTAGCAGGTCCCTTACTTCTTCCTCATGGATTAGAGGGGGACTGTACTGGTCCCTGACTCCATCCACCACTTCAGGAGTCCAGCTGTCCTGGAGACAACCTGTCCCACTAGTGAAGATTGAGGCAAAGAAGGCGTTAAGCACCTCTGCCTTTTCCTCATCCTTTGTCACTATATTCCCCTCTCTGTCTAACAAGGACTGGAGGTTGTCCTTGCCCCTTCTCTTGCCATTCATATATTTGTAGAAACATTTTTTATTTTCCTTGACAGCCGTGGCCAGCCTAAGCTCCAAGTGGGCTTCTGCCTCTCTAATTTTTCCTCTACAAGACCTAACAACTTCCTTGAACTTTTCCTGGGACACCTCCCCTCTTTTCCAGAGGTGATACACTCTCTTTTTAATCTTTAATTTTTAATTAATTAATGCAAGAGAATATTTATAAAAATATATATATTTATTAACTTCCAGTATTTCAACTCTCGCCACCCCCAACCACTGAACTTTAATATTAAAAGCATTCTTTACATGGTTATGAAGACATTATGGGAATATCTATCTACAGAAACTTATTAATAACTGGCAGACATTGAAACTATTAACAGAGAGAGAGTTTTCCCCCCGGCTTAATGCCACCTGGGGTCTTATACTATTTGCCCAGCAAAGCTGAGCTGAAAGCTGCTCTCTGCTTTATGGCAGAGGTAATAGAAATTACAGAGGCATTTCAAGTATTTACTCACAGTTCAGGTTAATAAGAAATCACTCTCTGGGGCCTATGTCACAGCCTATTGCAAGTGTCCAGTTCTTCAGGGTCTCTGCCTGTGGACTTTAAGGCGTCAGGGGAAATGGCCGTATGCTGCTGGATCCTGCTGGCTGCTCTCTCCAGGGGTACGCAGGCAGGATCTCCAGGTGCAGAGGCAGGATTCCGTGCAGTCTGAGCACGGGTCTAACGCTGACTCCTCAGGCCGATCGAATGCAGACAAGTGGCTCTGCTTCTGGCAACCCATGGCAGTGGCACACACCAGGCAATCATGTAAAGGCAGGCATAAAGCTGCAAGGAAGTACGCAGGCAGGCAAGCAAGCAATATGGTGGAGCTGCAAGTAATGTGGGGAAGGCTGCATGTGAGCCTGTGCACCCCTATTTATTAAATGTGGGACAAGAGTTAATGGTCTCATTGGCCACTCAAATGACCAATCAGGTTGGCAGTCAGCCAAACCTTACCATACTAGGTAAAACCACAGGCCTGGACTCCAAATATGGGAATCGCATGGGCCCAGCACCAGGCAGGCATGAGCTGGGCTTGTGGGGACTTACACAATCAGGTGTCCTGGGCAACTGACTTTATGACCCCAATCTGTTGTGCCCCTTTGTGCTTGTTTACCCCTGGTGCAGGCAGAGAGACATGTCCAGGCAGAGCAGGCATAAATAAGCCTGCTTTCGGGCCTACAGGCCCTCCACAACAGCTTGTACTTCTATTGAATAATAAAAATAATATTTTCAGAATTTGTGATGTGTTCTCTGTCTGATAGTCCCAAGCACAGAGCTGGTATAAATTGGCAAGTTACTTATAATGAAACACTCAGTACTTGCCTGCACCAGTGGCTCTGCAGCTGGTTCACTTCAGTTAGCAAGCAGGTTTGCACTCCTGACGGTCAGATTTCTTTTTCTTTGATCTCTTAGAAGCATACTTTTGTCTTCATTATCACTCCCATCAGCATGGGAGGACTTCCAAAGGGCAGACTTCAGCCTATTTAAGGAACTAACTCGAAAAGTTCCTTGGGAAACAGCCCTTAGAAACAAAGGGGACCAGGAAGGTTGGAAGGCAATACAGGATCTGGTCCTGGTAACTCACCGCAGTGGCATGCAGGTGTGCACAGCTGGCTGGGAGACTATGTGAGATTCTGTCTCTGTAATAACAGCAAAGTAATTAGGCATGCAGGCATAAGCAAGAAGCAGTGCTGGCGAGTCTAAGCCTAACGAGTGAGTGAGCCTGAACGTGAGCAAGTGAGCATGAGCAATGCAGGGGAGTCTGAGCATGTTGTTTACCTGTGTATCTCTATTTATCAAGTGTGGGCTGAGATTAATGGCCCCTTGGCTACTAGAATGACCAATCAGGTTTTGGCAGTCAGCCAAACAATACCATAATAGGCAAAAGCCACAGGCCTGGACTTTCCAAATATGGTAAACACAACAGGCTAGCACCTGGCGAGCATGAGCTAGGCGCATGGGCTTACACAAACAGGGGTCCTGGGCAGGCCAGACTTCATGGCACCAGGCATATTGTGCCCCTTTTATCCATTTAATGTGTTTACCTCTGGTTTGGGCAGAAAAACATGTCCAGGCAGGGCAAGGCATAAATAAGCCTATTTTTGGGCCTTCAGGCCCTCCACAACAACCTACTTCAAGAAAGAACTCCTGAAGGTGCAGAAGCAGGCTGTGCCATTGCGCCAGAAGACAAGCCGATAAGGGAGGCAGACAGACTGGATAGGCAAGGAGCTGCTAAAGCAATTAAAGGTAAAAAAGAGGGTGTATCGCCTTTGGAAAAAAGGGGGGGTATCCCAGGAAGACTTCAAGGATGTTGCTTAGTCTTGTAGGAAAAAAAATAGAGAGGCAAAAGCACATTTAAAACATAGACTGCCACTGCTGTTAAGGGGAATAAAAATGTTTCTATAAGTATATTAATGGCAAGAGAAGGGGCAAGGACAACCTCCAGTCCTTACTAGATAGAGAGGGGAATATAGTGACAAAGGATGAGGAAAAGGCAGAGGTGCTTAACACCTTCTTTGCCTCAATTTTCATTAGGCCTCCTGAACTGGCAGATGGAGTTAGGGACCAGTATAGTCCCCCTATAATCCATGAGGAAGATGTATGGGACCTGCTGAGACACTTGGATCCTCACAAGTCCATGGGACTGGATGGGATCCATACTAGGGTTCTGAGAGAGCTGGCAGATGAGCTGGCCAAGCCACTCTCCATCATTGATCAACAGTCCTGGCTCACTTGAAAGGTCCCCAAAGACTGGATGCTGGCCAATGTGATACCCATCCACAAGAACGGCCGGAAGGAGGGGAAGACTGCAGACCTGTGAGCCTGACCTCAGTGCCAGGCAAGGTCATGGAACAGGTCATCTTGAGTTCCATCGCAAAGCACCTACATGATGGCCAAGGGATCAGGCCCAGCCAGCATGGGTTTAGGAAGGGCAGGTCCTGCCTGACCAACCTGATCTCCTTTTATGATTAGGTTACCCGCCTGCTGAATGTGGGGCAGTGTGATGGTTTGGGTGTTCCCTGCCCCCCCACACTTTAGAAATCACCCAGACTAGACTCAGCCGGCTCTGGAAATATGAATGAAGCTTATACTTACA
Organism: Pogoniulus pusillus; assembly: GCF_015220805.1. NCBI lineage: Eukaryota > Metazoa > Chordata > Aves > Piciformes > Lybiidae > Pogoniulus > Pogoniulus pusillus. The sequence goes on from NC_087308.1 coordinate 269,241, forward strand.
GCTAGCACAGTATACAAGCAAATATATACAGTATATACAGTTGCATACAGAAATATACAAGGTAAAAGGTAATACAGAAACACACCTCCCCTCCCAGAAACCTGAGTCCCCAGGAGGGGCTCCCAAGCACCACTTCACCTTCCCCCTACCCCTCTCAACCTTACCCCAGTCCCAAGAAAGAATAGAGGTTCAGCTGAGAGTTTAGAAAGCAAAATGGAAGGTGAGGTTAGAGAGATGCATTTCAGCCAGGAGCCCGAGCGAGAGTGATGGCGAGAGTGTTATCAAATACTTTTGTTTCTTGTTCCTATACTTCTCAGCAAGACTGTGAGCGAAGTAGACATCACCATTGTTTTCCTTTCACAGCCTGTAATCTAGTTCTTCTCACCAAAACATTCTAGCCTGCTTCAATCTAGCACAATCCACCCCTGTCTACTTCACTCAGAGTATTGCTGAGAACTACCTGATCTAATCTAAACCATATTTACACTAATGAATATCACAAGCTCAGTTCACACTTCAATCCGACTATCTCAGATGTAGGTGATTCAAAAGCTCAGAATAGTTTTGTCTCCTCACAGATGAGATGAGAACAGAGACTCTCAGGTGACGTTGCATTCGTGCTCATGTACTGTAGATTCTCTCGTAGATTGTTTCAGTGTTGGGCGCCGATGGTACCTAGAACAGTAAACTCCTAACAGCTTGTATTATATACTCTGAATTTAAACTCTCTCAGCTAAGGTTAGATTTCTCTGTGGAATACACTGGATTTCACCATTCTCTTGCATTACCCAGTAGGTGTGACCAGGACCTTCAGCAGACACCACCCCTCGGACAGGTTTCCCTTCGCCCGAAGGAGAAAATACCCAAACAGTTTTCCCTAACGGATTCTTTTCACGTACAACAGGAACTTTATCACCGTCTACTGTTTGGACCAAATCTGATTGTGCAGGTCCTGCTCTGTTTACTGAACCTCTACTATTTACCAACCAGGTAGCTTGTGCTAAATGCTTGTCCCAGTTTTTCAGAGTTCCACCCCCCCATGGCTTTTAGGGTGGTGTTCAGCAAACCGTTGTAGCGTTCAGTCTTCCCTGAAGCTGGTGCATAGTAGGGTATGTGGTAGATCCACTCAATACTGTGCTCTTTGGCCCAATTTTTCACTAGATTGTTCTTGAAATGAGTGCCATTGTCTGACTCGATTCTCTCTGGAGTTCCACGTCTCCACATGATCTGTCTTTCCAAGCAAAGAATGGTGTTACGTGCAGTAGCATGTGGAACTGGATAGGTTTCCAGCCATCCGGCGCTGGCCTCTACCATCGTCAGCACATACTGCTTGCCAGAACGAGATCGAGATAAAGTGATGTAGTCAATCTGCCAGGCTTCACCATACTTGTACTTTGACCATCTCTCACCATACCATAAGGGCTTGATTCGTTTAGCCTGCTTAATAGCAGCACAGATGTCACAGTCACGGATGACCTGGGTGATAGCGTCCATGGATAAGTCAATTGACCTATCACGTGCCCACCGGTATGTTGCATCTCTGCCTTGATGTCCAGATGAATCATGGGCCCACCAAGCTAAAAACAGTTCACCTCGGTGTTTCCAATCAAGGTCAAGATCAGAGTTGGCATCAACTTGAGAAATCTTAGCAGCTTGGTCTGCCTGCTGGTTGTGTTGATGTTCCTCAGTAGCTCTGCTCTTAGGCATGTGTGCATCTACGTGCCGCACCTTCACTGGAATTCTCTCCAGACGTGCATCAATGTCCTGCCGTAGATCAGCACACCAAATAGGCTTTCCTTTCTTCTGCCAACCGTTCTTCTTCCAGTCCTTTAGCCAACCCCACAGAGCATTGGCTGCCATCCATGAGTCGGTGTAGAGGTAAAGGATAGGCCAATTCTCACGTTCAGCCACATCAAGAGCAAGTTGGACAGCTTTTACCTCAGTGAACTGACTGGATTCTCCTTCTCCATCTCTCGCTTCGGTAACTCTCCTGGTAGGACTCCAGACAGCTGACTTCCATCTTCGTTTGTTCCCAACAAGACGACAGGAACCATCTGTGAACAAAGCATAGTTCTTTTCCTGATCACAGAGATCACCATAGGGAGGAGCTTCTTCTGCATGGGTTATTTTCTGCTCTGGAGGTTTGATACAGTCTGTGCCTTCCGGCCAGTTGGTGACCACCTCCACCAGACCAGGTCGGTCAAGATTACCCATTTGTGCTCGTTGGGTTATCAAAGCCATCCATTTAGACCAGGTTGCATCTGTGGCAGGATGCGGTGATGAACCTTTGCCTTTGAACGTCCAGTTTAGAACTGGCAGTCTAGGAGCTAAAAGCAATTGTGACTCAGTTCCAATCACTTCAGAATCAGTTTTCACTCCCTCATAGGCTGCTAGTATCTCTTTCTCTGTTGGGGTGTAATTTGTCTCTGAACCTCTGTAGCAATGTCCCCAGAAACCAAGTGGACGACCACGTGTCTCATTTGGAGCTCTCTGCCAAAGGCTCCAAGTTGGACCATTATCACTGGCAGCTGTGTACAGAATGTTTTTAATGTCCGGACCAGATTGCACAGGTCCCAAGCCCACTGCATGGACTACTTCTCGCTTGATCTGATCAAAGGCTGCTTGTTGTTCAGGTCCCCACTCAAAATTGTTTCTCTTACAAGTCACATTGTGCAGAGGCTTGACAATTTGACTGAAACCAGGAATGTGTATCTAAGAAAGATAGAGTGTCCTTCTTATTGGTGGGAACTGCCACGCTGGAGTCTTTGTTGATCACATCCTGTGGAATGTGACGGCGACCATCCTGCCACCGCACTCCCAGAAACTGAATTTCTCTGGCAGGTCCTTTGACCTTGTCCCTCTTAATGGCAAAACCTGCTTGCAACAGAATGTCAATGATTTTGTTACCTTTCTCAAAGACTTCCTCAGCAGTTTGGCCCACACAATGATGTCATCGATGAACTGTATGTGCTCTGGAGCTTTACCTTTCTCCAGTGCATTGTGGATGACTGAGTGACAGATGGTTGAGCTGTGTTTCCACCCCTGAGGTAAACGGTTGAACTGGTACTGGATTCCTCTCCAGGTGAATGCAAACTGAGGCCTGCACTCCTTTGCTATGGGAATAGAGAAGAAAGCATTAGCAATGTCTATGGTAGCATACCATTTAACCTCCTTCGATTCCAGCTCGTACTGGAGTTCCAGCATGTCCGGCACAGCTGCGCTCATGGGTGGCGTCACCTCGTTGAGGGCACGAAAATCAACTGTGAGTGTCCAATCGCCGTCAGGTTTGCGCATAGGCCAGATGGGACTGTTGAAAGGTGAATGAGCTTTCTCGATGAGAGCCTGACTCTCCAGTTGACGAATCAGCTGATGAATGGGCAACAAAGAGTCACGGTTATTTCTGTACTGCCTGTGGTGCACAGTTTGAGTAGCAGTTGGCACTTCCAGATCCTCTATGTCATGATGTCCCACAACTGCAGATTCATCTGAAAGTTCAGGTCTAATGGACAATTTCAGTTTACCATCCTCAATCTCTACAGATGCTCTTCCAAAAGCCCATTTGTGACCCTTAGGATCTTTGAAACAACCTTGTCTCAAAAAGTCAATTCCCAAAATGCAAGGCGCATCAGGACCAGTTACAATAGTATGTGTCTTCCACTCTCTGCCAGTTAAACTGATCTCAGCCTATATCTTAGTTAACTCTTGAGATCCACCAGTGATTCCAAAAACAGAAATGGACTCTGTCCCTTTGCAATTTGATGGCAATAAAGTACACTGAGCACCTGTGTCAACTAAAGCCCTGTATTTCCGAACTTTTGAACTGCCAGGCCACCAAATGAATACATTCCAATAGATTTGGTTTTCCCCACTATCCCTTTCCTCCTCCTGGCTGGAGGCAGGGCACCCCTAATGCTGAACATGGCATGTAGGGTGTACACAATGATTGGTGTTGTTGTGAGAGGAATTGCAACTGTTGGAACAATTGCAGTTGCTCTCGGGAGCTGAAGAAGTGACGGCTACTTTTCTGGCATTGCTGCGATGTCCTGGAGTCCTGTACCCCTAAATGCCTCTCCTGCCCGGACTTCGGGGGGGAAAGGGGAAAAGCTGCCTGTTTTCCCTCCCTCCTCGCCTGCCCTGCAGCCGTGAAGGGGCATTGCTGCCTCTGTTTCTGCCACTCTGCAGTTCCCTGACTCTCTTTGAAAGAGCTGCAGTAGGTTGACCATCCCACTTGTTCATCTTCTCACCGTATTTGTCACGCAGAATTATCCAAAGTGACGCACGTGATTGCTGATGATTGGGTAGAATTTGTCTCCTCCTGGGCTGGAATTGCCTTGCAGGAGGTGGGCGTCTGTTCCTGATGGCAGAAACATGTACCCATTCAGATGATGCAGGAATGGTATCCTTTACCAGATTGGTAATGTTTCTGAGATCCTGTTTCAGTTCTTTCATGCTGTCTTTGATGCCATCCTTAATGCTATCTCTAATACCATCTTTAAGCTCTGTACCCAGGGTTTTTATGGCAGAGACTAGGCTAGAATGTGACAGGCTGTCCTCTATCTGCTTGAGCTGGTCAGTGAATTCACCAACAGTGAAAGACCTTCCATTATCACTCCTTGATAGAAACTTGCTGGCCAAGATGTTAGCATAGGGTGAAGGAGCAAGCTTAATCAGCTTCTTCATGAGACCTGTTCCAAGAGGAATGTCATCAGGCTCATGTGTGCCATGATCTCCATAAAGCACTTCCTTCACAGCAAACTCCTTCAGAAGCTTAATTCCCTGCTCAATGGTGTTCCACTTCTTGGCAGCCCATGGCAAATCATCTCGGGAAGGATATCTCATAGCCACAGCCAACAAAAGGCGTGTCCACAAGCTAACCTTACCAAGAGGACTTGATGGGTATTTGTCCCCTCCACTCTACTTGGTGAGTGGTCCTAGCTGCTTGGCAGACTTCTCTCCTACCTGCAGGGCATTAGTGCCAATGCTATGGCATCTCACTGGCCAGCTTAGTATTGGCTCACCTGATTCCCTTGTGTATTCCTTTCTAACTTCCCTGAACTCTCTGAGTGGATCATTGGAATCTTGGATGTCATCCTTCTCTTCTTCCTCTTGTTGATCTTGTTGTCCCTGGCCTAGAAACAGAACTCTTAAAGTCATTGGAACCATCCTCTTTCTTGGCAGCCAACCTCACCATGCTCCTCTCATCCAAGTACTGGGATCTAAGCATGTTTGCCAAATCCTGAAGACTATTGTCTCCTCTTCCTTCTCTTGCTCACCAGAGATCCCCTCTCTTACGTCCTCTTTTGAATCGCTCTTTGTCATATGTGGTGTCTTAGCTCGGGCTTTGGCTGGCGCCAAGATGGCCTGCGCGGAGACAGACTTTGATGAGTTCGCTGGTAGGTTTGAAGCATTGGGTGTCTGTTGCCCTTGTGGGGGCAAGCAGCGACCTGGTTCAGGAACGAGACGGTGACCTGTTCTTGGCCACTCGTTGTCGTGGAACGCAGTTTCGCGGCAGAATTTATGGGGTCACACTCGTGACCACAGCTCACACACACCGATACGATGGAGAACAAATGGTGTTTATTCGTGTACAGTGCTGGGTTATATAGTGTGAAGATAAACATCATTTCCATCTGCTTACATCACCACTAAATATTATGGGTTATGGCAGTAAGGAGAGGGGCCCCTGTCTTTCCGTACATCCCGTTATCTTCCGGACGCCAGACCCTAGCTGCCCACAGGTGTCTGACCTGAGGCCTGTGAGTTCAGGTATGCCTTAGAGCTAGAGTCTTATTGTCTGCTGCCTGGGGATTCGAACTGGCTGAATTAGTGTTGTTAATTGAGGGAGCATCTTGGCTTTGAGTAGTCACCTGTGTTCCTGGGAATCCTGCCATGTTATCATTCCCAGTTAGAACATTGGCAGCTTTCCCAGAATCTTGGGGAGGAGGTGTTCCTTGCTGTGCCCCTGAGTTATCTTTGTTTTGGTTTGTACCCCTGGGTTGTTTATGCAACACTATCCCTTTCTCTTTGCCATTATGGGACACAGACAGCTTCTTAGTTTTTAAAGGCATCACAATCAATTTTTTCTTACATAATGCCAAAATGAGTATGAAAATCAAAATTACAAGACATAAATTCACACACGACAGAAATACCACAGTCTGACATGAACAAAATTCTGAATAAGGATCTGCCTGACTTTTAGATAAGATAACTCTCATGAGGGCTGTAGATAAAGCAGAAGTTGTATACTTCCATTGCCTGTAATGTTACTGGTAAAAGTCTCAGTGGCATTAAATCCAACATAGCCAAGGATAAAGTCCCCCCAACTCCAAAAAATGGATGTGAGTTTAGCTTTGATCTTCTTAAAAATTATATTAAACAAAAACTAACCAGTTTGGGCTTTGATCCAATTATGAATAAGAAAACAGAAAATAGGCCACACAGTAGCCCCCGCTAAATAAAACAGCTTCTTCATTAGCTTCATTCTGATTCCCAGAGTTAAATAACTCAAAATCAATTTGCCCCACGTTGGAGTACCAAATTAAAATATGTGATGGTTTGGGTGTTCCCCGCCCCTCCACACTTTAAAAATCACCCAGACTAGACTCAGCCGGCTCTGGAAGTATGAATGAATCTTATATTTACCGCTAGCACAATATACAAGCAGATATTTACAGTATATACAGTTATAGACAGAAATATACAAGGTAAAAGGTAATACAGAAACACAACTCCCCTCCCAGAAACCTGAGTCCCCAGGAGGGACTCTCAACCACCCCTTCACCTTCCCTCTACCCCTCTCAACCTTACCCCAGTCCCAAGGAAGAATAGAGGTTCGGCCAAGAGTTTAGGAAGCAAAGTGGGCTAGCCCAAAATGGAGGGTGAGGTTAGAGAGATGCAGTTCAGCCAGCAGACCAAGCGAGAGTGATGGCGAGAGTGTTGTCAAATGCTTTTGTTTCTTGTTCCTATACTTCTCAGCAAGGCTGTGAGCGAAGTAGACATCACCATTGTTTTCTTTTTACAGCCTATAATCAAGTTCTTCTCACCAAAACATTATAGCCTGCTTAAAACTAGCACAGGCAGTCTGGATGTAGACTACCTGGACTTCAGCAAAGCCTTTGACACCATCTGTCACAACAAGCTCCTGGCAAAGCTAGCAGCTAGTGGCTTGGACGGATTCGCTCTGATATGGGTCAAGAACTGGCTGGATGGCAGAGCCCAGAGAGTGGTGGTGAATGGCTAAAAGCTATCAAAAAGGACTTTAAGACACTGGGGAAAGCAGTTGAGGGAGCAGGGGCACAGGTAATCTTTTCCTCTATACCCTTAGTTACAGGCTGGAATACAGAGAAGAGTAGGAAAGCATATTTGATGAACAAGTGGCTCAGAGGTTGGTGCATCCAACATAACTTTGGATTCTTTGATCTTGGGGAACTTCATCTTGCCACAGGTCTGCAATCAGCAGATGGAATACAACTATCACAGAAAGGGAGAAGGACCCTGGCACATAAGCTGGCTGGGCTTGTTGAGAGGGCTTTAAACTAGAATGGAAGGGGGAGGGGGTTAAACATAACAGCACCAGAGATAAATCAAAGGGAATTGAGGATGGTAGGCTAGAGCTAGGAGTAAAAGCAGCAGCCCAGCTGAAGTGCATGTACACTAATGCACGCAGTATGGGTAACAAACAAGAGGAGCTGGAAGCTCTGGTGCTGGAGGAAAACTATGATATTGTCGCCATCACTGAAACGTGGTGGGATGATTCGCATGATTGGAGTGCTGTAATCAATGGCTACAGACTCTTCAGGAGAGACAGGCAAGGGAGAAAGGGCGGGGGAGTGGCTCTGTATATTAGGGATGCTCTGGATGTCATGGAGGTAGAAATCAAAGATGATCAAGTTGAGTCATTATGGGTGAGACTTAAGGCAAAGGCCAACAAGGCTGATATCCTGGTTGGAGTCTGTTACAGACCACCCAACCAGGAAGAAGAGGTTGATTTATTGCTCTTTAAGCAACTGGAGGCTGCCTCAAGATCACCTGCCCTTGTTCTGGTGGGCGACTTTAACCTACCAGACATCTGCTGGGACTTAAACACTGCAGAGAAGAAGCAGTCTAGAAGGTTTCTGCAATGTGTGGAAGACAACTTCCTATCCCAGCTGTTACGTGAGCCTACCAGGGGGGCAGCCCTGCTTGACCTGCTGCTCACAAATTGAGAGGGGCTGGTAGGGGATGTGGTGGTTGGAGGCTGCCTGGGGTCCAGTGACCATGAAATTATAGAGTTTTCAATACATGGAGAAACCAGGAGGGGCATCAACAGAAACTCCACACTGGACTTCCGAAGGGCAGACTTCAGCCTATTTAAGAAACTAATTCAGAAAGTTCCTTGGGAAATAGCCCTTAGAAACAAAGAGGTCCAGGAAGGTTGGACCTGCTTCAAGAAAGAACTCCTGAAGGCACAGGAGCAGGCAGTGCCACTGAGCCGGAAGATGAGCCGACGAGGGAGGCAGCCAGGCTGGATGGGAAGGGAGCTGCTGAAGGAATTAGAGATTAAAAAGAGAGTGTATCACCTTTGGAGAAGAGGGGAGGTGTCCCAGGAGAAGTTCAAGGAAGTTGTTAGGTCTTGTAGAGGAAAAATTAGACAGGCAAAAGCCCACTTGGAGCTCAGGCTGGCCACGGATGTCAAGGAAAATAAAAAGTGTTTCTTTAAATATATGAATGGCAAGAGAAGGGCCAAGGACAACCTCCAGTCCTTACTAGATAGAGAGGGGAACATAGTGACAAAGGATGAGGAAAAGGCAGAGGTGCTTAACACCTTCTTTGCCTCAATCTTCACTAGTGGGACAGGTTGTCTCCAGGACAGCTGGACTCCTGAAGTGGTGGATGGAGTCAGGGACCAGTACAGTCCCCCTCTGATCCATGAGGAAGCAGTAAGAGACCTGCTGCGTCATTTGGATCCTCACAAGTCCATGGGACCGGATGGGATCCACCCTAGGGTGCTGAGAGAGCTGGCAGCTGAGCTGGCCAGGCCACTCTCCATCATTTATCAGCAGTCCTGGCTCACTGGAGAGGTCCTGGAAGACTGGAAGCTGGCCAATGTGATCCCCATTCACAAGAAGGGTCGTAAGGAGGAGCCAGAAAACTACAGACCTGTCACCCTGACCTCAGTGCCAGGCAAGGTCATGGAACAGGTCATCTTGGGTGCCATCACAAAGCACCTACAAGATAGCCAAGGGATCAGGCCCAGCCAGCATGGGTTTAGGAAGGGCAGGTCCTGCCTCACCAACCTGATCTCCTTTTATGATCAGGTTACCCGCCTGGTGAATGTGGGGAAGGCTGTGGATGTAGTCTACTTGGACTTCAGCAAAGCCTTTGACACAGTCTGCCACAAGAAGCTCCTAGCCAAGCTGGCAGCTCATGGTTTCGACAGATTCACTCTGTGCTGGATCAAGAACTGGCTGGATGGCAGAGCTCAGAGAGTGGTGGTGAATGGTGCCACATCCACTTGGCAGCCAGTCACTAGTGGTGTTCCCCAAGGATCAGTACTGGGCCCAGTCCTGTTCAATATCTTTATTGATGATCTGGACGAGGGCATTGAGTCCAGCATCAGTAAGTTTGCAGATGACACCAAGCTAGGAGCAGGTGTTGATCTGTTGGAAGGTAGGAGAGCCCTGCAGAGGGACCTGGACAGGCTGGATGGGTGGGCAGAGGCCAATGAGATGAGATTTAACAAGGCCAAGTGCAGGGTTCTGCACTTTGGCAACAACAACCCCAAGCAGCGCTATAGGCTGGGGTCGGAGTGGCTGGAGAGCAGCCAGGAGGAAAGGGACCTGGGGGTACTGATAGATAGTAAGCTGAAGATGAGCCAGCAGTGTGCCCAGGTGGCCAGGAGAGCCAATGGCATCCTGGCATGCATCAGGAACAGTGTGGCCAGTAGGACAAGGGAGGTTATTCTTCCCCTGTACTCAGCACTGGTCAGGCCACACCTTGAGTACTATGTCCAGTTCTGGGCCCCTCAATTCAAGAAAGATGTTGAGGTGCTGGAACATGTCCAGAGAAGGGCAACAAAGCTGGTGAGGGGCCTGGAACACAAATCCTATGAGGAGAGGCTGAGGGAGCTGGGGCTGTTTAGACTAGAGAAGAGGAGGCTCAGGGGTGATCTTATTACTGTCTACAACTACCTGAAGGGGCATTGTAGCCAGGTGGGGGGTGGCCTCTTCTCCCAGGCAACCAGCAATAGAACAAGGGGACACAGTCTCAAGTTGTGCCAGGGTAGGTATAGGCTGGTTATTAGGAAGAAGTTCTTCACAGAGAGAGTGATTTCCCATTGGAATGGGCTGCCCAGGGAGGTGGTGGAGGCACCGTCCCTGGGGGTCTTCAAGAAAAGACTGGATGAGGCACTTAGTGCCATGGTCTAGTTGATTGGTTAGGGCTGGGTTATAGGTTGGACTGGATGATCTTGGAGGTCTCTTCCAACCTGGTTGATTCTATGATTCTATGATTCTATGAATGGTGCCACATCCAGTTGACAGCCAGTCACTAGTGGTGTTCCACAAGGATCAGTGCTGGGCCCAGTCCTCTTCAACATCTTTATTGATGATCTGGATGAGGGGATTGAGTCCAGCATCAGTAAGTTTGCAGATGACACCAAGCTAGGAGCAGGTGTTGATCTGTTGGAAGGAAGGAGAGCCCTGCAGAGGGACCTAGACAGGCTGGATGGTTGGGCAGAGGCCAACGGGATGAGATTTAACAAGGCCAAGTGCAGGGTTCTGCACTTTGGCCACAACAACCCCAAGCAGCACTACAGGCTGGGGAGAGAGTGGCTGGACAGTAGCCAGGAAGAAAGGGACATGGGGTTACTGATAGATATTAGGCTGAAGATGGGCCAGCAGTGTGCCCAGGTGCTCAAGAGACCCAATGGCATCCTGGCCTGCATCAGGAGCAGTGTGGCCAGTAGGACGAGGGAGGTTTATTCTTCCCCTGTACTCAACACTGGTCAGGCCCCACCTTGAGTACTGTGTCCAGTTCTGGGCCCCTCAATTCAGGAGAGATGTTGAGGTGCTGGAACGTGTCTAGAGAAGAGCGACAAAGCTGGTGAGGGGCCTGGAACACAAACCCTATGAGGAGAGGCTGAGGGAGCTGGGTCTGTTTAGCCTAGAGAAGAGGAGATTCAGGGGTGACCTCATTACTGTCTACAACTACTTGAAGGGAGGTTGTAGCCAGGTGGGGTTTGGTCTCTTCTGCCAGGCAACCAGCAATAGAACAAGGGGACACAGTTTCAATTTGTGCCAGGGAAAGTATAGGCTGGATGTTAGGAGGAAGTTCTTCACAGAGAGAGTGATTTGCCATTGGAATGAACTGCCCAGGGAGGTGGTGGAGTCGCCATCCCTGGGGGTGTTCAAGAAAAGACTGGATGAGGCACTTGGTGCCATGGTCTAATTGACTGATAGGGTTGGATGATAGGTTGGACTGGATGATCTTAGAGATCTCTTCCATCCTCGTTAATTCTATGATTCTATGATGCAAACGTTTGTAAAACCAGAGGAAATCTCCAGCCTGCAGTAGTGTTCAGCAGTTGTAGATTTCGGGGGAGTGCGGTCCTTCCTTCTGGGGTTGATGTACTTACACATTTATTTTAACTATTTGATTTTTTTATTCTTTGAGAGGAAATGGGTTTGAGATTTTTTTCAGTTTTGGGATATTGGTTCTTTGGTGGTGTTTTGTTGTGGTGTGGTTTGTTTTTTTTTAAACTTATTGATAGGATCTTACAGAAGTAAATGTACACCAACAGATGTCATCTCTCTGGACTACTGCAAAACCTTTGACACAGTCCCCCACAACATCCTTCTCTCTTAGCTGAAGAGATATGGAGTTGATGGATGGACCATCCAGTTGATAAGGAATTGGTTGCATGATCACATATGAAGATTAGTGGTCAATGGCTTGATCTCTAGATGGAGACAGATGACAAGTGCTGGTCATTGTCTTCATCAGTGATATAAACAGCAAGACTGAGTGCACACTCAGGAAGTTTGCAGATGATAGCAAGCTTAGTATTGTGGTTGATAAGACTGAAGGACAGGATGCCTGTGTTTCAGCCATGAGGAGTAGGTGCTCTCCTGTCCAGGGAAGAGAATCTGGGAGGTACACACTGTAGCATACCCTGTAGTTTTACTTGTGTGGCCATGGGGAAGACATGAGGAAGTGGGATGGAAAACCCACTTCAGTCCTAGCTACATGAGTACATGAATTACAAGGAAATTCTCTCCTGAAGGATGCTGTCTCAGTTTCCAGTGGAAAATTACCTAAAAAGAGCAGACAAGCTAATACTGCTTCTGATTCTCCTGAAGAGACTCACAAAGCATCTTTACAAGATGCAAGTGATTCCAATCAAAATTAGAGGAGTCCTCAGGTGCCCAGCATAATCCAATGCCATCAAAACAGGAGGGGTGGAACTCATCTGTATTTCTGGTGTGACAGGGGGATTTCCACGCCTGGATGTGTTGGAAGCTCAGCACTGGAATGAAAGCCACAGTTTGCTTTCACTTGAAGGGGTGGAAGGAGTCACTGGAATTAGTTGCCCCAGGGGTGGAAACACAGCTCTACCATTTCTACTGGTCATGGACTGATCCAGACTGTACTGGAACAGGGTGAAGTGCTCATCTGCCATGAGAAGTCTTCTGTATACTGCAAAGCAATCTCATTTTGAGTGAGAATGGACAGTGAATTATGATATATGATGTATGTTAATTGGTGCTAGACATGACAGATAGTATAGAATAAGGGGTTGGGAATGTCATGGTTTAAGTTGAATCTGCTGCTGATATTCAATACCATGCTGCCATCATGCCAGCTTCAAAATGGCTGCAGCAGAGTATTATGGGGCTTGAAGTTCAGATTGTAAGATGAGAGGTTTCCTGTTCCACGTGTGGCTTTCGTTTTCCAGGTTTTGGAGGTGTGGTTCTCTTCTGCTGGGATGGGAGGGGTGGGAGGTTAGTTCACTGACTTCTGCTTTCTGCTGCTTTTCTGCGTTTTGCTGTGCTTTTTCTACAAATAGGCTAAGGTAATTGTGCATTATATTATCTCATTTATATTAAACTCTTTTATCTCAACCCAGAGTTGTTTTGGTAGGGTTTTGTGTGTGTGTGCGTTATTCTCCTTTACTTCTGTGTTGTAAGGGAAAATGCCATTTAACCTATTAGAGGAGGGGACCTACAGGAAGGCTGGGGAAGGATTGTTTAAAATGGCTTGTAGCAATAGGTCAAGAGGCAATGGTTTTGAACTGGAGCAGGGTAGATTTAGGTTATACATAAGGAAGAAGTTCTTTACAATGAGAGTGGTAAAATACTGGTCACCCAGGGATGTGGTTGAGGCCCTGCTCCTCAAGACATTTAAGATCACACTTGATGTGGCCCTAAGCAGCTTAATTTAGTTGGAGGCATCCCTGCTCATTGCAGGCAGGTTGGACAAGATGCCTTTTGAGGGTCCCTTCCAACTCAATGCAATCTGTGAATCTGTAATGCAAGCTGAAGACAGCTTCAATAATTTACAGCTTTTTTTTCCTACCGTGATAATTCATTGCCATATGATTTGATTGCTTCTCTTGCAAGCTAGGACTGGCATTAACTGTGTGTAGCAGCACATAACAGAGCAGCTCACCAAGTGTGAAATAGGCTAAGGAAAGAGGCATCTAAAGGTACTGACTAGTACTGTGTTCTGTTAAACTGAAACACCAGAATGATAAAAAGTTATTCTGCATGCTGTTCTTGCCTGTTCAGTTGCAAATTTAGTGAACTTGCTTGATACTATCTGCTGTGGCTTGAAATATAAATTACTTCCATGTGAATGTTGTACTAAAAAAATCAGCTGCATGCCTTGTTGGCTATCTGACTCTCTTTTGAGTGCCACAGTGCCGTTATTTTTTTCAGGTCCTGAGATTATGAGCAAGCTGGCTGGTGAGTCTGAGAGCAACCTGAGGAAAGCCTTTGAAGAAGCAGAGAAGAACGCTCCTGCCATCATCTTCATTGATGAACTGGATGCCATTGCTCCTAAGAGAGAGAAGGTAAAGAAAGCTTGTAGAAGATAAAGAGGTACATCTTTTTTGGTAGCAGCTAGTGTGAATCTCTGCATTTGACTACAGGGTAAAGCAGTATTTAACTTAATGCTTGAATTCAGTTTGATCTCAGAAGCTGGATAGCAAAAGAATCTGATTTAGTCCACAATATTTCTTAACAGCTTGCATCTGTTGTATCTGTCTGCTCTGGTGTGGTACTAGCTCCTGTGCTGTGTTTTAGAACTTTTGGTCTGATCATTGCTTCATCTCTCCATAGACACATGGAGAGGTGGAACGTCGCATAGTGTCTCAGCTGTTGACTCTTATGGATGGACTGAAACAGAGAGCACATGTAATTGTTATGGCAGCCACCAACAGACCTAACAGCATTGACCCAGCACTCAGACGATTTGGTAATCATAATTTGTATCTTTTTTGTGTGTATCAATGTTACAGTTTGGGAGTTTTCCACCCCGCAATGCACCAGACTAACTCAGCCAGCTGGAAGTTAAGGAATGAAGCTATATTCGCAACGTAGCACAAATATACAAGCGTATGTACACAATATATACAGATATTCACAACCATATGCAATTATACACAAGTTCAAAGTAATACAGAACTTCAAAACCCCTCTCAAACAGCAGAACCACCCAGGAGGGCTCCAAGCCAACTCCCCTCCTGTTTTTCCCACCCCTTCTCAGAGCAGAACCCATGAGTGATATAGACATCACTTTTATTTTCTTTTCACAGCCAATGATCTACTTTCTCTCATCAAAATATTCCAATTAGTCGCAAACCAGCACAATCAAATACTTTGTTATGAGCAATGCTTCAGGGGCATTGGAGCAAAAATTAATATTAAACATATCCTGTGTGTTACGTAATCTATTGACTTGTCTCTAGCTGTTTGTTTGAAATTAATTTCTAGACTTCCAGCCTTAGTTTCATGTTATTTTAGAACTTATAGAAATAAAATACTTAGAGGGTAGCATACTTTTTCACTTCGCCAATTAGATGAGGCTATTTCAAGATTAAATGCTTAAGGGGTTGTCACGTTAAGGGTAAGATCCTGATGTTTGCCAGTCTCAGAGTCCAGGACTCTTGATGGAATTATTTGGCAAAATTAATGTTTGCCTCTCGTTTCCAGTGCCTGATAAGGACTTCAATTGACACAGGTTCAGAAAGTTAAAACAATTAAATATTTTAGTTGTTCAAAGCAGCAGATAGAACAGATTCAAAATTGCTGGTGATAAATGAACCAACTGCAAGATGATCTCATGGCTGAAGCTGACTGTGTTGTGTATTTTATATGCTTTTGTACTGTTTTATGTAGTTGTGAATAGTACTTCCATTTAAATTTCCAATTCTTTCCAATCCTGTGTGGAATGTTCTCCTTACTCCTCTAGGGAAGCATAAAGAGCATCTGTCTCGCTCCCTAAACCCAAGACATAAAAATAATAAACTGAAGAAATAGAGCACGTGGAAGTGAAAGCAGAGAGATATCTTCTTTCCATCAGTAGAACGGTGGTTGGTCTCGGGAAGCAGGGCTCTCTATGCATAATGGTTCCTCTGGAGGACAGATCCCATGGACAAATCTCTCCACACTTTCTTCTTTAATTTCATTCTTCTATCTGAGCTGATGTCATATGGCATGGAATACTCCTTTGGCCAGTTTGGGTCAGCTGGCTCAGCTGTGTCGCCTCAGCATATTTGCGGAGCAGGGAAATGTTGGAAAAGCACATCCTGAGTGCTCGGCTCAACACACCAGTGCTTTGGCTACTGCTATCAGCACTCAGCTACAGCACTGCAAAGCACAGCACTAAAAAGATACTTTGAGAAGAATTAACTCCAGCTCAGCCAAACCCAATATAGGAGAACAGACACCATGGACAAATATCCCCCCACTTCCTCCTTGTGATGGTTTGGATGTTACCCACCCCCACACACACTTTGTAAAATCACCCAGACTAGACTCAGCAGCTCTGGAAAATTGAGAGGGCTTTAAACTAGAATGGAAGGGGGAGGGGGTTAAACATGACAGCACCAGAGATAAATCAAAGGGAATTGAGGATGGTAGGCTAGAGCTAGGAGTAAAAGCAGCAGCCCAGCTGAAGTGCATGTACACTAATGCACGCAGTATGGGTAACAAACAAGAGGAGCTGGAAGCTCTGGTGCTGGAGGAAAACTATGATATTGTCGCCATCACTGAAACGTGGTGGGATGATTCGCATGATTGGAGTGCTGTAATCAATGGCTACAGACTCTTCAGGAGAGACAGGCAAGGGAGAAAGGGCGGGGGAGTGGCTCTGTATATTAGGGATGCTCTGGATGTCATGGAGGTAGAAATCAAAGATGATCAAGTTGAGTCATTATGGGTGAGACTTAAGGCAAAGGCCAACAAGGCTGATATCCTGGTTGGAGTCTGTTACAGACCACCCAACCAGGAAGAAGAGGTTGATTTATTGCTCTTTAAGCAACTGGAGGCTGCCTCAAGATCACCTGCCCTTGTTCTGGTGGGCGACTTTAACCTACCAGACATCTGCTGGGACTTAAACACTGCAGAGAAGAAGCAGTCTAGAAGGTTTCTGCAATGTGTGGAAGACAACTTCCTATCCCAGCTGTTACGTGAGCCTACCAGGGGGGCAGCCCTGCTTGACCTGCTGCTCACAAATTGAGAGGGGCTGGTAGGGGATGTGGTGGTTGGAGGCTGCCTGGGGTCCAGTGACCATGAAATTATAGAGTTTTCAATACATGGAGAAACCAGGAGGGGCATCAACAGAACCTCCACACTGGACTTCCGAAGGGCAGACTTCAGCCTATTTAAGAAACTAATTCAGAAAGTTCCTTGGGAAATAGCCCTTAGAAACAAAGAGGTCCAGGAAGGTTGGACCTACTTCAAGAAAGAACTCCTGAAGGCACAGGAGCAGGCAGTGCCACTGAGCCGGAAGATGAGCCAACGAGGGAGGCAGCCAGGCTGGATGGGAAGGGAGCTGCTGAAGGAATTAAAGATTAAAAAGAGGGTGTATTACCTTTGGAAAAGAGGGGAGGTGTCCCAGGAGAAGTTCAAGGAAGTTGCTAGGTCTTGTAGAGGAAAAATTAGACAGGCAAAAGCCCACTTGGAGCTCAGGCTGGCCACGGATGTCAAGGAAAATAAAAAATGTTTCTACAAATATGTGAATGGCAAGAGAAGGGCCAAGGACAACCTCCAGTCCTTACTAGATAGAGATGGGAACATAGTGACAAAGGATGAGGAAAAGACAGAGGTGCTTAATACCTTCTTTGCCTCAATCTTCACTAGTGGGACAGGTTGTCTCCAGGACAGCTGGACTCCTGAAGTGGTGGATGGAGTCAGGGACCAGTACAGTCCCCCTCTGATCCATGAGGAAGCAGTAAGAGACCTGCTGCGTCATTTGGATCCTCACAAGTCCATGGGACCGGATGGGATCCACCCTAGGGTGCTGAGAGAGCTGGCAGCTGAGCTGGCCAGGCCACTCTCCATCATTTATCAGCAGTCCTGGCTCACTGGAGAGGTCCTGGAAGACTGGAAGCTGGCCAATGTGATCCCCATTCACAAGAAGGGTCGTAAGGAGGAGCCAGAAAACTACAGACCTGTCAGCCTGACCTCAGTGCCAGGCAAGGTCATGGAACAGGTCATCTTGGGTGCCATCACAAAGCACCTACAGGATGGCCAAGGGATCAGGCCCAGCCAGCATGGGTTTAGGAAGGGCAGGTCCTGCCTCACCAACCTGATCTCCTTTTATGATCAGGTTACCCGCCTGGTGAATGTGGGGAAGGCTGTGGATGTAGTCTACTTGGACTTCAGCAAAGCCTTTGACACAGTCTGCCACAAGAAGCTCCTAGCCAAGCTGGCAGCTCATGGTTTCGACAGATTCACTCTGTGCTGGATCAAGAACTGGCTGGATGGCAGAGCTCAGAGAGTGGTGGTGAATGGTGCCTCAGCCAGTCACTAGTGGTGTTCCCCAAGGATCAGTACTGGGCCCAGTCCTGTTCAACATCTTTATTGATGATCTGGACGAGGGCATTGTGTCCAGCATCAGTAAGTTTGCAGATGACACCAAGCTAGGAGCAGGTGTTGATCTGTTGGAAGGTAGGAGAGCCCTGCAGAGGGACCTGGACAGGCTGGATGGGTGGGCAGAGGCCAATGGGATGAGATTTAACAAGGCCAAGTGCAGGGTTCTGCACTTTGGCCACAACAACCCCAAGCAGAGATACAGGCTGGGGTCGGAGTGGCTGGAGAGCAGCCAGGAGGAAAGGGACCTGGGGGTACTGATAGATAGTAAGCTGAAGATGAGCCAGCAGTGTGCCCAGGTGGCCAAGAGAGCCAATGGCATCCTGGCCTGCATCAGGAACAGTGTGGCCAGTAGGACAAGGGAGGTTATTCTTCCCCTGTACTCAGCACTGGTCAGGCCACACCTTGAGTACTGTGTCCAGTTCTGGGCCCCTCAATTCAAGAAAGATGTTGAGGTGCTGGAACATGTCCAGAGAAGGGCAACAAAGCTGGTGAGGGGCCTGGAGCACAAATCCTATGAGGAGAGGTTGAGGGAGCTGGGCCTGTTTAGCCTGGAGAAGAGGAGGCTCAGGGGTGATCTTATTACTGTCTACAACTACCTGAAGGGGCATTGTAGCCAGGTGGGGGTTGGCCTCTTCTCCCAGGCAACCAGCAATAGAACAAGGGGACACAGTCTCAAGTTGTGCCAGGGTAGGTATAGGCTGGTTATTAGGAAGAAGTTCTTCACAGAGAGAGTGATTTCCCATTGGAATGGGCTGCCCAGGGAGGTGGTGGAGGCACCGTCCCTGGGGGTCTTCAAGAAAAGACTGGATGAGGCACTTAGTGCCATGGTCTAGTTGACTGGATAGGGCTGGGTGATGGGTTGGACTGGATGATCTTGGAGGTCTCTTCCAACCTGGTTGATTCTATGATTCTATGATTCTATGATTTACAGCTTAGCACAATATACAAGCAGATATTTACAGTATATACAGTTATATACAGAAATATACAAGTTAAAAAGTAATACAGAAACACAACAGCCCTCCCAGAAACCTGAGTCCCCAGGAGGGGCTTTCAACCACCCTTCCACCTTCTTCCCACCCCTCTCCCTTACCCAAGACTTTGCCTTATGCCCAAGGAAGATTAGAAGGTTGGCTAGGGGGGTTAGGAAGCAGATGGATTAATCACACAGACAGCAGATTAGGTGAGAGAGAGAAGTGCAGCCCACAAAGCCCAGAGAGCGACTGTGTTTTATATCTTAGGTTCTTGTTCTTATACATCTCAGCAAGCCTATGAGTGAAGTAGACATCACCATTGTTTTTGTTTTTACAGCCTGTAATCTAGTTCTTCTCACCAAAACATTCTAGATAGCTTCAAACTAGCACACTCCTTTCACTTAGTTCTTATATCTGAGCTGGCATCATCTGGCATGGAATACCCCTTTGACCAGTTTGGGTCATCTGGCCTGGCTGTATCCCCTCCCAAGATCTTGCCCTACCCCTCAGCATACTCTTGGGGTGGGGAAATGTTGGAAAAGCACAGCCTGGGTGCTCGTTCAGCTGTAGCCAACACACTGGTGTGTTATCAACACCCAGCTACAGCACTACAAAACACAGCACTAGAAAGATGCTCTGAGGAGAATTAACTCCAGCTCAGCCAAACCAAGTACATATGTGTACCGACTGCTGTGGAGGCTGCGCTTGAGCCACAGCAGCATTCATAGCATGGGCAGTTTGTGTGCTGTCCTGGGCATTAGTTTCACACATTTTAAGGCTGATATTTGGGAGGCCACTGATAAAGGCAGTTAACCATGCAGGGTTGATAGGAGCTGACATCAGAGATCTCCTTAAATCATTCCTCTCATACATTGCTTTCATGCAGGCTGCTTTTTGCACAGGCACTGTGAGATCTGAGAAACTGGTAGTTTTAATAACAAGAGGATCTTCTCTTTCCTGTTGCTGCATGCTGCCAACCCAGTGAATTGCTAATGCAGTTAATGAAAGATTATCATAATCACCGAGTTCAATACTTAAAAATACTTCAGAACTCCAACAACCTTCTGCTTCGTCCTCACTTAATAAGATTTGACCTCCCCCCATCAAGGAAACTCTGGAAGCCTGGAATACTTCTGAAACAACTCATCCAGAGACCATGGAATGGAGCGCATCGTAACACAGGCATTAATGTCCCCCTCATCTGTAACTTCAGATTTAATCAGTGGTCATAAAGACGCGGGTTCTGAGGTTGGGTCAGAATTGTCACCAGGAGCATTGTTGTCATCATCCTCACTGCTCCAGCTGTCTACATTCCATGTTTCTGGATCCACAGTGTATTAATTTGCAGATATGTTTAACTGAGACTGAGGGTGGTATTAGGTCCAGTAAAAGATCTAGTCTTTCCTGTAATTTCCTTCTTACTTTTTGTTTGAGTCCAGTAGTGTTGCAAGTACCCCATTCTCCCTATTTAGGGCCTGGGTTTCAGGAATGAGGATATCTATTCTAGCTTCCATTTTCCCTCTTTCAGAAACCAGCACTGTTAGTAGCTTTTTCTAGCTCTTTTTTTCAAAAGCCACTTTTTCTTCTTCTCAGAGGCCAATGATGTTTCCAATTTCTCCTGACTCTCCCTCTTAAAAGCCACTGATGCCTCTAACTTCCGCCTCTCTTTTGGAAGCCAACAATACTTCTGGTTTCTCTTTTTCAGAATTTAACACCATCTAACTTCCTCAGGCTCTCTAAGAGCCACTGATGGCTCTAACTTCTCCTGTCTCTCTCTTTCAGAAGTCAATAACACTTCTGATTTTTCTTCTTTCCCTTTTCTCAAAAGAATCATTGGCATTAAAATTCCTGATAATCAGGGGTTGTTATCCATAAGAAAGCAGTTTAAAAATTGAAAATGTATAAGGTTTTCTTTTTGCAGTCCCACTTTCAGGGTGGCTGCCCTTGTACCCCCTTTTTTATTTTTTTAAATTTATTTTTATTTGTTTTTATATAATCCTTATCCTATAATGCTATATTAATATACAAAAAAGACTTAAGAAAATATATTTTATAATATTCTATTATTTTCTATTATAAACTCTTAACCTTAGCTATATTATCAACTTTAAAAGTCTAAACAAGTAAATCATTACTGAGGAAAAAGCAAAGAAAATCTAAGAAGATGATACATTCATGGAGCTCCTTGAAAATACTATGGTAAAAGAAAAAAAAACTTAAATTAGCATAAAAGAGATCATCATTAGCCTATACATTCACAAAACAAATTCTTACCATAATATTCTATTATATTCTACCACTTACTTAATGTGCTCTATTTTAATTACTTAAGCCTTATTGCAATTATTCTGTTAAAATTATTTCTAAACTTATCCTATTGCAATTAACAACTTATCCAGTAAACTCTTAAAACTCTAAGATTTATTGTAATCAAAATTAGAAACATTATCAGGATTTTAATTTGCAAAGCAGCTATCAGAAATTCAGTCTGGTCCCTTTAAGAAAAGGCACTTCTTCTTCCCAGTGGCTGTAAAGAAAAATATTAGGAGAAGGCGGGGCAAGCTCCGCGAGTCTGGCCCGCAGGCAGGCGAGGGGGGAGGATTTGACGTGCTCTCACTGTCCCTCTCCATCCGTATGTGCGGGGCTCGCCCTCCCACCATGTTGTTGTGAGCCCCTGGCGGCCCAAGGGGGGGGGGGCTACTGCATGCTATAGCAGCACCTGAGCAGCAGCAGCGAGCGCATTCTCCGGGGGGGCACCACTCCTATGGGTCCAGTGGACTGCCATGGCATCCTAAGTAGAGTTGTTACTGCTCAGCAGATTCGCTGCTTCTTTCTTGCCTCTCCATTGCTTGCAGTCTTCCATCTTGCAGCTAAAAGTTAAATTTCTCTGCAGACAAATTTGGAGCCGCAGATGCTTAAAGGAGTTGGCAATTAATCTTGTAAGACTTTTACAGCTTTCCAGCTCATCAGAAATTCTTCAAATACCTTTGTAGCTGCTAACTCTGTTACTTTTCTATGTTTTGCTGTTCATGTCTTCTCTTATTGACAGATTTAAGGGCCTTTTGAACCTTTTTCTCACCACATCTCAGGTGAATTAAAAAATCAGACTTTTTGCATTGCAAAAATAACTCTTAAAGCTTAAATGTCTCTCACAGAGAGAAGAAGTTCATAGCTCTCTTATTTTTTTCTGTCTCTTCCTTCTCAGACCTCAGCAGATTTATGACTTTCAGCCAATACAGCTTTCCCAATGTTTATCCCTGTCATAAATCTTCTCCTGCTTCCTGCAGACCTCTGTTGTTAAAACAGCTAGCTTAAGGGTTTTTTAGAAGTCTAATACAGTTCATAATAGCAACTTTACATGCTTCTTAAAGAGCTCCTTTCATAAGTAATACATCTCTTTCAGAGGAAGCTTGAATCCTCATAGTCCAACCTCTAGCTCACCTTTTTGTCCAGCGATTAAAGTGTCTGTTGAATTTGATTTGGGCCCGATTCTGCTTTCTTCCAGCAGCTAAGATCTGGAGGTGCCCTATGACTGGCTGTCTATCCGACAGTGAAATTTCCCCATCACGTCGGGGTAAACTGTTTGTCATAGGCTGCGATACCATAGTATCAGGGGGATAATATGAAACGGGGCAAAGGCCTGATACAAGCCAATCCAAATCCGTATCCTTTTATTGCACCCCAAGCATGGGGTTATATACTTTTTTATCAGAAGGCCACATAAGAAGGATTACAAAATCATGTTAGATTCTGATTGGTTATACACACCTACGTTAGGACTACATTAGGATTACACACTACTTGGCATAGACATTCTTCATATTCTCTAAGTCAGCAGAGAGAGGCAAAAAACACAGACTCCAGGCTTACATTTGTTTACATTTGCTACACCATTCTCTAAGGTCATTCCAACCTTCCACTCTGAGATTCAGATTCTTGAAACTTTGCAGTGTGAATGAATGTCTCTTGTATGACCAGTTGGCAAAGCCAACTTTGCAGAAAAAAAGGACTCTTAAATGTGTAGTGAGGTATTTGAATGTACAGCTATGGCTAGAGGAAAACCATAGGTGTATGTACCTTAGCTAATATTGCAGTAATACATAAATTTCCTGTTTCCCCAGATATTGGGGCAATTAATATTTTTCACTACTTGGGTACTGCTATGAAAGTTCCAAAAAATTAATTTCCAGTATTTGTGGACCCCTGTGCTGAGATCACAGTGGTAGAAATAAGCAAAAATGTCTCATGTGTTGGTTAGGGGAAGCATATTTTCCTATAAATGAAGCTTGGAAAAAAATTCCCCTTTGTTTGTATAATCTCGAACTCTAGTTAATACAGTAGTCTCATGTTCCTTAAACGGCTAAAGCCCTTCTTCCTCTGATCTGATTCTGCTACTGTGCTGACAGTTGCTGCAGATAAACTCAAAGTTCTGGTGTTTTCTGAAATTGTTTGTGTTTGCAGCTCATCATCATGTTCCTCTGTCAGAGGAAGGCAACAACTGCATCTCCTTCAGTTTGCAGAATCAGCAGCTCAACATATTTTTTGTATTCCCCAGGTCGTTTTGACAGAGAGGTAGATATTGGTATCCCAGATGCCACTGGGCGCCTGGAGATTCTGCAGATCCACACAAAAAATATGAAACTGGCTGATGATGTGGATCTGGAACAGGTGAGTAACATGTTATTAGGAAAGCTTGTCTCTGATTATTTAGGATAAAATGAAAACTTGCTGCTCTGGACTTCAGAAGAGCAGATTTCAACCTCTTCAGGGACCTCCTTGACAGGGTGCCATGGGAAAAAAACTCTGGAAGGAAGGGGGGCCCAGGAAAGCTGGTCAATGTGCAAGGATCACCTCCTCCAGGCCCAGGAGCAATGCATCCTAAAAAAGAGGAAGACAGGTAAGAATGCCAGGAGGCCTGCATGGATGAATAGAGCTCCTGGACACACTTGGATGCAAGAAGAAAGCCTACAGAGAGTGGAAGCAAGGACAGGGAACCTGGGACAAATACAAAGAAATTGTTCATGCAACCAGAGCTCAGGTTAGGAAAGTTAAAGCACAGCTGGAATTGAATCTGGCTAGGGACAGTAAGGGGAACAAGAAGAACTTCTTCAGGTATATTAGCGAGAAAAGGAGGATTAGGGAGAATGCGGGACCCTTCCAGAAGGGAAATGGAGAACTGGTGACAAAGGATATGGATAAGGCCAAGGACTCAATGACTTCTTTGCCTCAGTCTTCAACGGCAAGGGCTCCAACCACAATGTGCAAGTCCCAGAGGGCAAAAGTAAGCACTGGGAGAAGGAAGATCTGCCTACTGCAATTGAAGATCATGTTTGTGAGCACCTAAGGAATCTGAACATGCACAAGTCCATGGGGCCTGACAAGATCCACCCATGGGTCCTGAGGGAACTGGCAGATGAGGTTACTAAACCACTGTCCATCATATTTGAAAGGTCCTGGCAGACTGGTGAAGTTCCTGCTGACTGGAAAAGAGGAATCATAACACCCATGTTCAAGAAGGGAAAAAAGGATGACCCCAGGAACTACAGACCAGTCGGTCTCACCTCTGTGCCTGGCAAGATCATGGAGCAGATCTTCCTTAAGGCTCTGCTAAGGCAAATGGAGAACAAAGCAGAGGTGATTGGTGGTAACCAGCAATGGCTTCACCAACGGCAAATCGTGCCTGACAAATTTGGTGGCTTTTTATGATGAAGTCACAGCAATGGTGGACAAGGGAAGGGCAACTGACATCATCTACCTGGACCTGAGTAAGGCATTTGACTCTGTCCCACATGACATCCTGCTCACCAAACTGGAAAAACACAGACTTGATGGGTGGAGCACTGCTGGATAAGGAATTGGCTGGATGGTCACATGCAAAGAGTGGTGATCAACAGCACAATGTCTACCTGAAGACCAGTGACAAGTGACGTCCCTCAGGGGTCAGTGCTGGGCGCAGTGCTGTTTAACATCTTTGTCAACGATATGGACAGAGGAATCAAGTGCACCCTCAGCAAGTTTGCAGATGGCGCCAAGCTGTGTGGCACAGTTGACTTGCTAGAGGGCAGGGATCCATCCAGAGGGACCTGGACAGGCTGGAGAGGTGGACCCAGGCCAACCTCATGACATTCAACAAGGCCAAGTGTAAGATCCTGCACCTGGGTTGGTGCAATCCCAAGCACAGATACAGGCTGAGTGGGGAATGGCTGAGAGCAGCCCTGAGGAACAGGCCCTGGGGGTCTGGATTGATAAAAAGCTCAACATGAGCCGGCAGTATGCATGTGCAGCCCAGACAGCCAACTGTGTCCTGGGCTGCATCAGGAGAAGTGCGGCCAGCAGGGCAGGAGAGTGGATTCTCCCCCTTTACTCTGCTCTCATTAGACCCCACCTCGAGTGCTGTGTACAGTTCTAGAGCCCCCAACACAAGAAGGACATCAAACTGTTAGAGTGAGTCCAGAGGAGGGCCACGAAGATGCTCAGAGGGCTGGAGCACCTCTGCTATGAGGACAAGCTACAAGAGTTGGGGCTTTTCAGCCTGGAGGAGAAAAGGCTTTGAGGAGACCTTGTAGTAGCCTTCCAGTATCTTGTAATGACAGGACAAGGAGTAATGGGTTTCAACTAGCAGAGGGGAGATTGAAACTAGATGTTAGGAAAGGGCTCTTTACAGTGAGGGTGGTGAGACTGGAACAGGTTGCCCAGGGAGGCTGTGGATGCTCCCTTCCTGGAGGTGTTCAAGGCCAGGTTGGATGAGGCCTTGAGCAACCTGTTCTAGTGGGAGGTGTTCCTGCTTATGGCAGGGAGTTGGAACTGGATGATCTTTGAAGTCCTTTCCAACCTAAACCATTATATGATTCTATGAAATGTGTGACCTCTGGGATTCCTTCAAAGTACTTTACCAGTGACCAAAAATCCTCACTAGTGAACAATGGCACGACTAAGTGAAATGAACTTCTATCAGTTCAGTCTGGAAGTGCCTTGCCACTGTCCTCCTTGGTTTGTTTGTTGTTGAAACAGTGTTCAAAGAGCTGGATGAACATTTAGATTATACTTGATGGTTACTGTAATCTCTGTCCTGAATTCCTGAATGAAGAACTGCATTCCTCAGGGTTATCTTTCTGCACACCATCTGAATTCAAGTTGCAGCTTTGATCTCAAGTATGAGGTGGAACAGCAGTGCCTTTGCCTGTTAAATATGTGATAGTATTTGTTTTGAATTTTCAGCAGAACACTCCTACAGAGTTTTGTTGCACCTCTGAGTGAGTGACCAGAGCATGCATTGCCCTTGCAGAGAGCTTGCCCTAGATGAGTGCACAGAGTACAGTCAGCAAGTTTGCTGATGACACCAAACTGGGTGGAGTGAGACTTGGACAGGCTGGGGGGCTGTGCAGGAAGAAATTTAATGAAATTCAACAAGGGCAAGTGTAGAGTCTTGCACCTGGGAAAGAACAACCCCAGGGATCAGTATAGGTTTGGGACTGACCTGTTGGAAGGCAGCAAAGGGGAAAAGGACTTGGGGGTCCTAGTCGATGGGAGGTTGACCGTGAGCCAGCAATGTGCTCTTGTGGCCAGGAGGGCCAATGCCATTCTGGGGTGTATTAGAAGGGCTTGAGATAGGTTCTCTTGCCCCTCTACTCTGTCTTGATGAGGACACATCTGGAGTACTGTGTCCAGTTCTGGGCCCCCCAGTTCAAGAGGGACATAGAACTGCCTGAGAGAGTCCAGCACAGATCCACAAAGACGATTAAGGGAATGGAACAGCTCTGTTACAAGGAGAGACTGAGGGAGCTGGGGCTGTGCTGCTTGGAGAGAAGGAGACTGAGAAGTGATCTCATCAATGTTTATAACTATGTAAAGGGTGAGTGCCAGGAGGCTGGAGCCAGGCTCTCCTTGGTGATGCCTGATGACAGGACAAGGGGCAATGGGTGGAAGCTGAAGCATAGGAAGTTTCATTTAAACATGATGAGAATTTTTTTCACTGTGAGTGTGACAGAACACTGGAATAGGCTGCCCAGGGGAGTTGTGGAGTCTCCCTCTCTGGAGATATTCAAAACCTGCCTGGATGTGTTCCCATGTGATCTGGTATATGTGATCCTGCTCTGGGGGTTGGACTAGATGATCTTTCAAGGTCACTGTCAGTGCTCTAATTTCAGGTGGCAAATGAGACTCATGGCCATGTTGGTGCTGACTTGGCTGCTCTTTGCTCAGAAGCTGCTCTTCAGGCTATCAGAAAGAAGATGGATCTCATAGACCTAGAAGATGAAACCATTGATGCTGAAGTCATGAACTCACTGGCTGTGACCATGGATGACTTCAGGGTAATGCAAGAGTGCCCCTCTTTCTTTTGGGTGCAATGTCCAATTGCTCATGTGAACATAACGTGTTGGAATTCATATAATGCTATTTCTTAATAAATAGTGGGCTCTGAGCCAGAGCAACCCTTCTGCTCTTCGAGAGACTGTGGTGGAGGTGCCACAAGTTACCTGGGAAGATATTGGTGGTTTAGAAGATGTAAAGAGAGAACTTCAGGAACTTGTACAGGTAAGGGTCTCCAACAGATTTTTGCCTAGTCAGCTTGAAAAATAATTAAAAAATCTAGAACCTCTTCACATTCCTATGCAGAATTTTGATTGTATTTTCTTGTAATGGACTGAAAATACCATCTTAGTGTGAAGGTAGGGGGAGGAAGGTGCTGGGAAGCAGCATCAGGCTTTCTTTAGCTGAGTCTACAGTGACATCATTGGTGGGTGTTTTGCTATATGCAGAAACAGCAGCAGTTCTGCTTAAGTGGAGACCAGCAGTGGGACCACTGCTAAGAATCCTGCAATGTGGTGGCTTTATGTGACAGAAAGTGGATGAAGATTCTCATACAGAGAGCCTCTGAAGGGCTTTCCATTATCATTAGCATAGGGACAGGTGAGAAGTAATTGTAAAGCCTTCTATGAAAGTCGAGGCTGGAACAAAGTTATGAATGGTCTGGTGCCTTCTGGTGCCTTTTCAAACCAGTGTCCATTTTAAAACTCCAGTGACACCAAGCATACAAAATCTTGTGTTTAACCCACCAGAAATCTCAGGTAGTGTTTCTGGTAGGAACAGAAACAAAGCTGATCTAGTGAAAGATGTCCCTGCCCATGTCAGGGAAGGTTGGAATAGATAATCTTTGAAGGTCTCTTGCAACAGAAACCATTTTGTGAATCTAAAGTACAGACCTGTTCTGGCTCATCACAAGAAGTTTTGGGGTTTATTTGTTTTCCAGTATCCTGTAGAGCATCCAGACAAGTTCCTCAAATTTGGCATGACCCCATCAAAAGGGGTTCTGTTCTATGGGCCACCTGGTTGTGGTAAGACACTGCTTGCTAAAGCCATTGCAAATGAATGCCAGGCAAACTTCATTTCCATCAAGGGGCCAGAATTGCTCACCATGTGGTTTGGTGAGTCTGAAGCTAATGTGCGTGAGATCTTTGACAAGGTAAGTGTATCTTCTACTCCTTGTACTATGTTTGTGCTGAAGTACCCCCAAAACATTGTCTCCAGTGCACCTGTCTTACTGACCTGCTTCTTGTTTGTGTTTTCACCACTTGCACTGAGAGCAGAGGCTGCTTTCCTGATGTTAGGGAATTCTCTTTGGCAACATAGCTAAATGGTTTTCTCCTGCTTCAATTTGTATCTGTTGTTACAGGATGATAAATGCTCTTAGCAGTGAGGCTGGCATTAGAAATCCTCAGCATGCCTGAAAACTGGATACTCATTAGATATCACTTTCTGCAGATTTTCAAAACATGCTGCAAGTTCTTCTGCAGTTGGACTTAGATGATTGTTGTACATCACTTCCAACTGAACTTTTCTATTCTGTTTTTGTCCTGCAATATAGGACTAGAAAGGAGCTCACTTCTACTGCCTGGTTCCCCCATAGACAGTGTGACCTGTCCCAGGAGGTATCTGCATGGATTATTATCTTGGGAAACCTCACTCCTGTGGTTAGGGAAGGTGCTGAAAGAGCAAATTTAGAAGGAGAGTGAGAGAAAAATTTAGGTTGAGAGGGAACCTCAGAGGCTGTCTGGTTCAGCTGTTTGTCCAGAGCAGGGAGATAACTTGGAAATTCAATCAGATTGCTCAGGACCTCGTGTTTGGAGCATGTGTGAAGGATGGAGAATCTCTGACTGCTCTGGGCTTCGTGCTAGTGTTTGAGCTCTCCTTGTGAAGAATTATTTTTTCCTTTATTTCTAACTGAAATTTTCTTTACAGCCATTTGTGCCTGTGATCTTTCATCCTTCCACTGCACATCTTGAAGAAGGATCTGGCTCCCTTTTCCCTATAATTACCCATTATATTATGTTGCTGAAGACAACAATTGGATTTCCTCCTTTCATTTGATATGATACACCTCACCTACTGATACTTGAGTGCTTAAATAACTAATTGACATCCTCAGATCTTGCAGGGAAAGTTCTGGTTCTGGCAAATTTCTTCCAGCTTTCCTTCTAGGAATTGGAGATACTACTCTTCACCTTGGTTCACAATGCTCCTAGCTTTGGAGAAATACAGCTTGTTGTTCAAGAGAATTTAATTGAGGGTTTGTGTGGCAGGAGACTGTTCTGGAGCAGCTCATCCAAACTCTTCTTGTGGCAGTAGTGTTCTGGTGCTCCTCTGAGCTATTTTAATTGTAGAGTGGGCTTAGTGTGAAATCAGCATACTCCTCACCTGATGATATTAACATGGAGTAATCATTCCCACTTTCTTTTTTCAGGCCCGCCAAGCAGCTCCTTGTGTGCTGTTCTTTGACGAGCTGGACTCCATTGCAAAGGCTCGAGGTGGGAATATCGGAGATGGTGGTGGTGCTGCAGATCGTGTCATCAACCAGATCCTGACAGAGATGGATGGCATGTCCACCAAGAAAAACGTCTTCATCATTGGTGCCACCAACAGGCCAGACATCATTGACCCAGCCATCTTGCGCCCTGGCCGCCTGGATCAACTCATCTATATTCCCCTGCCTGATGAGAAGTCCCGAGTTGCTATTCTTAAGGCCAACCTGAGGAAATCACCAGTTGCCAAGGTAGTATCTGGACCCTGTCTGTGTCTGACTTGGGTTTGCTGTGTGCTCCTCACAAACTGGGGATAGAGCAGAGGACTAGCAACTGCTCCACATGGTGCAGAGCTGGGAAGCCTATAGTCCCTGAAGGACGGAAATGAAAGAGATAGGGGGAAGCTTGAGCTTTGAGACTAGGTATCAACAAAGATAGGTGTTGGTGTGTAAGCACAGCAGGTCTTCATCACATAGTAGAGTTCTGCTCACAGTGTGGGAACTGGAAAGCGTGTCATGGCAAGATGGAAAAGATTCTTGTACTCTGAAAGAAAAGTAAATGCAGAAAACAGAGGTGGGGAATAGAAATTGAACCATTGCAG
This sequence comes from Pogoniulus pusillus, assembly GCF_015220805.1. Lineage (NCBI taxonomy): Eukaryota > Metazoa > Chordata > Aves > Piciformes > Lybiidae > Pogoniulus > Pogoniulus pusillus. The sequence goes on from NC_087308.1 coordinate 299,695, forward strand.
TTAACTGTTGATGAACTATCATAGGCAAGAGCTATGTCCCTTGCCTGGGGAGCAGACAATAATGCAACTGATAGTTAATCACAGAAAAATAGATGTCAAGTGCTGTTGAGAAGGAAACCTGCAAAAGAGGTTGTAGTACTACTCCCTCAGTTAAGGGGAAGAAGGAGGAGGTTGGTTGTCTAGGTCTGCCTGCGTCACATCTCCATTTCCAGTCTGATAGTGTTTCATTTGATTCCTTGTGCTGAGACCTCAGCAAATCATATCCTAAATCCACAAGTCAACCTGCCTCTTCTTGAGGGTGAACACTGCAGAGGCATTCTCCTCCTCTACTCTGGTGAAACCCCACCTGGAGTACTGTGTCCAGCTCTGGAGTTCTCAGCACAAGAAAGACATGGACCTGTGTATTGGTTTGAGCCAAATCATATATATCCTACACCATTCCGAGCAATGCTTGCTGTGTAACAGAAGTGGGCGTTGCCAGGATTTGTGAGGCTTGCGGGATATTTGTGAAGTTCCTAGTTCCAGGGTGGGGTGGGTGCTGGGCTTTTTCTTTCTGATTTCAATTTTGTGCAGGGGCTTGGCGTGGGTATGTGTACAAGTTCCATCAGGTATTTTCCTTTTATTTTTCCCCTGTCTCTCTTGGTGTAATCTGATATCCCCGCAATAGAGTAGTGTCGTGGTTTTTAAAGAGAGCTGACAGAAATTAAACTCTCAAATCAAATTGGAGAGAAAATACAGAATTATATGTATATAGCGAAAAAATACAACGATAGACATTACAAAGCAATTACCCCATCCATGGCAAACCCCATTGAATTTTTCCTCATCCCGAAAACTAAATCTACACTCCCCAGTGCTCCAATCCTCCCCTCCCCCCCCCCCAATGTTTCTACCATCCAAAGAGGCCTAAACAAGCCTCTGGAGTCCTACTGCTTACATGTTCTTCCCGATAAAGTGGCTCCTGCCACACACACAGGGCAGGAGGAGGAGGAAAGGAGAGCGAGCTGACCTTGTTGTGCATCTATAAAGAGATAGCAGAATTATGGGATTGAATAACAATCTTCTAGTCCCCAGAATTTTTTTTTAGCCTCAACCTGGGACAAGTAGTAAATCATATCTCTCAACTAAAACTCTACCTCCCTTCTGTTATTTCTGGTTGGGGGAGGGGAAGGTTTTATTAACCCCTTACAACCTGTTGGAGTAGACCTAGAAGAGAGCTAAATAGATGATGAGAGGGCTGGAACACCTCTGCTGTGAGAAAGGTTGTTCAGCCTGGAGAAGACTGGGGGGAGACCTTATAGCAGCCTTCCAGTACTTAAAGAGGGCCTACAGGAAAGATGGGGAGGGACTCTTTATCAGGGAATGTAGTAATAGGATAAGGGGTAATGGTTTTGAACTGAAAAGAGGGTAGATTTAGATTAGATATAAGGAAGAAATTATTTTCTGTGAGGATGGCAAGACACTGGAACAAGTTGCCCAGAGATGTTGTGGATGACCCCTCCCTGGAAGTGTTCAAGGCCAGGTTGCATGGGGTTGTGAGCAACCTGGTCTAGTGGAAAGTGTCTTTGGCAATGGCAGGGGGAGTGGAACTAGGTGATCTTTAAGGTCCCTTCCAATACAAACCATTCTCTGATTTTACAGCTGCATCACAGAGTCTTACTGGGTGCGTGGGGAATGTGGACTGCCTTTGTATGTGGCTAACTTTTCCCCAAAGCAAGAATCTTCACAGCTCATCTTTTCAAAATTGGCCAAAGTTAAGACAGCACCTTGATACCATGGGATCTAAAGACACCTCTTTGTCACCTGAGGGTGTAAGATGTGAAAGGACAGGCCTCTGTTTGTTTGGTTGGTTTTGTTATTTGTTTGTTTGTTTTTCACTAGGATGTGGACCTGGATTTCCTAGCTAAGATGACCAATGGCTTTTCAGGGGCTGACCTAACAGAAATTTGCCAGCGTGCTTGCAAACTGGCTATCCGTGAGTCCATTGAGAGTGAGATTAGGCGAGAACGTGAAAGGCAGACCAACCCTTCTGCCATGGTGAGTGGAGCATTCTGAGCTTTCCTTGCTCATCTCTCCATAATCCTTGGATGAAGATGAGTGGGCTCTCAACAGAGTGTTGAGCTGAAGCACTTTGTTCTCAGATTGTGGGAGAGTGAGGTCCTCCTGGGTACCTCATTGTTAGCATTGCTCAGAAGGCCCTTGTTGCAGCCCTGACTCATTCTGCCAGTTTCCCTCTCCAGCCTTTACTTTGTCCAGCATTAGAGCATCCTGGCCTAGAGGGAGACTGTGAGTGGCCGTTGGGTTGCAGCTCACCTGGGCCCTCTGTCCCACTGCAGGAAGTGGAAGAGGATGACCCAGTTCCTGAGATACGCAAGGATCACTTTGAGGAGGCTATGCGCTTTGCTCGACGCTCTGTCAGTGACAACGACATCAGAAAATATGAGATGTTTGCACAGACTTTACAGCAGAGCCGTGGCTTTGGCAGCTTCAGGTAACCATGGGGAAGTGGGAGGAGGGCAAGCATAGCTAAGCCAGCCTCAGATTAGAGCACCAAGGCAGCTTTCTGCTGGATTCTGGGCAACAAATTTCCTCTTCCACTAAATTTTTTCATTCTCCCCAGTGAGCATGTAGCATGTGTAGGTTGTGCTGCAGTTCAGTTTTAGCTGCTCTGTTAGTGCTCCTGAAGTCTATCGATTCTTTTTTCCTTTAACATGAGTGACATCCATCAGCTGTATAAGCCTTTTGCATGACCTGCTGTAAGGCTTTGTCTTATTTCTCCTGCCTGTCCTACTTGGCACTAGGGCATTGGTGTGGAGGGAGGGGATTGTGCTGAGCTGTGAGGCTTTTGAACAGCGTCTCTTCTCTTCCCTTCTACAACACTGCACACAGGTTCCCATCAGGTAACCAGGGTGGCGCCGGTCCGAGCCAAGGCACAGGAGGTGGCAGTGGGGGCAATGTGTACAGTGAAGACAATGACGATGATCTCTACGGTTAACTTGCTGTCCTCTGTGGACCAAACTCCATATCAGGCCACGTTGTATAGGAAAAAATCCAATGTTCAATGGATTCTCGGCTTCTTCATTCCTCAGTCAGAACAGTGTAGCTGCACATCAGACTTTGTATAGGGAATGTTTTCTGCAAACACAAATCCAGAGCAGTATTCAGTTGGGAGACAGTGAATTAACAAGGAGGGGAACTGACTTAATTTCTGAGAAATTTCTGTTCTAGTTTATGTGGCAGAATAAGCAGCTTTAGCAAAGAGTACAATGCTAGCCTGTATTAAAAAAAAAACACAAAAAAATTAAAATTAATAAAAATCCCACAAAATTCTAGCTAGACCCTGGCAATTCCTTTCTGTGGGAACGATGCAATATAGCTTGTGCTGTCTCTGTAAACCCTGTGTCTCATGCTATCTGAGCACTCCTCAGTCTAGTGGAGCCCATCTGTATGCATGCTTCCCTGGTGTGTTTGAGGTTGCTCTTTGTTCTTAGCCCAAATTAACAGAAGAAATTGGTTTGTTAGTCTCTCCCCTGCCCTAATTTGACAGGAAGCACCAAGTAAGAGAGCTTGATAGCAGATATCTCTTGTTTCTCTGATGCTGGCCCTGAGCTGTAGGGTCTCCTGCTGCTTTAGCTCCTCTGCAGCAAGGGACTTCTCCAGCAATCCCTGTTTCATCTGCCCTGCTTGAAGGCAGGCACATGGAGGCTCTTGGGATGTCTCTGGAGTTTATGGTGCAGCATGACCCTTCTGTGATTAAGGAAGAGGGGAGCTTCATCTTCTGATGCTGAGGCAGGGCTGTTCATCATGCTCTGTGGAGAGATTTCCCCCTTCTCCTGCAGTGTTTCATGCATTCCTTTGGGTCTCTGATGAGATGCATAGCTCTCTGCTGCCAGCATGTCCCTTGTGCCTCATAGTCTGTTTCTGATCATGGTTCTTATCCTTCCTTTCCACTTAGAGGTTACTGTCTTCCTCTTTGGTTTATTTTCCTTTCTCTGAACTGAAAAATGTGCTACTGCTGTACTTCAATGTTTTATATAAGAGAAGCCCTGGGCCTAGTCCCATTATGCACATAGGAGCAGTGTGGCAGGCTGGATACAGCCAGCCCTGAACTGAGAGAAGAGCCTGTTTGAGGCAATGGCCATAGGATGCATACAGTGGCCATGTGCTGTTGGCTTTTGCCGGGGGAGAGTACAGGAACTGAGGATTTCTGCAGAGAGGCTTAAATGTAATGTGTGGCAGAAGGGTGCCCTAGGCCTTTGAGGCTGATCCATGCTGAAGATGGCAACCTCCCCTGTGGCAGAAATTGTGTGGGGCCTGGACAGTGGGAATTTCAGCCCCAAAGTTTGGCTAGATTTAAGGGGAGAGGTGAGACAGGTGAGGCAAGTCTCATCTCAAAATGGTAGAAGGATGGGACTATCCATGAGAGGAGGGCATGTGCATAGCAATGGGGAGAAAGACACTGAAATTTGGAACAATGTTTAAATAGCACAACCTCCTGCTATGGTAGGGGGACATATAAGCCCCTGGAGAGGGTGGGTAGCCCCTGCTCAGATGCTCTGTCCTACTTCAGAGCTGTCTGCCCACTAATACCACTCTTGCCCTGTCTTTATACCATCTATTCTTTGCTGCAGAGAAAATGCTTGGCCATTGTCGCCTCCTACGGCAGTGGAATTGAGATGGCCTGTCCAGGGGCTAGGAGAGCCAAGCAGGGAGGAATGGCACTTCCTTTGCCCCACAGCAGCCCTTTTTTGGGATAAGTGGCACCTGGAAACCTTTATACCTTTATTTCAGGGCTTCTTCCCTGCCTGTACTTGTCTCTGCTGCTTTGTGCTTCTCCAAGCAGTGTGAGTGCAGACGCTGTCTTTGCTTTCATCATGTCCTACCCATTCATCAGTGCAATCCCGAGAGAGGCAGCTTCAGACAGAGAGGGAACCAGCTACTTTCAGCCACCACATGCACCTACTAGGATTTCTCCAGGACCCTCCCAAAAGCCTTCCTCATTTCTGGTATCGGGTGGATTTCTTCCTCCCTGACAGTTTGGGATCATGACCATTCAGCAAGCCCCCAGCAGATCCACCCTGATGTCTGTGCTGTGGAGGTCAGGGTAAGCAGGGCATGGGATGGGGGGGGGGGCATGTTTTCCAGCTCCTAGCAGCCCAAAGCCTTCACTGTCACTTCTCCCTTTATTGCAGATGCTAATTAAATCCACGATGAGTGCTGGAAAGCCTCATCTTGCCTTATTAGCAAACATTTTTCCTGGTATCAGTGTACACAGTTCCTGGGTGTAACATGTGCTGCTGCCTCTTCACCAGCCTCAGGGCCCCTCCAAGAAAAGCCAGGCAGTAGTGTCTCTTCAGCCCCGCCTCAGGCGGCCTCTGCCAGCAAGGAGCCCCCACTCCTCTTCACAGTCTCATCCCCAACTGTACCACCCTACCACTCACATACCCTCCTCAACTGGCCACTGCTCCTGCTGCCTGTATCAACTACATCCTGGGAGAAGCCAAGGGGATGCAGAACCCAGTGAGGTTTCCTGGTGTAAGCCCTTTTCCTGACCCCCCTGCCTGCACCCAACATCTCCCATCACAACACACCCCAAGGAGGTATATATTTTTAAATACTTTGTTTTTTCTCTCAGTATTGGCATAAAACCCAAAACAAAACACTGTAAAATATTCAAGTCTCACTGAAATTTGAATAAAACAAAGCAGCTTGCCAGGATTCCTGGCTGAGGGGGAATATTTTGGCAGAAGTTTTCTCAGTGGTGCTGTAGTGGAAGAGGAGCCATGCAAAGCCAATTCAAATGCCCCTCCCACTCTGCAGAAGCCCTTCCTGGAAAAAAAAAAAAAGGCATGAGGCAAATTTGGCCAAGAAAGGTAAGAATTATAAAAAAATCTCTAGATGGAAATCCAAAGTTTTTTAAAAAATGCAACATTTAGAAACAAAGCAAGATTGTGTCATGTACCTCCTATCTAAATCCTAACACTCAGAAATGCCTACTGAATGAATTGTACCTGTAGAAAAATATATACACGTGTATTTATCTTCCTAGTAAAATCTCAGAGTTTGAGCACAAGTGCTGGTGAAAACCACAGCTCTGCTCATGCTTGGTTCTGTTCTTGCACTCAGGCTCATGGTACATATGTATGTACACGCACAGCATGCCCCTCCAGATGGAGAAAAGCCCTTATGAAATTTATCTAATGAGCTCTGTATGTATTAAAAAAAAAAAACAAAACCCAAAACAAACAAAAATATGAAGTCAGCATATATGAACAAGATAGCTTTGCCTTGGGCTTTCCCTTCTGCCTGGGGCTCTGCAGCAGCAGGTGCAGGCAGGTGCTGCCCAGCTGCCTGTGGACACCAGGAACAGCCCTGGCTGGGGGCAGGAAACTAGACTGGCCCATTCCAAAGTGTGTGGCTGGTCTTGGTACCATGGTCACATGTTACAAACAGCCTGGTTCTGCGTGAGCACTACAAACAGGAGTGATCCCTCTGCCCTATGTGTGTGGGACAGACTCCTCTGCATAGTGAGGCCCTGAACAAAAAGAGGAAGAGAAAACTAACAGTGAGGATGTGAGATCCTGTGGAGTCCTATTTATACCACACCAAATCCCAACAAGTCCAGCCTCTTGGAAAAGTGGCCTGAAAATCAGTTGGCATAAAAACCCAGAACATGATGCACCTCCCTGGGCAAAGGGTCCATGCCTCTTGTACAAAGCAGAAAATATGGACCTCTTGGGAAAAATAAAAAGCTATGAGACCTGTGACAGGACAGGAATCTCCACATTGCCAGAGTAGGAAATGGGCCAAGAGCAATGTGTGGGGAGTTCAGTTGGATGGGAGTTTTGGGAAAGTGTGCAGTGTTTGCATGTGAAAGTGCTCTACCACATCTGCTTTGTGCAGGCCAGATGCTGTGGCGTGTTTGGAGTATTGCTGCTTGTAGGAGAGTCTCTGGGCTGTAGGAACATGGGAGGTGCTGTTTTATCTGTCTTATCTGGGAAGCATATTTTGAATTACACAATCAAGTCTCCTTGCTAGCTGGGAGCCCAAGGGAAAGGCAGCCCCTCCCCATGCAGTCTTCACTGTCCCAAGCTTGATATCATTTCAGGGAATCAGGATCACTTGCTGGTCAGTGGTGGGAATGTTTACAGTGCAGCCATGCAAAGCCCATGGGGAGAAGAGGGGAACACACTGTGTGATGGTTTGGGTGTTACCCACCCTACACACACTTTGGAAATCACCCAGACTAGACTCAGCTGGCTCTGGAAATTGAATGAAGCTTATATTTACAGCTTAGCACAATATACAAGCAAGTATTTACAATATATATATACAGTTATATACAGAAATATACAAGGTAAAAAGGTAATACAGAAACACAACACCCCTCCCAGAAACCTGACTCCCCAGGAGGGGCTCCCAATCACCCTTCCACCTTCTCCCACTCCTCTCTACCTTACCCCAGACATTGCCTTGTGCCCAAGGAAGAATGGAGGATCAGCCAGGGGGGTTAGGAAGCAAGTGGATTAATCAGGTTAGGTTAGAGAGAGAAGAATGCAGCCCACAGCCCGGACAGAGAACGACTCCCATATCTATGTTTGGATTCTTGCTCTTACACCTCTCAGCAAGCCTATGAGTGAAGTAGACATCACCATTGTTTTCCTTTCACAGCCTGTAATCTAGTTCTACTCACCAAAACATTCTATCTAGCTTCAAACTAGCACAATCCACCCCCGTCTATTTCACTCAGAGTATTGCTGAGAACTATGTGATCTAATCTAAAACAATATTTACATTAATGAATATTACAAGTTCAGTTCACACTTCATTCTGTATGTACACCAATGCACGCAGTATAGGTAACAAACAAGAGGAGCTGGAAGCCTCGGTACAAGAAGAAAACTACGATGTCACTATCACAGAAATGTGGTGGGATGACTCACACAGCTTGTGTACATACACTTCAGCTGGGCTGCTGGTTTTACTCCTGTCTCTGGCCTGCCACCCTCTGCCTTCTTCAGTTTGTCTCTAGTACTGTTGTGTTTAACCCCCTCCCCCTTCCAGTCTAGCTTAAAGCCCTTTCAACAAGCCCAGCCAGCTCATGCTTTTAGACCTCTGGTATCAATCTCATAATTTCCTGCCAGTATATCTAACAATGGACAGTAATCAGAGGGCTGCACTACAGTAGGCAGCCTTCTGGTAACATCCCTGACCCGGCCCTCAGGGAGGCAGCAGACTTCCCCGTGGGAGGGCTTTGGCCAGCATATGGGGCCCTCTATTCCCTTCAGAAGGGAATCACCAATAATAATCACCCTCCTCTTTTTCTTTTGGTTACAAGTTACTTTAGTCAACACCCCAGATGGTGATGCTTCTGCCTCCAAAACCACCTCACCCTCAACCTCTAGTGCCCTATATCTGTTGTGCAAGGGCAACTGGGGAGGTAAGGGGGGGCTGGAAGGGTTTTCCCTTGCCCCTTCTGGCAGGCACCTGTGTCCATTCTCCCTTGTTTCTTGGGTCACTTCCTTCTGTTAAGGGGGTCTGCACAGCCTGGTGCCATAAATCCAACTCCTTTTCACATTCCCTTATAGCCCTTAGCCTTTCCACTTTGTCCCTCAATTCAGCCACTAGGTTAAGCAGGCCATTGATCTGCTGACAGCTAATGCAGGCATTTTCTCTGCCACCCTCAACTTCGAGTGCCAGGCTCCAACTCTCCTCACAGCCATTTGCCTGGATGCCTGCATGCCTACGGGTGGGCTCTGTTTGGGTGTCCACAGTTTTACAAGTAACCTTTGGCTGAGTTTTCACCATGTCTCACAGGAGTTGGTTGGGTGTGGATTGTTCTTTTTTTTGTGTGTGTGTTTTTTTGTTTGTTTGCCTCTTTTTTTTTTTTTTTTTGGCGCGTGCTGCAGGCTGGGTTCAGCAGAGAGTTGCTCTCTTCCTGAATCAGGGTTTGGTGTTGCTGCTGCTCCTCGTTTAAAGTGCCTGTGCACCAGGCACTGCTCCTACTGCATCACCCTAGAGCGTGCACATACGCCATGTATCCTGCTGCACCTGCTGCTTCCCTGCCCCCTTCTGGGTTTCTCTGATCGGGAGAGCCCTAAAGTAGAGAAAAAACTTTGAAAAAGCTTCTAAAAAAGCACATTCCAGCAGAGCTAGCCTCAGTACTGCTCTTTTCCCAAATCAGGCAGGATGGCACAGGCTTGTCCAGTCCTCCCATTCTCCTCTCCACCAAACACCCTGCAAAGGAAGGGGAGGAGGATGCAATTTGATGTTTCTTGGGAAGATGGGAGGATGTCCTACATCCTCCCCAGGAAAAGCCTTTGGTATCAGAGCAGCAACAGCCACCAGGAGAAAGATCTCATGCTGGCCACTGGCTCAGAGCCGATGGTTGTAGCTTCTACAGCTGAGAGCCAGAGCAATTGCAGTGGGACCCATGCTCCAGGAAACAGAGAACACGAGAGCTGGGGCCATCTTCTTGCACAGCTCCTCTGCACAGGGTCCCTTCACAGAACACTTTTCTAGCTGCAGGAATGTGCCCATTGCCAGCTCAATGGGAGCAATAAGTGCCCAGCTGGTTCTCCAGCAGGTTGAGGGGGGAAGTGAAGGACAATCTCCCTATGTCAGTTCATTTCTGCCTGTCAAAGCCAGAACACTGCCCCATGCTCATCCAAGGATGCTGGAGCCCTCCTGTTTATTGGTACCTGGCATCATACACCATGGAGGGTTGCATGGGTCCATGTGTGTCAGGAAAAGGACATCTCCAGCCATAAAATGGGAAGGAGAGCAGGAACTCCCTATGGGAGTGCATGAACAGGGAAAGCAGAGGAATGCAAGCAAGAGCAGGCAATAGCAGCAAAGGTAGGTGGGATCTTAATGTTTCATTCATAAAGCCAAGACATAAGAAACAGGCAATTGCTCCTCCACCATCTGTTCATATTTTTCATTATTCTTGTCCAACTTCATTGGCATTTGGGAAACTAGTTGCTGAAGTAGCACTAGTAACCACGGGAGCTTCCCTGCATCCTAGAAAGAGGCTTGGTTTATCCCTAGGTATCAAATTATCACAGGCTTGATAGCTGAGCTGTGCCATGCACTGTGAAAGCTGATCTTTATCTAGGTCAGCAGCAGGTCCTCCTCCTCTTGGTGGGGGGGGAGGGGCAGGAACATCACCACTGTTCAAATCTCAGCCAGGTGCTGAGGTGTGGATGCTTCAAGGAAGCTGATACCTGGTAAATGATGCAAAGTGAGTGGCTGCTGAAGACAAGCTGGTAGCTGGGCAGGTGCAAGCCCCTGGTGGCAGTGCTGCTTGAAGATCTGCCTCTCAGGATGTCGTGGAATGCAGTTTCACGGGAAATTTATGGGGAAAACACGTGAGGCTGACTTGTAAAGATCAAGTGATTTATTGCTAAAATACGGAGATCCCCTTCCCGGAACTAAATTGCCCACGTGAATTCTTTGATGAGGTTAGAGTAACATTTCAGAAAATGGTAAATAAAAGAGAGCCTGTAATTTTAAGAGTTCTTTGAGTCTTTGAAGTTATTCAGTCTTGATTTTAAGAGTTCATCAGTTACTCACTGTCAAAGCAGTTCAGTAGAGTTTCGAAATGTTTATGAAGTTCGGGCGTGGTCCCTTCCCCTGGTCAGGATCGGGCCTAAGCAGGCCCTCGGCCTCTGAGGATCGGGCATTGCCAGTCTTGCGCCGAGCTGGCCGACCAGGAGCGAGCGCGAGCAGGCAGGCAGGCTGAAGCAGCTGAAGCAGGCGAGCAAGCGGAGCAGGCGAAGCAGGCTCCAGATGAAGGCAGACACACCATTTTATAATGTTCAAAAGAGGTGTGCTCACCAGTTCAGGTGATTTTTACGTTACTTTTACAGATTGGTACAAAGTTATGATCAACCTGCACAATTGGACAATTCTTACCAAAACAACCTGTAAGACCACCCAAAGTTCGGCCCATTGACAGGTGGTCAGCGTACATGAGAACCAAGGCCGATAGCTGGAAAACATTGGCCGATGTTTACCTTTTATCTTCATTAGGGAGGAAACTTCTCATGGGTACTGAAGATTGTTTTGGGTTTTACGATGCTTTGGCTTACAATGTGAGACACTGTAACTTGCACAACATGGGGACCTGCTAGGGGGCTTTGCCACCCTCCATGACACAGGAGAGACAGCTGACAGTGGAGCTATGTTACTCCTCCCTCTCTCAACCTTTTATTTATTTGGTGTATGGTAATTTTTTTCCATACTGCCCACCTTCTCCACCATTATTCTGTCTTAGCATTTTGTGTAAGAGCACAACAGACTGAGATTATTTCACTTTACTCTTTTTCTAAGGTAAAAGGGCAGTAAAATAATAATGCTCTCATTGAACTGGAGATTAATACAGAAAGGTTATATTTTAAAATGTGCAGGAAAAGATACAGCATACATGAATCCTTAACACCTAATGCAGATACAGGATACATAAAAGTTCCCCCAAAACCTTTCCCCCTAAGCAAACAAAAAAAACCACTAAAACCCCAGTACTCATTTTCTCCCCTCCCCCATTATCTCCCATTTGGCCCCAAACAGGCTGAAATTCACTGTGGCAGCCTGCAGCCTTGAAGGCTGCAGTCTACCTACATAATTATCTTATGCAAGGTCCTCCTACATAATTATCTTGTTACCAGATAAAGATCCCGATGGAGAGTTGAAGAGGAAGGGAGAAAAGAGAGTGAATTGACCTTGCTGCTTACTTTTAAAGTGTTTGCAGGGTTATAGAATTGAATCTTGGTCTCTAGTTTTTTGGGAAATCTGACATAACCTGGAACCCCTCAAACCATGACACCACTGCAACATGCACCTGTAATTTTAAGAAGGGACACTCTCAAAGCCCATAAGTCTCTGGAGAAGCCCTCTTACACCTCTGGTTTCTGCAGCAGCACCTACCAAGCAGTAATCACACCATGCTGACTCAGCTGGGGTGACCCAACATGTAGTAGGGTGAGGATGCGAGCAATGCCTCCCTGGGCTTCTCTGTGGAGGGTGTGGAGGATGAGGATGCGGATGCTCTCATGACTGCCCTCAGCTTGAGCACCAGGTGGCAGCAGGGTGCTGACAAAAGGGTCTCCAGCATGGCCACGAGTTAGGCCACAGCACCCACTGCCTGCTCTGTGCTATGCTGCTCTTGCAGCAGTGAAAGACTAAAGCTCAAGCTAAAAAAAGGCAGACTTGCAAGGAGGGAGGCTATGCACCCAAGGCTATGACCATAGTCTCAATTGATGAAGAGGTGGTATTGTGAGGTTCTCTCACATACTGAGATGGTGGCATATGGAACTGGGGAATTCCCAGCATCTGCTTGTGCTCCAGAACACTTAAAACTATTTCTTGTGGAAGATAAAAGCAGCAAAGTATCGCCCTGCTCTGGCAAGCAACAGGCTAGGGATGGCAACCATCTCAGAAGCAACCTAAGGATATCTGACATGTTTGGTTTGCAGTGGGGGAGGACAGAGACCAGGTAGTCCAGCTCAAAGAGATGAGAAATTTGCCCAGACCATCAATTTCCACCAATCTCTTTCCAACTGCGTCATGCAGACCAAATGCCAGCACATGCACCTTGCTCACAGGCAGCTGGATGAAGGTCACAGGCACCCTGTGAGTGTGAAGTGACTGGGGAACTGCTCAGTATGGCAGAGTCAGCACTTCCCTGGGCCCAGCACCATCACTTCTGGTGCAATAGTGCACAGGGCCAGAGCAGGTTTCTTTGCTTGCTTACACCCAGAAAGCTCAAAACCCATTCATGATTTGTCCCCACTACCCTTGCTTGGTTCTCTCCACCCAATTAATGACCTTTTCATTTAAAACATTTCCTGACCAGCTCATCTCTATTTCTCCCCATGGACAAGCTCCCTTCTGCTCAAATAGCTCTGTCTTTTGGGGTGCACCAATGGCTGTGGTCCAGGAGCATCACATCCAGCATGTGAGAAAAGGCTATGAGCTCAGCAAGCAACCATGCAGATCAGGTGGAAGTCATCTGACCTCCATCCAGGTTGGCACACAGCAGGAGGGATACAGCTCTCTGTTTATAGATTGTATAAAATGTAAGGTAAGTTTAAGGTTTGGATCTTTTGTCAACCATTCCAATGGGAAACCTCAAGCAGGGCCTTATGTCACCGTAACAACCTCCTCTCCCAAAATGCCAAGCAGCCAAAGCCAAGATACATAACAAGTGGCCTTCAAAGAGGTCACACATGTCCTGCTATTTTTGACCAGGAGGGCCCAGGAAGGGTAAGATCAAGGACTATTTTCAGAGCACGCAGGTGACAGTGAAGGGCTATTTCTGACAAGCTGGCCCTTGTGCCAGTCCTCCACCGTGGGAGATAGGACGCAGACAAGCACAGAGCAGGCAAGTTTGAAGATCTTTTCTGATTAAGTTTCTATCCTGAGGTGAGAGACCTTTCACTTCACCTTGCTCATCCCAGTATGTGGGACCCAAAAGCCCCTTAAAATGCCAATCCCCAGACCATATTGCTAAAAAAAAAAAAAAAGGCATCTGATGGGAAATTAAAAGTTTGTGGAGCTGTGGACCATGACTGCTGCCTGCATTGGAGTGGCTCTCCTCTATGCCAGTTTCCAAACAGCAGCCCCTTGGTTTCAAAACAAGGACCTATTACTTAAATCAGGAAAAGCTTTGAATCCTGTAGGTCAGCCTATATCAGGGAGGACAACAGGACCAGCACTCAAATGTGGAGGTAAATGCAGACAAAAAGCATTTCTCCACTAGGAAATCCAGGTTAATTAAAAAGTTGCTAACAAATTACCCCAGGTGAGCTCCTTCCACTTTGATTGTCCAACTGGCTGCCAGGCTCTGAGGCAGAAGGTATGGAGAGCTCAGCAATACCAGGAAGCAGGGTGGCAGGTTAGAAAAATGAAGCAGCTTCAGAAGGAATGGGATGAAAGACAATTTCTGGCATCGGCAGAGCCTTTGCTCTCCCCAATTCTGTGGCTATCAATCCCATTTCAGAGGAAGGCATGAATCATGAGGGCAACTCCAGCTGTGCCAAGGGTATGAAAACACTCCCTCGCCTATTTGGACCAAGCACCCTTGCCTTTGAACAGCAGCATTCATCCCCTTACCTTCCTCCTCATACTTGTCCTAAGCAGCTCATTTCTTAAGGTCACTTAGGACATCAAAAGACTCTACAATCTCCTTGAACATCTCAGTGTTGAGGTCTTTATTCTTATCAGGGTGATACTTCAGGGACATTTTCCAGTAGTCTTTCTAGATTTCATCCTCATTGGCACTTGACGGGATGCCCAAAATCTTATAATAGTCCTTCCCCATGATGGCAACACTACTGGGAGATGAATACTTACTCCTGAAAGCAGAAAGACATCTCTTCATAAGGTAAATATTGCAATCAGGCAGCTGGGATCAGACTGGCATGCACTTATCGCAGAGCCACCACTTCCTCTGCCTCACCAGCCAGCAGCTGTCTGGAGTCCACGTTTTCTTCCAGAGATCAGCAAGCTGGTGTCAGGATCTTCCCCAGTTCTGTTTTTATCTCAGTGGGGATGGGGAGACTCTTCTTTGAGACCGATGGGGAAAGTTCAAGCCAGGGCATGGCAGGAATATACAGACCATACCACTGATATTGTCAGGCAAGGACTGCATCACCCCATCCAGTCCCATTCTGTCTCACATTCCCCTTCCCCCTCCCCCTCCCTCTCTGAGCCAGGAGGGCTGAGCCATGTAGAAATGTAGCCACTGGTCCATCCTCCCCTGCTTTCCCAGCTGTGGACCTGGGACTCGAGACAGGGTGATGACAGAGGGTTTTTGGAGGCTAAAAGCAGTGTCAGGGACCAAACTGCCACCTTCACCTTAAAGGAACTTAAAACATTTTATACCTGAAAGCAATTGGCAGTCAGCTGGAGATAAACACCTCTGGCATGTCAGAGCTGTAATAAGTATTTAGCAAAGAAGGAACAAAGCCATTAGACAGAAACATCTTGTGATGGTGGGAAGCTTTTTTTGTTGTTTTTTGTTTGCTTGTTTGTTTTAAATCACTTTCTAGCCTGACTTGTACTCCCTGAGAGTCTTCAACTATATCTTGCAGTAAACCAAAAAGATGACGTGGGAGAAGAGGCAATGAAACACCATAGCATAGCATGAGACTGAGGTTAGCACAGGCAACTGACTCCTGGGGCTTGCTCTGTCCATTGCACAAGGGCCAAGGCCAGAGCCATGCATGGAAAATCCAGTGGCTGTAACCCAAGGAAGGAAAATGACAGGCAATTAATTCACCCCCTAGGCACACTGCTGGAGCAGCAAACACCAGGGGAGTTTCAGAAACCCAGAGAGCAGCTGATGGAGACAAGAGAGCAGCTCAGGCTGAGCAAGCCCCACTCTTCCAATAATGCTTCCTGCTGCTTCTTGCCCTTTAGTTTTCTGATGGCAAACTCCCATCCCTGTCCTGCTGTCCCCACCTCACACAGCACAGCTCTGTGCTTGCTCCTGGCCTCACTCTTCTCCAGGTGTTGCCTCTAGCAGACCGTTATGCTCACATCCTGCTCCCCACTATGGTCCAGGTTTAATCCTCTCACCCTATCCTTGTTCCAAACACCCTTGGGCAGCCCCAGCCAGTTGAGCCCCTCCAGCAGCTGGATTTCTGCATCAGGTGCGAGCCTTGGTGTTCCTTCACCATCATAAAAGTTACCAGATGTTCTCCTCCCCACCCTTACTCTATCCATAAGCTCCCAGCAGAGGCCATGGAGAGACCGTCCCCCAACCACAACAGCTCAGATGAGAGTAACTGGGCACCCCCAGGGGTGCACATCTGCAGTGCTTCATTGAGCCCCTGGAATCAATCCCAAGCATACAAGGCTTGCTGTTGCGGAGAGCAAGAATTAATACGTGGCCGAGTCGTGAATTTATCAAAAATAGTTATTTTTTATTTTTCCAAAAACCCGCCCCCACAACTATATATACAAAGATTAATTTAGTTTAATAAGCAGATTCAGTTGCATGAGAATTAACCTACAAGGATACCATCAATAATCTGACCATATTGGAAGTCAGAAGTTGGAAAAGGTGTTAGCTATTAATTAATAGCGGTTTCTTACTAAATTAAGCTAAGCCAAATAACTCACTCAGGCTGACTCATGCGGTCTGTCTTCCTCCTCCAGCCGCTGCAGGAATCGTTAAGGGTCGTTAGGCACACAAAGGTGTTAAGAGGAAAGCGAATCCTTGGTCTCTCTGCAGTCCAGGCACAGGGGAGTGTGTGAGCTCAGGCAGACACATACGTCCAGGCACAGGCAAACTCCAAAGTGGGAACCCCAAAGGCGGGAAGACCCCCAATATTTATAACCTTCGCTAGACAAAGGGCAGAGTTACCACACCTTAGGCGCGAAAGCGCACGGCCAATCCCAGCCTGGCTCCAGCGCGGGAACTCACGGGGCAGTCCTCCCCCCCTTCACGGCTGCAGGGCAGGCGAGGGGGGAGGGAAACCTGGTGGCTTTTCCCCTTTCCCCCCGAAGTCCGGGCAGGAGAGGAATTTAGGGGTACAGGACTCCAGGACACTTGCTTTAGGTCATTCCTTCAGCAATAACTCCTATACAGCTGAGTAGATGCTATAGGAGTTTGGAAATTTACCCTCTTGATCCAAGCCACCAACTTATGCTCTTTTTTGTCCCAGCTGTTCAGTGAGTACTTTGCTGCATGTGAGGAGGGCAGATAAGCTACACAATGCAGAAGAGCTGACAGGTGCAGGGACCTCTGAAAAACACATCAAGGGGAGATGGAGGCACCTGCAGATGTGTAAGGCAGCCTAGAGGGGCACATAAGAGACAAGAGAAGATGCCTGGGGCCATAAAGAGCATCTGACAGCATCTCCCATGGCAGCTCTGGAATGCCACCACAGTTCTGTATCAGCTTCCTGGCAGGAGTCTGCCAGCTCCTGCGCACAGAGCTGCCATCATCACTCAGCCCTTATAGGTGCTAGGGGATGCTTTACCCTCTGCTTGCCTCCCCCCTTCTGCCTTCCTAATGGGATCAGGGACTGAAGGAAAATCCAGGGTAAGCGATAGGAGGGGGGGAGAGTTAACCTGCTGATTCCTCTGCCAAAGATCACCACAGCACCTCCCTACCCTGCAGCAGCCTCTGATGTGGGTCAGGGGCTTCCCATGACCAGAACCAGAATTTGGCCCCTGTTTGTATGATGCCAACTCTCCTGCAGAAAGGGCAAGCAAGGCAGCTCTGAAGACAACCTCACTGCACCCTGGCTCAAGACACGGAGGTCACAAACCTTCAATTTTTCCCCTTGGGCATTGCAGCATCTGGCTCCAACACTGTGCAGCCCAATCTGATGGCACCACCGTGCCCATTCAAAACACCATGGCGCTTCCCACAAAGGTATGTCTTGCTCCAGAAAAACACTGGTGCCCTCCTCAAGCTCTCCAGCCTTGATCTTCAAGGCAGGGATGCCCACTGAGGGATGCTTTCTCAGATGGGGAGCCCTTTGTCTGTGGGCTCAGGGAAGAGGGAATTCCTCTGCTGAAGCACAGTCCTGCACTGCAGTAGTTTACTGTGCTGGTGAGGATCAGATGGCCTGGTGGGTTAAGGCATGATCCAGAGGCAACACTCAGATGTGCAGTGGTAAAACATGAATCTCCTTCAGTCCCTCCCTCCTGGGATAAGCTTCACCTTGCTACCACTGCAGTGCTTCTCTCCCTTCTGCTCAGTCATCCCCTCCTGCCTTCCCATTTAATCCCCTCAGGAGCAGCAGGGAAGATGTCACAGGGCAGGTTTCAAGCAGGCAAGCAATTTCTGCATTCACTCCCCCAACCCAGATGTCATAGGACAAGCTGTGACTACCCAGCTGTGGAGAAAATCACAATCATCTCCCGGTCCGAGCCAGCCCTGCCAAGATAGCCCAGCTTCCCTCCTCCGCTTGCAACCACAATAATTAAATAAAAAAAGAAATCTTTCTTCTGGGTCCACACATGGCATCAACT
Organism: Pogoniulus pusillus; assembly: GCF_015220805.1. Lineage (NCBI taxonomy): Eukaryota > Metazoa > Chordata > Aves > Piciformes > Lybiidae > Pogoniulus > Pogoniulus pusillus. The sequence goes on from NC_087308.1 coordinate 317,686, forward strand.
TGTGCAACCTCTGTATGAGCATGCCAGCTGAATAGCAATCATTAGACATAATCCTTCTGCTCAGTAGTCATGTAAAGTCACAAACCCACACAGGCAGCAGCACTGGGGAGATCATCCTCCATCTTGGGGTGCAAGGTCACTGCAGGATGCCATGCTCTGGAGATGAGCATCAACTGGCACATAGTCCCTCAGTAATGAGGGCACAAGGATGGGAAGTGGAAACTCACCAACATCCAGAGTCCAAGCTGCCATTTTTAAAGACTCTAGTTTTATTTTAAATGCGATTGTCCACAGGCACCCATCAGGCGCTGTATGCCTATCTGGGAAGCAGTGGAGAGTGGCAGGAGGACAGAGGAGAAGGTGGTGCCAGCTTGTGCCATCAATGTCACCACCACCAAGTGATGGCCATCTGACAAGCCTCCCCCTCTGGCTCCTCCAGCACACAAGACAACTCCTTTCCAGCCCAGTGTCTGCAGTTGTCCCCAGCCTCCACTCCCAGGACAGCTCCAAAACAGCTTTGGCTGTGGAGAAGCAGGCATCAATGCAGTGTGGGGAGCTGCTATCCTTTGTATGTTTCCCAGCAGTGCCCACACAACCCCTTCCTGCAATGTGCAGGGGAACCCTTCAGTGGTATCACTCCCTGAGCTGTAATTTTCCTTTTAATTGGTTTCTTGTTCCTTTCTGAGGTGGCAAAACAAAGCAAGCTCACTAAGACAGCAGATAAAGACCACCACCATTGCCATCAGCTCAGGCATCCTCTCTGCTGACCCCTAGCTGCCCCGTTACCATCACATCTTCCACGCAGCTCTGGATACTGCTACATAGCAAGAGTGAGGAGCTCCTGGGATCCACAGCAATTACCTGCTTGTGCCCAGGCTAGTATACCCACAAGGCAAATTGGGGAAGAAGTAGGGTGGCAGTGATGTACCAGGCAGAGAAAGTCATGTTTGCAGGATCACAGGATGTTAGGGGTTGGAAGGGACCCAAGGAGATGATCGAGTCCAACCCCCCTGCCAGAGCAGGACCACACAGTCTAGCACAGATCACAAAGGAACACATCCAGACAGGCCTTGAAAGTCTCCAGAGAAGGAGACTCCACAACTTCTCTGAGGAGCCTGTTCCAGTGCTTTGTGACTGTGATGGTTTGGGTGTTCCCCACCCCCCCACACTTTAGAAATCACACAGACTAGACTCAGCCAGCTCTGGAAATATGAAAGAAGCTATTTGTTTACAGCTAGCACAATATACAAGCAGATATTTACAGTATTGTCACGGAAGGTAGTTTGGGAGGTTGTGGGGAAAATACGCGAAGGCTCACTTGTATAGTTCAAGTGATTTATTGCTCAAACACGGAGATCCCCCTCCCGAACTAAATTCCCCACGTGAATTCTTTTGATCTGAGGTTGTAGAACAACATTTCAGAAAATAGCAAATAAAAGAGAGTCTGTGATTTCTTTAGAGTTCTTTGAGTCTTTAAAGTTATTCAGTCTTTAGGTGAGGAGTCCTTTCTTTGGTGTACTCACGATCAGGCGGTTCAGATTAGCAGGATTCGAAGTTTGGGCGGTGTCCCTTTGTTCGTCAGGATCGGGCCCAAGCGGGTTCAGACCTCTGCAGGCCCCTCGTCGGGCAGGGCCAATCAGGAGTGAGAGGTCACCGGGGCAGGAGCGAGGCAGGCAGACAGGCTAGCGAGGAGCGATCCAGGAAGGCACACCATTTTATAATCTTCAAAGAGGTGCAACCCACCAGTCCAGGCTAATTTTACGTTATTCTTACAGATTGGCACAAATTATAATTAACCCATATAATTGGACAATTTTTACCAAAACAACTTCTAAGACCACCCCAAGCTCGGCCCACACCAGGTGTTGAGCGGGCATGAGAACCGCCATTCCCCCTAACCAAAACAGTGGCCAGCATGCCTGGGAAGCAAGGCCGAATAGTTCCAAAACAACAGCCAGCGTTTACCTTTTATCTGTACTAGGGAGAGACTTTCTCATGGGACTGAAGGATTGTTTTGGTTTTACGATGCTCTTGGCATTAATGTGAGATACTATAACTTTCACAACAGGGAGGCCTGCTAAGGGCTTCTGCTACTCTCTATGACAAGTATATACAGTTATATACAGAAATATACAAGGTAAAAGGTAATACAGAAACACAACTCCCCTCCCAGAAACCTGAGTCCCCAGGAGGGGCTCTCAACCGCCCCTTTACCTTCCCCCTGCCCCTCTCAACCTTACCCCAGTCCCAAAGAAGAACAGAGGTTCAGCCAAAGGGTAAGAAGCAAAGTGGGTTAGCCCAAAATGGAGGGTGAGGTTAGAGAGTAAGATGTAGCTCACCCAGCAGCCCCAGCAAGAGTGAGAGTGATGGCGAGAGTGTTATCAAATGTTTTTGTTTCTTGTTCCTATACTTCTCAGCAAGGCTGTGAGTGAAGTAGACATCACCATTGTTTTCTTTTTACAGCCTATAATCTATCATAGTATCATAGTATCATCAGGGTTGGAAGAGACCTCACAGATCATCGAGTCCAACCCTTTACCACAGAGCTCAAGGCTAGACCATGGCACCAAGTGCCACGTCCAACCTTGCCTTAAAGTGCCCCAGAGACGGCGACTCCACCACCTCCCCGGGCAGCCCATTCCAGTGTCCAATGACTCTCTCAGTGAAGAACTTTCTCCTCACCTCGAGCCTAAACCTCCCCTGGCGCAGCCTAAGGCTGTGTCCTCTTGTTCTGGCGCTGGCCACCTGAGAGAAGAGAGCAACCTCCCCCTGGCCACAACCACCCCTCAGGTAGTTGTAGACAACAATAAGGTCACCCCTGAGCCTCCTCTTCTCCAGGCTAAACAATCCCAGCTCCCTCAGCCTCTCCTCATAGGGCCTGTGCTCAAGGCCTCTCACCAGCCTCGTTGCCCTTCTCTGGACACGCTCAAGCATCTCAACGTCCCTTTTAAACTGGGGAGCCCAGAACTGAACACAATACTCAAGGTGTGGTCTAACCAGTGCAGAGTACAGGGGCAGAATGACCTCCCTGCTCCTGCTGACCACACCATTCCTGATGCAGGCCAGGATGCCACTGGCTCTCTTGGCCACCTGGGCACACTGCTGGCTCATGTTCAGGCGGGTATCAATCAGTACCCCCAGATCCCTCTCTGTCTGGCTGCTCTCCAGCCACTCCGACCCTAGCCTGTATCTCTCCATGGGGTTGTTGTAGCCAAAGTGCAGCACCCTGCACTTGGAGCTATTGAACCCCATCCCATTGGACTCTGCCCATCTGTACAGGCGGTCAAGGTCCCGCTGCAGAGCCCTTCTGCCTTCCAACTCAGTCACATCTGCCCCCAGCTTTGTGTCATCTGCAAACTTGCTGATGACTGACTCGATGCCCTCATCCAGATCATCTATGAAGATGTTAAAGAGGATGGGGCCCAGCACAGATCCCTGAGGGACACCACTAGTGACTGGCCGACAGCTGGATGTGGCACCATTCACCACCACTCTCTGGGTCCGGCCCTCCAGCCATTTCCTAATCCAGCACAAAGTGTTGCCATCCAAGCCATGGGCTGATAGCTTAGCCAGGAGTTTGCTGTGGGGGACAGTGTCAAAGGCCTTGCTGAAGTCCAGATAGACCACATCCACAGGCCTCCCCACATCCACCAAGCGGGTCACCTGATCATAGAAGGAGATCAGGTTAGAAAGGCAGGATCTGCCCTTCCTAAACCCATGCTGGCTGGACCTGAGCCCTTTGCCATCCCTTAGGTGCGCTCTTATCACCCCCAAGATAACCTGCTCCATCAGTTTCCCTGGCACTGAGGTCAGGCTGACGGGTCTATAGTTCCCAGGTTCCTCCATCCGACCCTTCTTGTGGATGGGGACCACGTTGGCCATTTTCCAGTCTCCTGGGACCTCTCCGGTGAGCCAGGACTGCTGGAAAATGATGGAGAGCGGCTTGGCCAGCTCAGCTGCCAGCTCTCTCAGCACCCTGGGATGGATCCCATCTGGTCCCATGGACTTGTGGGTGTCCAGATGGCTCAGCAGGTCCTGAACTAATTCTTCATGAATTTCCAGGGGAACACACCGCTCCCTGACCCCATCCCCCAGTTCAAGAGGCCATTCTTCTCCTCCTCCTTCCTTACTGTTGAAAACTGAGGCGAAGAAGGCATTCAGGACCTCAGCCTTTTCTACATCATCAGTTATAGTATTCCCCTCCTGGTCCAGTAAGCAGTGGAGGCTCTTCTTGCCCTTCCTTTTAGCATTGATAAATTTATAAAAGTGTTTTTTGTTATCCTTCACGGAAGTGGCCAGCCTAAGTTCTAGCTGGGCCTTAGCCTCTCTAATTTTTCTCCTGCATAATCTGGCTACCTCCTTAAACACATCAGGAGAAGCCTTCCCCTCCTTCCAGAGGTGATACACCCTCTTTTTATCCCCCAATTCCTTCAGGAGCTGTTTGCTCATCCAGGCTGGTCGCCTTCCCCGCTGGCTCATCTTTCGGCACATGGGAACTGCCAGCTCCTGTGCCTTCAAGAGCTCCTGTTTAAAGTAGGTCCAACTATCCTGGACCCCTTTGTTCTCGAGGACTGCTGCCCAGGGGACTTCTCACCAAAACATTCTAGCTAGGCTCAAACTAGCACAGTGATCTTTACAGTAAAAGTAAAGAAGTTCCCCCTTGTGTTGAGGCAGAACCTCTTGTGCTGCAACTTACACCCATTGCTGCTTGTCCTATCACAGGCAGCAAGTGAGCAGAGCTTGTAGTGTCCCCCCCTGACCAGCCCTCAGATGTTTATAAACATTGATTAAATCCCCTCTCAGTCTTCTCCAGACTAAACAGCCCCAGGTCCCTCAGCCTCTTCTCATAAGGCAGTGCCCTCCAGTCCCCTAATCATCCTTGTAGCCTTTGGCTGGACCCTCTCCAGCAGATCCCTGTCCCTCTTAAACTGGGGAGCCCAAAACTGAACACAGTATTCAAGATGAGGTCTCACCAGGGCAAAGTAGAGGGGAAGGAGAACCTCCCTTACCTCCCTTGATCTGCTGGACACACTTTTCTTAGTACACCCCAAGATCCCATTTGCCTTCTTGGCCACAAGGGCACATTGCTGTCCCATAGTTAACTTGTTATCCACCAGGACTCCCAGGTCCCTCTCCACAGGACTGCTCTCCAGCAGATCACCTCCCAACCTGTACTGGTGCAGTTTATTATTCCTTCCCAGGTGCAGGACTCTGCACTTGTCCTTGTTGAACTTCATTTGGTTCCTCTGTGCCCAGCTCTCCAGTCTGTCCAGGTCTCACTGGATGGCAAGACGTTATCCAATTTACACCCCCCAGATTTCTCTTTCAGATATGTGAGGGTCCCTCTGCCTCCCTCTCCAAGTGCTGACACTGATCCCCCAACAACAAAAGGTCTGACTGCTGCACTCCCACCCAGTGACTGGAGCTGCCCACCAGCTGCAGGCTCTTAGCAATCTCCTCAACACAGCAGGACATAAGAATGATGCCTTCTCCCTGCCTGGCAGTGCAAAACCTACTTCTGAGAAGTCACCTTCAGGCACAACAAGGAAATCCAGTGCCACTGAATCCCCCATCTGTGATCATAATTCAAGGGCCACAGTGAGCATGCTCTCTGTGTGCCTACCACTGAAACAGGACAACTGTGGCCAGGACATCACCAGGCAGCTCCTGAATCCTGGCTTCAGCAAGCAAAATGCCAGGCAGGTGACAGCCTCAACCCACTGTGTCCCCAGGGGTTGGGGTCTGGTGGCTCACTGAGTGACAAACATAAGGGTCAACAATCTGAGGTGGATGCATACCTCTCTGCACGGCTCCAGAAGAGCAGTATGGCTGGCATAGCAATGTGTCTTGGATTTGATCAAGGAGCTAGATGGGATCTCTCTGCATTGGAGCAGGCAGAGCTTCCCGTGCCTATGCCGGCTGGCATTCCTGAGGAATCAGGAAGCAACGTCAGGCAATGAATCATCCCCTCCTCGGGCCCTCCCACGAACCGCCCTTCCCCTCCCCCACTGGGGTGCTGCCTCAGTTTGCACGGACCCTGCAGCTAGCCTGTATGGGGGTGGAGTCAGGCTTTAGGAAATGTTTCTCACTGTGAGGGTGACGGAACACTGGAACAGGCTGCCCAGGGGGCTCGTGGAGTCTCCTTCTCTGGAGACATTCAAAACCAGCCTGGATGCTTTCCTGTGTGATCTACTCCAGGTGACCCTGCTCTGGCAGCGAGGTTGGACTAGATCAGGGGTCCTCAAACTTTTTAAACAGGAGGCCGGTTCACTGTCCCTCAGACACTGTCGGGGGCCAGACTATAGTTTGTCGGGGGCCGGACTATAGTTTGGTTCCAGCCCAGTCCCGGCGAGAGGATTAAGTGGCAGGAAGTGGCTGCTTGGTTTCCCCCCCAACCCCCGGCGGGGGGGGTGGGTGGGAGCGTTCTGTAAATACCAGCGGGCCGGATTGAGGACCCTGGGGGGCCGTATGCGGCCTGCGGGCCATAGTTTGAGGACCCCTGGACTAGATGATCTTTCAAGGTCACTTCCAACCCCTAACATTCTGTGATTCTGTGATACAATGTCTCCCACTTCCAGTCCCACTGAGGTGCTCATACTGGTGTGATGATGAGATCAATTCCACCCTCTCCCCTATATGGTGCTCCATTTAGGGGGTCTGTGAGAAGCTGTCACCTTCATGGGGAGGGGTTCACACACACACTTTTTCCTGTTTCCAGCCTCACCCAGGTGCTGGCAACTCGAGGTTAACTCCTGCCTTGCTGACTCCGACTAAATTACTGTTACCTGGAGAGGGGCTACTAATTTCCTCACCACCCGATTCAGCCCAACAAGGATAGGCTGGTGCCTCCAACAAGGATGGAGGGTGGTGTTAACTTCTTCCTAACCATACCAAGCAGCTCCAGCAGGGCACATTATTCCCTCCAAAGCAGGAGGGAAGATGCTGCGACGAAGGAACGGGGAGGCATCTTGATGCAAGCTAAGTTCCAACTTTATTAGGCAGCATACAGGACTTATATACTTTGTCAGAAGGTATCAGAAGGCTTAACATATTTACATATTGATTAGTCATTTTATCACATGCAAAACCGTCTCTTCTTCCAATCTAAATTCTTGTCTGCCACATCTGCTTCCCCGTGGAGCAGGGGTCTTAGCATATTCATCAGATAAGAAGGACAGTCTTGGCCTATTCATCAGGTAGCAAAGGACCTGTCTCCTTGCTTCTTCTGATATGCAAATTCTCATTCTTTCCTCTTGCACAATGTTCAGGTCCACTCTGACTCAGATAGTTTGGCCAAGGGCTTGTGTTGCAGCTGGTCCACTGTTGTAGAGCTGCAGCTGCACCAAGCTGTCCAGTATTTCTCCTCAGGCTCCCACAGTTCTGGATTCAGTCTGTAGTTCTCAGAAATCTCGATGTTCTAATCACACCTCTTAGCTATGAGTTGCATCTGTCCATTGTGCTTTAAGAACTACTAGTCTCTAAATATAATACAAGGATATGCCTTAGATGTTGCATTCAGAGTATTCTGCTTAGGCCTTTTCCCACAGTTCTTCATCTACTTTAAGAATTTAGGGCAGTGTTTTTTATCTCTTGCAGGGCCCTTGCAAGAGATAAAAGGTCACATTGCCATCTTATGCCAATTTGAGTGGGCTTTGGCCTTTACAAAAGGATGCTAAACTGAATCTATTCCATTAAACCACAATCACTGAAACTCATGAAAATACCCAAATTCACTAACCATGATCAGACCTCATCATCCATAGACACATACAGCCATCATTTCAATACTCCTTTCAAGATCTTACCACAATTCTGCCATCTGAGCAGGATTCCTGCTCACCTTAGGAAAGGACAGGCTAATCATACTCAAGCTGGTCCCCATCTTACAATGCCTGTGAAGATAAGGGATCAAACACAAACAAATACAGAGACAAATGCAAGTGAACAAATACAGAAACAAACACAAACATATTGAGTGCCTAGGCTGACAAATCCATTGATCCTGTCTGCAGAATTTTTTATACCTGCTCCCTTGTCTTTCTACCCCCTTTTCCCCCCCCCCTTTTTTTTTTTTTTTATTCCAGAAAAAACCCAGATATACGGAAAGAACCCAAAACCAGAATATCCCATGATTTCCCCATATCAAGAAATCCCATAATTGTTATATTACAAACTGTTAGCCTCAGCTATACTATTTTAGCAGCTGAGAGGTCTAGGAAATGAAGGAAATAGGAGAAAAAAAAAAGGCGAAGAAAAACTCAAAAGTGTGGTACCACAGGAGAGTCAGAATCAGAACAGAGGGGAAAAGAAGATCTTCCTAGAAATTCTGATACAATTAACAATCATTTAACATCCTATTCAGTAAACTCCTAACCTGTAAGATCCAGTACAATCAAAAAAAGAGCATTAATACTGACGTCAATAGTTCATATAGGTAGCAAGATACAACAATACGAGTTTGTTACAGTAAGAACTAAGCTGTTCGTTTCTCGCTGAGGAAGTGCAGGGGGGGGGGGGGGGGGTGAGCCAAGCTCGCCGCCCGTGTCAGGGGAGGGAGGCGGGGGAAGCAGGGGGGGGGGAGAGGTGGGCGGTGTGTCGCGTGACCTGCGGAGCCGCCGCCATTTTCGAACTTTCCAAGCCGGGACGGGAAAGGGACCCTGCCGAACTCTGCCGCCGGCCGGGGGCGGGGGGGGGAAAGGGGAGGGCGGCTCGGACTTCCAGACGACTTCTCGCTGATCCCCGCAGGCTGGTCTTCGAGCCCGGTCCCCCAGAGTCTTTCTGTTCGTCTGTCTGTCTCTTTGGTGTTCTCATGTCCTGTACCCACGATCGGTGGGGGGCACGGGGGGGGGGTTGGGTTCCGCCGGGCTCCGCAGTTGGGGAGGGGCGTTTCCCGACGGCGGCGAGACTCGGGAAGCGCGGGCGCTGCTGCCGTTTCTACTTTCTCTGTCTGCTTTTCGTTCTGTCCGTATCGGGGACGGGGTGGTGGGGGAGCTGCCGTCCTGATGATGGAACGCAGAAGGAAAGCGCCGTAGCGGCTGGCAGTGGCGGCTGGAAGCAGCCGCTTTGGACGGCAGTCCCGAAAAACTTTTACAGGCTGAGAAACTTTGGCAGTTTGCCGCCGCCGGACGGCCCTCGGCAATCGCCATCACGGGGTGGTGGGAGCGGCTACCGGCGCCACGCGGTCGCTATTCCGACGAAAGTAAAAAAAAGGGAAGGGGGGGAAAGGGGGTGGTCTGCTTTCCGGCGGCAACTGCTCCGGGGGGATCTGACTATGCACGATCACTGCCCCCAGAAGTGCCCATCTATATGGTCGCACCTGTCGTCACAGCTGCCGTTATTAAAGTCCCCCATATTTATGAGTGGCATTATTTAATAAACGCCTATCTATATAGGCCGCCCGTACCAGCAGACACTGTCCCCCGCGGTTAGGGACGGGATAAAAAAAAGGAAAACCAGCGCACTTCCCCGGAAAAATTCCGTAAGCGAGAAAGAGGGGGGGTGGGGGGGATGGGTGTGTGTTCCTGCCTTCCGGCAACAACTGCTCCGGGGGGGACCTGACTATGCACGATCACTGCCCCCAGAAGTGCCCATCTATATGGTTGCACGGCCGTCGCCACAGCTGCCGTTATTAAAATCCCCCATATTTATGAGCGGTATTATTCTTTAATAAACGCCTATCTGTATAGGCCGCCCGTACCAGCAGACACCTATCCCTCATGGTTAGTAACAGGTTTAGCGAGGGGGAAGAGGAAAAAAAAGAAAAAAAAGAAAAAGAGGAAAAACAGGGCGTTTCCCCAGCAGGGGGTATAGTAGCGTCCGATCTCTTACGGTTCTGCCAGCTCCTTACGCACGGAGGTGAAGCGATGTCTCGGCCCCTCGGGGCCCCTGCGGCTCAAGGGCCGGCTTAGAGTTCTGTCGATCGCGGCCTGGAGGCCTGCCGGTGGTCACGATGCAGGCCTCAGTGCCTGGCCGCAGCGATACGGTGGTCCAATTAGCCTGTTCGAGCGCCATTTGTCGGGGTACGGAGGCTGGCGAGAGGCGAGATCGGGGTACTGACGACTCGAGACAGCAGCTTCTAGGCATCTGTGCATCAGTACATCAGTACAACTTTATTAGGGTAGTGCAGCGTCTTATATAGTGCTCAGAGGAGGTGTTTCCAGCCAGCCTGGGGCTGGCAGAAGTGGACAGTACAGATTGGCCCCAAGTTATGTGTAAGGCAGAGATAGGTTACCTGTGGTAAACAACCTGTGAGTACCACCCAGGGGGGCTGGCCAGGGTCAGCCCCCCTTGGGGCTGCGTCCGCCCCGGGGGCCGGCAGATTCCACCCCCTGACAGCTGTGCGTGGGTTGCTCATGGTTGCCAGCTTAGGCCCCTGGGAATCAGTAAGACCCAAGGACACTTCCCATCACAGGGCCTGATGTTTACATTTCATGCTCCGCTGCAGGAGAAAGCTTCCCACACTCAGGGTCCCACCTTTGGGTTGGCAGCGACTGAATGGCTTCACAAACCTTTTCAAAGTGCTTCTTCAGCTGTTTTTGATAAGCATCTGGGAGCTGTCAGGCTAGGGTCTCCTTTCAAACAAGGGAGTTAAATCAGAATCCTAGTAATTTTTGAACTTGGATCCTAGTAATTTTTGAACATCATGTAAATTGGTTATTTGAGTTTGAAGCTGCACCTTCTGAGCTATTATTGTTTGAGCCCTTATTTTCCATCCTAAGTATTGCCAAGGTTCTTTTTCTTTGGAAATGCAAAGACTAACTATACAGGGTGGGGGCGGCGTTCAGACCATTATCGTTACCTCTTTAGCATCGTTATCAACAACCCCAGGAAGCACAGAAGACCTGTTAAAGCAGTTGATGACCTTCCCAAACTCATGTTTCTCAGCAAAGGTCCTTTTAAAGTTGGTATCTAGCACACTGACTGAAGAATCAAGTTATTTAAAAGAAAAATCAATGTCTGCAGCAAACGAAAAAGCTGGAAATTAGAAACATAACAATCCCTGCAACATAAGCAGAATCAGTAATCAAGATTAAAGGCTTGTTAACCAGGTCAAATAAGCGTCTATAAGTCGGGCCGGCAGGCAGGTGAGGTGGGCTCGTTACGCTTTCACTGACCCTCTCCCTCCGTACGCGCTGGGCTGGCCCTCCCGCCGTGATGTGAGCCCCTCGTGGCCCGAGGTGTGCGTGGGGGGGTACTGCGTGCTGCGGCAGTGCCCGAGCGGCGGCGGCCGCGGGTGAATCCTCCGGGGAACGCCACTTTCAGGGGTACCGGTGTGCTGCCACGGCGTCCCAAGTAGTTGCTACAGCTCCGCAGATTCGCTGCTCCTGTCTTGTTTCTCTGCCACCCGCAGTCTTCCATTTTGCAGCCAAAAGTTAAATTTCTCTGCAGACAAATTTGGAGAAGCAGACGCTTTTTTCTTTCTGCATCGTTTCTTATCAGCAGATTCATGAGCCTTTTGGAGCTCTTTCTTCAGAGCTCTTGTCACTACGTCTCAGGTGAATTAAAAAGCAGACCTTTTGCATTGCAAAAATAACTCTTAAAGCTCAAATGTCTCTCATAGAGAGGAAAAGTTCAGAACTCTTTTTGTCTCTTTCTTATCAACATCCCCTTCTGCCAAGGCTTACAGCAGCCCATACGGCACGGGTGTCAGTATCGTCATGGGGGATCTCGTTTGGGGTCGAAGGAATCCGTCTCGAAGGGGTCCTCGCTCGAGGGTGCCATTCGTGAAACCCCAACAGCAAAATGGGATCGTACACGGGGTTTAGGCACTGGCACGGGTGGACTGATGGAGGCAGCAGGGGGGAGCGGGGGGGGCAGAGGGCTGTACAGGTGGCAGTTTTGTCCCTTTCTTCCGTGCCCCACTCAACTTCCCCTCTTGTTCCTTAACAGCCTCAAACACTGTTCCTTTTCTTAAGAGATCCGACAAACAGACCCTTGCTTTGTCCCATAGTTCTGATGTAAGTTTATAAACGTCCCTTTCTTCATGGGAGCTCTGGTTTCCCGTTTTCAGTTTCTCTGGGCTCACCTGCCAATCTCGAGGAGGTGATCAGTCGCGGGCCCGCTCGCTGCTTCTTTCAGCAGAATTCCAAGTTCCCAGAGACTCACAGCCGGTCGTCCTCTTTCAGACGTTCAATGCCGATATCACATCGGTGGTCACCATTTGCTGCGACGAAGGAACGGGGAGGCATCTTGATGCAAGCTAAGTTCCAACTTTATTAGGCAGCATACAGGACTTATATACTTTGTCAGAAGGTATCAGAAGGCTTAACATATTTACATATTGATTAGTCATTTTATCACATGCAAAACCGTCTCTTCTTCCAATCTAAATTCTTGTCTGCCACATCTGCTTCCCCGTGGAGCAGGGGTCTTAGCATATTCATCAGATAAGAAGGACAGTCTTGGCCTATTCATCAGGTAGCAAAGGACCTGTCTCCTTGCTTCTTCTGATATGCAAATTCTCATTCTTTCCTCTTGCACAATGTTCAGGTCCACTCTGACTCAGATAGTTTGGCCAAGGGCTTGTGTTGCAGCTGGTCCACTGATTGACCACTGTTACATTAATCCCACAGGAAGAGAGGGGTTAACCCTAACCTCACCATTGTCTTCAGCCCCATAGAGATTTACTACAGCCCCATGGAGGGGGAGGTTTAACCTCTTCTTCCCAGTCCCACTTGGATGCAGTGTTATTGTTACCCTTCCTCTCATCCCCTTTAGACCCACAAGGACACCTTGTCATTACATAAGGCAGAGCAGTTAACCCTGCCCCCCCACCATGAAACTCTGTCACTCCACTGAGGCAGAGTTGCCAATCCCTTCCTTGCCTACCTTCAGCCTTATAAGCATGCCCTGTCATCCCATGGGAGTAATGGGGCTGGCCTGTGTTCCACACCCACAAAAGGGCAGAGGGGTTAACCTCTACTTCCCAGCCCCACAGCAAAACCCTGTCCCATAGGGATACTCCCTCACTCCATAAGGCAGAGGTTTAATTCCCCCATTGGGACATCCTGTCACCCCATGGATGCAGAAGGGCTAATCTTCCTTCTCAGCCTCATAGGAACACCCTATTATCCTGTAGGGCAGAAGGACTAATCCTTCCAGCCTTATAACAACACCCTGTAAGGCAGAGGGACTGACTCTCTCAGCACTGTAGCAACACTCTATAAGTTGCATGTTGTCCCAGGTTGAGACTATGGGGTTAAAAAATCTTCTGGAGACTAGAAGATTGTTATACAATCCCATAATTCTGATATCTCTTTATAAACTCACAACAAGACCAGCTCGTTCTCCTTTCCTCCTCTTCCTCCTGCCCTGTGTCTGGCAGGAGCCACTTTATCGGGAAGAACATGTAAGCAGTCGGCCTGTTTTGGGGCCTCCAGAGGCTTGTTTATGCCTCTTGGATGGCAGAGGCATTGGGGGTGTTATAGAGGGGTTTGAGTCTGAATTTGGGGTGAGATATGAGGCCGATGTAAAGGTTATTGAATAATTTATTAATATATACAAAGAGAACTTTCCCCCAAACTTATATACAACTAACCCACACAAATTCTTTGATACAGTTGGTAAAACTATTTTGCAGAATGTCTATATACAGCCAAATTAAACAACTTGGTAAAGATTTTAGAAATGTTTCGGATCAGAGTCTTGCGGCATAAACTGCCTCTGGTAAAGTTAATGAAATTCCTTTAGCAACTTGAATCAAGAGAGTTCAAATTCTCACTAGTTGGACATTTCAATATCTGTGTTCCCAAAATATATATATGATGAAAGCCACGTGGTTGATTTCATGTGGAGCTGATAGTTCAATTCAAATTGGGGCACGCCATCTGAGAAGGTTTCATGGGCACGAGGGAGGTCTTCCACGGCTTCTCAGAAGGACATCGGGTAGTCAGCCACCTGGGCAAAGCAGGGTTCCAGGTTTGCGGGCTGGAGCAGTCCGATTCAGTGCTGTGTGCAGCTAGAAGGCGTCCCTCAGGCTGGCATGGCGGGCTGGAGCAGCAGGCCAGCCAGGAATGAGTGGTCCAATCATCCACTGGATCGATGAGAAGTGTGGTGGAACAAAGAAGCACGTAAAGCAACAACAAAGGTAGTAGCCCCAGGCAGCAGGCAGGCAGGGAGAGGTGAGCAGAGAGAGTGACAAAGGCATCTTGTTTACCTGGATTGCCCTATTTATCAGATGTGGGCCAAGACTAATGGTCCTTTGGCCAGGATATCATCCAATAGGCTTTTGCCAGTTGGCCAAAACACACCAAATTAGGAAGGGTCCACAAGTCTAGTTCCCCCAAATATGGGAAGAGCAAGGGCCTTACATCCGGTGGGCCATAAGCTAAGCAAGTGGGCTTATACAACCACTTACACAATGCGTTACACAACTGTGATGGTTTGGGTGTTCCCCACCCCCCACACTTTAGAAATCACCCAGACTAGACTTAGACGGCTCTGGAAATATGAATGAAACTATTTATTTACAGCTAGCACAATCTACAAGCAGATATTTACAGTATATACAATTATATACAGAAATATACAAGGTAAAAGGTAATACAGAAACACAACTCCCCTCCCAGAAACCTGAGTCCCCAGGAGGGGCTCCCAACCGCCCCTTCACCTTCCCCCTGCCCCTCTCAACCTTACCCCAGTCCTAAGGAAGAATAGAGGTTTGACCAAGAGGTTAAGAAGCAAAGTGGGTTAGGCCAAATGGAAGGGTGTATTAGAGAGATGCAGCTCGGTCAGCAGCCCAAGCGAGAGTGAGAGAAAAATGGTGAGAGTGTTATCTAATATTTTCCTTTCTTGTTCCCATATGTCCTGGAGTCCTGTACCCCTAAATTCCTCTCCTGCCCGGACTTCGGGAGGAAAGGGGAAAAGCCGCCTGGTTTCCCCCCCCCTCGCCTGCCCTGCAGCCGTGAAGGGGGGGAGGACTGCCCCGTGAAGGGGGGGGGCGACTGCCCCGTGAGTTCCCGCGCTGGAGCCAGGCTGGGATTGGCCGTGCGCTTTCGCGCCTAAGGTGTGGTAACTCTGCCCTTTGTCTAGCGAAGGTTATAAATATTGGGGGTCTTCCCGCCTTTGGGGTTCCCGCTTTGGATTTTGCCCGTGCCTGGACGTATGTGTCTGCCTGAGCTCACACACTCCCCTCGGCTGGACTGCAGAGACCTTCAGGAATTCGCTTTCCTGTCGACACCTTTGTGTGCCTAACGACCCTTAACGATCATTAACGACTCCTGCAGCCGCTGGAAAGGAAGAGAAGGACAGACCACACGAGCCAGCCTGAGTGAGTTATTTGGCTTAGCTTAATTTAGTAAGAAACCGCTATTAATTAATAGCTGAGTCCTTTTCCAACTTCTGACTTATAACATAGTCAGATTATTGATGGTATCCTTGTAGATTAAATTCTCATGCAACTGAACCTGTTTATTAAACTAAATTAATCTTTGTATATATAGTTGTGGGGGCGGGTTTTTGGAAAAATAAAAAAATATCTATTTTTGATAAATTCTCTACTCGGCCACGTATTGCTGCCCTCCGCAACACCATACTCCTAGCAAGACTGTGAGGGAAGTAGACATCACTGTTGTTTTCCTTTCAAAGCCTGTAATCTAGTACTTCTCACCAAAACATTCTAGCTAGCTTCTAACTAGCACAACCCACCCCTGTCTACTTCACTCAGAGTACTGCTGAGATCTGATCTAATCTAAAACAATATTTACACTAATGAATATCACAAGTTCGGTTCACACTTGTCCCGGGTTAGGGCAGATCCCTCCCCCGGGGAGATATAAACTCACCACAACACAAATTTTTCTTTTTGAAAGTCAGGGAAAGATGAAATTGTATTTCTTGTATAAGTATAGCAGCGTAAAGAGAGATAATAACTAGAAAAGGAAGGAAAAAAAACAATACAATAACCTTAAGGGAGATGGGGGAGGGGTCAAGCAGCGTCGAAGCAGCAGAAGCAGCAGCAGCCAAAACAGCAGCCGGGGAAGACAGGCACAGCTGAAGCAGCAGAAGCCAGCAGAAGAAGGGGGAGAACAAGCTGTGCTTCTAGACATTAAGCTCTTGATGCTCCAATGAAATTATATTAATTTATCTATTGTTGCCATTATGTGGCCTATCCCTGGAGTGTTCATCTTTCCCCTTTGTCTGAGTCAGAAAATCAGCTCAAACGGCCACAATCCACCCCTTTAATATAATTTACCATTGCAGCATCAAGTCATTCTATGTAACTAGGGATAACATCAGTATCGTAGATGGTCGTTGTCCAGGTTTCAAGCATCTTTCTTCAACTTCCGGTCATTCATCTTCTCATTTCCGTCTGTCTCAGGCGTTGGCTAGCTCAATGGTTTTCTAGAACAGTCAGATGTTTTCTTCAATGAGTGGAATAGAGCAGGACTCTTGGCACTCACAGGGTTCATGCTCATGGATAGGGGGCTCTTCATGGGTTTTATGAGCACCACAATCATCTGCAAAAGAACTCATAACAACATATCTACATTCTTTCTGCCAATGTCAGATTCTTTTGTGGCACACATTGTATTTCACCATTCTTCTGCATAACCCAATATGTATGACCAGGTCCTTCAGCAGAAACCACCCCTCGGACAGGCGTAGCCTCCCCCGAAGGGGAGAATACCCAAACAGACTTGCCCAACAAATTCTTTTCACGAATGACAGGAACCCTGTCACCTTCTACCTTTTGTAAGACCTCTGAATGAGCTGGGCCAGCTCGGTTGGTGGAACCTCTACTACTCACTACCCAAGTGGCTTGGGCTAGATGTTTCTCCCAGTTCTTTAAGGCTTCTCCCCCCATTGCCTTTAAAGTTGTTTTTAGCAAGCCATTGTAGCGTTCAATTTTGCCTGAGGCAGGTGCATAATAGGGGATGTGATAAATCCACTCAATGCCGTGCTCTTTGGCCCAAGTTTTTATGAGATTATTTTTAAAGTGGGTGCCATTATCCGATTCAATTCTCTCTGGAGCGCCATGTCGCCACAGGATTTGTTTTTCCAAGCCCAAAATGGTGTCGTGGAGGGCTTCGTCTGGGTTTTGGGGGAAATGAAATATGAGGCCGAATTTTAAAAGGGTTTAAATAATTTAATATTGTATACACAAGGAACCCCTTCCCCAAACTTATTTACAGCTACCCTACACAAATCCTTGGTATGCGGTCGTGAAATAACTTTACAGAATGTCTTATTTACAGCTAATAAAATCAGGAATTTAGCAGAGGGTTTAGAAAGGATTTAGGAAGAGAGTCTGTGGCATGAAAGTGCCAATGGTAGGTTACTGAGAGTTTATGCTGGCTCAGATCGAGTTCGCTCAGTTACTCACTGGCTGGAGTCAGTTTCGATAGTCCCAAATATCGTGGGTTCGAATAATTCAACTCAGGGGTTATTGGGGCGTGCTGTCTGGAGCTTCCATGGGCACAGTCAAGCTGGGAACGGCGGCTGGAGCGGTGGCTGGCCAGGAGCGCCTTGGTCAGTTTCCCTGGGCTGGTGCCGTGGGCTGAAGTCATGCAGCGGCGATGGTCCCCAAAAGCAGCAAAGTGGCTAGGAATAGCAGATGGGTGGTCAAGCGGAGCAAGGAGCGAGGGGCAAGATGCGAGATAGAGAGGTAGGTAGCAGGGATACTGTATTGTCCCTTTTTATGAGTATTGACCCCACGATTGATGGTCCTTGGGCCACAATTCTGTCCAATGAGGGCTTGGCAACAGGCCAAAACATACCAAATAAGGTGAAGTCCAAGGGTCCAGTACCCCCGAATAAGGAGAGGCCTCAGGTGGGTTCTCCACCCTAGGCGTGTGAGCTTATGTAACGTGTTTACTTCAACCTTCGAGGAGGCAACCCAGACTGGAAGGCACCAAGGCTATTGTGTCTCATTGTCCCCTTAACTTGTTTACTCCAAGTTTAGGCAGGGCAACACCCTTTGGGGGGATAACACGTCCAGGCATGAATAGGTTTGTAAACAAAGTCATTTGAGGCCTGTGCAACCCTCCACCACAAATGGTGTTACGTGCAGTAGCATGGGAAACTGGATAGGTTTCCAGCCATCCAGTGCTTGCTTCTACCATGGTCAGCACATATTGCTTTCCAGTCCGAGAACAAGGTAGAGTGATGTAATCAATCTGCCACGCTTCACCGTATTTTCGCTTGTTTCCAACAAGGCGACAGGAACCATCAGTAAATAGAGCATAGTTCCTTTCTTCTTTACACAAATCACTGTAAGGAGGAGCTTCCTCAGCCCGATTTATTCGCTCCTCTGGAGGATTTATACAGTTTGTGCCTTCTGGCCAGTTGGTGATCATCTCCACTATGCCAGGTCATTCAAAACTCCCCATGCGTGCTCACTGTGTTATGAGAGCCATCCACTTAGACCAGGTAACATCGGTTGCATGATGTGGCAATGACCCCTTTGTTGTGGAACAGAGTTTAGGGGAATTTCGGGGAATAACATGCGAGGCCGGTGGATAAAAAAGTTTAAATGATTTATTACTAAAACACTATAAATTCCCTTCCCCAAACTTATTTATAACTATCCCACGTAAGTTCTTGGTTCACGGTTGCAATTTAAAATACAGAATGGCTAAAATGAAGAGAGTCTGTGATTTTAAGAGAGTTCATTTGAGTCTTGAGAGATTATTCAGTCTTTAGATTAAGTTTATCAATTACTCACAGTTCAAATGCAGTTCAGAGAAGTTTCAAAGCATCACAAATTCAAGATGCGTTGCCCGAGCCTCTGCGAGTCCGGGCTGCGCTGAGCACTGGCTTCCAAAGTTGATGAGGGTCGGGGCGCTACCATGCCGTCCCGAGCTGGCCGTAACTTTAATGCTGCAGTGCGAATGCCGAGCGATGCGTGTGCAGGCAGGGTATCAGTCAGAAGATGGGTGCAAGGGACGCTCAATTAAGGCAAATGCAGCATTTTTACAGCGTTCAAAGGAGGTGTGTTCAGCCAGTTCAGGCGAACTCACGTTAATTTTACAGATTGGTACAGAGTTATAATCAATTCATACAATTGGCTAATTCTCACCAAAAACAACCTGTAGAACCACCCAGGGGTCAGCCCCCAACAGATGTTCATCGGGTGATGGGAACCAAGGTCTTTTACTCCAAAACATAGCCTATGTTTACCTTTTGACCCTCTGGGGGAGAAATCTTCTCAGAGGCTCTGTAGCTGCTGGGACAGCAGATAGAAAGCAGTGTTTTGATTTTGCGATGGCTGGCCTTCATGTGAGCGACGACCCTGTGCACAAATGGGGCCTGCAAAAGGGCTCTGCTACCTTCCATGACACCCTTTCCCTTAAACATCCAGTTCAAAACTGGTAATCTGGGAGCCAAAAGAAGCTGAGAGTCTGTTCCAATTACTTCTGAAGTAGCTTTTACACCTTCATAAGCAGCAAAGATCTCTTTCTCCATTGGTGTATAGTTTGCTTCTGACCCTCTATATCCTCTACTCCAGAAACCAAGTGGTCGACCACGTGTTTCTCCTGGGGCTCTTTGCCATAGGCACCAGGTTGGACCATTATCACGCGCAGCCGTATACAGAATGTTCTTAATGTCTGGACCAGTTCGAACAGGCCCCAAACCCATTGCATGAACTACTTCTTGTTTTATCTGATCAAAGGCTGCTTGTTGTTCAGGTCCCCACTGAAAGTTGTTCCTCTTTCGAGTTACATCATACAAAGGTTTTACAGTTTGGCTGTATCCAGGGATGTGCAGCCTCCAAAATCCAACTGTTCACAAGAAAGACAATGTGTCCTTCTTATTTGTGGGATTTGCCATGTCAGAAACTGCTGCGATGGAGGGGGGCAAGGAGGCAGCTTGATGCAAGCTAAGTTCCAACTTTATTAGCCAACATACAGGATTTATATACTTTGTCAGAAGGCTTAACATTTTACATATTGATTAGTCATTTTATCACATGCAAAACCATCTCTTCTTCCCATCTAAATTCTTGTCTGCCACATCAGCTTCCCAGGTAGCAACAGTCAGCATATTCATCAGATAAGAAGGACAGTCTTGGCATATTCATCAGGTAGCAAAGGACCTGTCTCCTTGCTTCTGATATGCAAATTCTCATTCTTTCCTCTTGCACAATGTTCAGGTCCACTCTGACTCAGATAGTTTGGCCAAGGGCTTGTGTTGCAGTTGGTCCACTGATTGACCATTGTTACATTAATGGCCTGCGATCCCACAAGAAACTTTATCACATCCATTGGAATGTGGCAGCAACCATCTTGCCAATGAATTCCCAGGAACTGAATCTCTCTAGCAGGTCCTTTCACCTTGTCTTGCTTTATGGCAAAACCTGCCTTCAGCAGAATGTCAATTATTTTGTTACCTTTCTCAAAAACTTCTTGTGCTGTATTCCCCCAGACAATGATGTCATCAATGAACTGCAGGTGCTCTGGAGCTCCACCTTTCTCCAATGCATCATGGATCACTGCATGACAAATTGTTGAGCTGTGCTTCCACCCCTGGGGCAAACGGTTAAATGCATACTGAATTCCCCTCCAAGTGAAAGCAAATTGAGGCTTGCATTCTTCTGCTATTGGAATAGAAAAGAAAGCATTAGCAACATCTATGGTTGCATACCATTTAGCCTCCTTGGATTCCAGCTCATACTGGAGTTCTAACATGTCTGGCACAGCAGAACTCATGGGCAGAGTCACTTCATTTAGGCCGCGGAAATCAACTGTCATTTGCCATTCTCCATTTGCCTTTCGCACAGGCCATATGGGACTGTTGAAAGGGCAAGGGTTTTTTTTAATGACGTCCTGGCACTCCAGACGAATCAGATCATGTATGGGCACCAAAGA
The DNA here is from genome assembly GCF_015220805.1 of Pogoniulus pusillus. Lineage (NCBI taxonomy): Eukaryota > Metazoa > Chordata > Aves > Piciformes > Lybiidae > Pogoniulus > Pogoniulus pusillus. The sequence goes on from NC_087308.1 coordinate 338,493, forward strand.
GTCATTGTTTGTTCTATATTGCCTGCGGTGTGCAATTTGAGTGGCAAATGGCAACTTCACATCCTTTATATTATGCTGTCCAACAACTGCAGACTCATCTGAGAGCTCAGGCCTAGCAGACAACTTCAATCTATCTCCAACAGCTTCTACAGTTGCTATTCCAAAGGTCCATTTAAAACCCTTGGGATCTTTAAAGCACCCTTCTCTCAGAAAGTCAATTCCCAAGATGCAAGGTGCATTTGGACCTGTTACAATGGCATGCCTTGGCCAATCACTCCCAGTCAAACTCATCTCTGCCTCTAACCTTGTCAATGCTTGAGAGCCTCCTGTAATTCCAGAAATAGTAATAGACTCCATTCCTTTACAGTTTGAAGGCATCAATGTGCATTGTGCACCCGTGTCCACTAGAGCCCTGTATTTCTGAATTTTCAAGGTACCAGGCCATTTAACATAAACATTCCAGTATATCCTATTATCTTCCTGGTCCCTGGCCTCCGCCTGGTAAGAGGCAGTGCCCCCCTAATGTTGGCCATTACAACAGTGCAGTTGGCACAGTGTTTAATAGTACTAGTTGAATCATTGCCAGAACTATCTGAGTCATGTGGGGAAACCGAGGCAACTACTCTTTTAGTCTTCTCACTCTGCAAATCTCTTACTCTTTTTTAGGAGAAGTGAGGTAGGTTTTCCATCCCATTTATCCATGTTTTCACCAAACCGGTCACATAAGATTACCCAAAGAGACCCACGTGACTGTTGTCTATTTTTTAGTGAGTTAGGTTGAATTGGTCTTCTAGGAGGACACCTATCTCTGATGGCCGAGACATGTACCCACTCTGAAGGTGAAGAAAGTTCACTGTCCTTTGCCAACTGGGATATGGAGGTTTTAAATTCCTCCTTGAGTTGTTTCATGCTATCTTTTATCTCTTCAGTCATAGTATTTATGGCTGGCACCATAGCATTAACCGTAAGGCTATCCTCCATTTGCCTCATTTGATGAGTAAATTCACTCATGTCATGGAGAGTAGCAGAAGCCCTTAGCAGGCCTCCCTGTTGTGAAAGTTATAGTGTCTCACATTAATGCCAGGAGCATCGCAAAACCAAAACAATCCTTCAGTCCCATGAGAAAGTCTCTCCCTAGTTGAGATAAAACGTAAACATTGGCCACTGTTTTCCTAACTGTCGGCCTTGCTTCTCATGCCCGCTCGACACCTGGTGTGGGCCGAACTTGGGGTGGTCTTAGAAATTGTTTTGGTAAAAATTCTCCAATTGTATGGATTGATTATAACTTTGTGCCAATCTGTAAGAATAACGTAAAATAGCCTGTACGCCTCTTTGAAAACATTATAAAAATGGTGTGCCTTCCTGGATCGGGAGCTCTCGCTCTCTGCTCTCGGCTCTATGCCTGCTCGCTGCCTGCTTCGTTCCTGATCGGCCCTGCCCGATGAAGGGCCCGCAGAGGCTTGAAGCCCGTTTAGGCCCGATCCTGACAAACAAAGGGACACCACCCAAAACTTCGAACTTTACTGAAGCAACTGCTAAACAGTGAGTAAATCAAAGAAAAGACTCTTCGACCTAAAGACTGAATAACTTTAAAGACTCAAAAGAACTCTAAAGAAATCACAGACTCTCTTTCATTTGCTATTTTCTGAAATGTTATTCTACAACCTCAGATCAAAAGAATTCACGTGGGGAATTTAGTTCGGGAGGGGGATCTCCGTGTTTGAGCAATAAATCACTTGAAATTTACAAGTGAGCCTTTGCGTATTTTCCCCTAATCCCCCCAAACTATCTTCCGTGACAACCCACAGTCAGAGAAGTTGTTGCATCATCTTTCCCCACCATTTTACTTGCCAATGTATGGGCATAAGTAGAGGGGGTGAGCTGAATAAGTTTCTTTAGGAGAGCACGGCTCACAGGTATCTCATGAGGGTCCTCTGTTGCATAATCTCCATAGATTAGCTCTCTTATGGCCATCTCTTGCAAGCACTGAACCAGCATATTCCAGCGTAAGGGTCTCCAGGGTAAATCATCCCTGTTATAGTACCGCAGTTCCACAGCTGTCAATACGCGTGACCAGAGGTTAGAGTTGCCACCGAGATGTCCTAAGTGCTTATCTATGCCATTGTCTCTTGAGAAAACTCCCAACTGTCTTGCTGTCTGAGGGTTTATTTCTATGGTGTCCATGCCTCCATCCCAGCATCTGTTCAGCCAACTCATCAGCAGTTCTCACTCTTTCCGGGCATAGTCTTGCCTAATATGCATGACCTCCTTCCTTGGCAATGGGGCTTTCTCCTCATCATCACTATCATCCGTCTCCTGAGTATATTTTCCCTTTGCTTTAGCCTTTCCACTCCTTGTGCCCACAAGGGTACTTGCCTTCACACCAGCCGATGTACCTTCTCCTGGATCCTCTTCCCTTTGCTTCATGAGTTGAGCAGACTTCTGAAGCTCCTCACCCACAGCAAAAGTGTTACCCTGCTCTGGTTTATCCCCATCGTCATCTGAGCTATCTCGACCCCCAAGGCTAGCTGCCATTTTTCTCCTTGTTTTAATCGGAGCAAGGGAGATCTTCTCTAAAGTAAACTGTGTCTTACTCTGGGAGGTGCCTTTCATTGAATCATCTGAATTTTGTTTGTCTGCCTGGCTCTGTTCCTCACGTGGTAGTGGAGCTGAGTCTGAGGCAGAAGGACCCTTCCCCACAGCAGCAACAGCAGCCAGCTCAGCAGAGACAAGCGGGGCTAAGGCAGGAGCAGTGGAATTAGCAGGCTCGCTGGCATTAGTGGGCTCACCCTCCGAGGACCCTGCCGCATTCCCTGGTACCGCTTCCAGTCCCCTGGTTGCAGGTGAAAGAACTTTTGCCTCAGCAGCCTCTCTACAGTCAGAGGCTCTGGTGTCAGTGACCCTCCTACAGATCAAAAAGTTCAAGCCGCATTTTCCACAAACCAGTTCCTCAACTTTATCTGTCCGAGGGACTTTGCCATAGCCCACACCGTCTGCAGCCAGATCCGGCACTGCCACCGCAGCCCTTTGTGACTGCACTTCTGCAGGGGTTCCATCGCTGCTACCTTTACTTTCCTCCGTTCTATTCGGTACGAACGGAAACCAGATTGTTTCCTGCCTCCATGCTTCAGGGTCAGTGGGGTACCGGCCATGTCCAACAATTTTTCCTCCTTTCAAAGGTTCCGAGGCAGGACGTTTCACTGCTCTGCGAGCAGTCCGTCTGGCCTGGTGCTGTGGCCTTCCCTCACCCGCTTCAGTCGCAGACTGTTTCTTTAACCCTTAGCTCCCTGCTACTGCCTCCGGAAAATGTAAAAACCTCACTTATAGCCTGTTTGTTCCTGCATCTCTCTCATCTCCAAACTACAACCAGACCTATAATAGCAGCCAAAACCATCAGGTTCAAACATATTAGGCAGGCTACTGGGTAGCTCATCTCTTCCAAATAACTCCTAGTCTCTGACACCAGTGTAACATACGGCACACCCTCAACGACATTCCTAAACCCTAAAATATTCCTAACAACATCTCCAACCTTTGTTAGCACAGCTTTTACTGAGTCCCAGACCATCTTAGCGAAGAATGAACACACCTGCTAGTGCACCATAGTGGTAAAACACTGCTGAACTGATAAAGTCAGAATTGAGGCAATAATAGGCCAGAATATATCAAACAACTTCATTTTTCCCTGATGTTCTTATTCTGATTATCAATCAAAAGAAAAAAAAACAAACAAACGAAGATTGTGCCCCACATTGGGCGTCAAAATTAATGTCCTGGGTTAGGGCAGATCCCTCCCCCAGGGAGAAATAAACTCACCACAACACAGATTTTTTTTGTTTTTTTTTAAAGTCAGGGAAAGATGAAATTGTATTTCTTATAGTATAAATATAACAATGTAAAGAGAGATAATAACTAGAGAAGGAAGGAAAAAACCCAATACAATAACCTTAAGGGAGATGGGGGAGGGGGTCAAGCGGCGGCGAAGCAGCAGAAGCAGCAGCAGCCAAAACAGCAGCCGGGGAAGATATGCAGGCGCAGCTGAAGCAGCAGAAGCCAGCAGAAGAAGGGGGAGAACAAGCTGTGCTTCTAGACATTCAGCACTTGATGCTCCAATGAAATTATATTAATTTATCGATTGTTGCCATTATATGGCCTATCCCTGGAGTGTTCATCTTTCCCCTATGTCTGAGCTAGAAAATCAGCTCAAATGGCCACAACACTTCATTCTGGCTATCTCAGATGCAGGTGATTCAAAAGCTCAGAACAGTTTTGTCTCCTCAATTATGAGATGAGAACAGGGACTCCCAGGTGACGCAGGGTTCCTGCTCATGTACTGTAGATTCTCTCGTAGATTCTTTCATTGGACGCCGATGGTACCTAGAACAGAAAACTCCTAACAGCTTGTATTATACACTCTGAATTTAGACTCTCTCAGCTAAGGTTAGATTTCTCTGTGGAATACACAGGATTTCACAATTCTCCTGCATTACCCAGTAGATGTGACCAGGACCTTCTGCAGACACCACCCCTTGGACAGGTTTCCTTTCGCCTGAAGGTGAATATACCCAAATGATTTTCCCTAACAGATTCTTTTCCTGTATAACAGGAACTTTATCACCGTCTACTGTTTGGACCAAGTCTGATTGTGCAGGTCCTGCTCTGTTTACTGAACATCTACTATTTACCAACCAGGTAGCTTGTGCTAAATGTTTGTCCCAGTTTTTCAGCGGTCCACCACCCATGGCTTTTTGGGTGGTTTTCAGCAAACCACTGTAGTGCTCAGTCTTCCCTGAAGCTGGAGCATAGTAGGGTATGTGGTATATCCACTCAATGCCATGCTCTTTGGCCCAGTTTTTCACAAGATTGTTCTTGAAATGAGTGCCATTGTCTGACTCGATTCTCTCTGGAGTTCCATGTCTCCACATGATTTCTCTTTCCAAACCAAGAATGGTGTTAGGTGCAGTAGCATGTGGAATTGGATAGGTTTCCAGCCATCCGGTGCTGGCCTCTACCATCGTTAGCACATACTGCTTGCCAGAACAAGATCGAGGTCAAGTGATGTAGTCAATCTGTCAGGCTTCACCATACTTGTACTTTGACCATCTCTCACCATACCATAAGGGCTTGATTCGCTTAGCCTGCTTAATAGCAGCACAGATGTCACAGTCATGGATGACTTGGGTGATAGCGTCCATGGATAAGTCAGTTGACCTATCGCATGCCCATCGGTATGTTGCATCTCTGCCTTGATGTCCGGATGAATCATGGGCCCACCGAGCTAAGAACAGTTCACCTCAGTGTTTCCAATCAATGTCAAGATCAGAGTTGGTATCAACTTGAGAAATCTTAGCAGCTTGGTCTGCCTGCTGGTTGTGTTGGTGTTCCTCAGTGGCTCTGCCCTTAGGCATGTGTGCGTCTACGTGCTGCACCTTCACTGGAATTCTCTCCAGCCATACATCAATGTCCTGCCATAGATCAGCACACCAAATAGGCTTTCCTTTCCTCTGCCAACCATTCTTCTTCCAGTCCTTTAGCCAACCCTATAGAGCATTGGCTACCATCCATGAGTCAGTGCAGAGGTAAAGCATAGGCCAATTTTCACATTCAGCCACATCAAGAGCAAGTTGAACAGCTTTTACCTCAGCGAATTGACTGGATTCTCCTTCTCCCTCTCTCACGTCATTAAATCTCCTGGTAGGACACCGTATCACTGACTTCCATCTTCATTTGTTCCCAACAAGATGACAGGAACCATCTGTGAAAAAAGCATAGTTCTTTTCCTGATCAGAGAAATCACCATAGGGAGGAGCTTCTTCAGCAGGGGTTATTTTCTCCTCTGGAGTTTTGGTACAGCCTGTGCCTTCCGGCCAGTTGGTGATCACCTCCACCAGACCAGGCCGATCAAGATTCCCCATTCGTGCTCGTTGGGTTATCAAAGCCATCTATTTAGACCAGGTTGCATCTGTAGCATGATGTGGTGATGAACCTTTGCCCTTGAACATCCAGTTTAGAACTGACAGTTGTCCTGGGTTAGGGCAGATCCCTCCCCCAGGGAGAAATAAACTCACCACAACACAGACCCCATTTTTGAAAGTCAGGGAAAGATGAAATTGTATTTCTTATAGTAGAAGTATAACAATGCAAAGAGAGATAGTAACTAGAGAAGGAAGAGAAAAAAAACCAATACAATAACCTTAAGGGAGATGGGGGAGGGGTCAAGCAGTGGCGAAGCAGCAGAAGCAGCAGTAGCCAAAACAGCAGCCGGGGACGATAGGCGAAGCTGAAAGCAGCAGAAGCCAGCGGGAGAAAGGGGGAGAACAAGCTGTGCTTCTAGACATTAAGCACTTGATGCTCCAATGAAATTATATTAATTTATCTGTTGTTGCCATTATATGGCCTATCCCTGGAATGTTCATCTTTCCCCTATGTCTGAGCTAGAGGATCAGCTCAAATGGCCACAACAGTCTAGGCGCTAAAAGCAATTGTGACTCAGTTCCAATCACTTCAGAAGCTGCTTTCACTCCTTCATAAGCTGCTAGTATCTCTTTCTCTGTTGCAGTGTAATTTGCCTCTGAACCTCTGTAGCTACAACCCCAGAAACCAAGTGGACGACCTCATGTCTCATTTGGAGCTCTTTGACAAAGGCTCCAATTTGGACCATTGTCACTGGCAGCCATGTACAGAATGTTCTTAATGTCCGGACCAGATCGCACAGATCCCAAGCCCACTGCATGGACTACTTCTCGCTTGATCTGATCAAAGGCTGCTTGTTGTTCAGGTCCCCACTCGAAATTGTTTCTCTTACGAGTCATATCATGCAGAGGTTTGACAATTTGACTGAATCCAGGAATGTGTAGTCTCCAAAGTCCCACTGAACCCAAAAAAGATGTCCTTTTTCTTTGTGGGAACTGCCATGGTGGAGACTTTGTTGATCACATCCTGAGGAATGTGTCGGCGACCATCCTGCCACCACACTCCCAGAAACTGAATTTCTCTGGCAGGTCCTTTGACCTTGTCTCTCTTAATGGCAAAACCTGCTTGCAACAGAGTGTCAATGATTTTGTTATGTTTCTCGAAGACTTCCTCAGCAGTTTGGCCCCACACAATGATGTCATCAATGAACAGTATGTGCTCTGGAGCTTTACCCTTCTCCAGTGCATTGTGGATGACTGAGTGACAGATTGTTGAGCTGTGACTCCACCCCTGAGGCAAACGGTTGAACTGGTACTGGATTCCTCTCCAGGTGAATGCAAACTGAGGCCTGCACTCCTTTGCTATGGGAATAGAGAAGAAAGCATTAGCAATGTCTATGGTTGCATACCATTTAACCTCCTTCGATTCCTGCTTATACTGGAGTTCCAGCATGTCCGGCACAGCTGCGCTCATGGGTGGCATCACCTCGTTGAGGGCAGGAAAATCAACTGTGAGTCTCCAGTCTCCAGTCGGTCTACGCACAGGCCAGATGGGACTGTTGAAAGGTGAATGAGCTTTCTCGATGACAGCCTGACTCTCCAATTGACGAATCAGCTGATGAATGGGCAACAAAGAGTCACGGTTAGTTCTGTACTGCCTGTGGTGCGCAGTTTGAGTAGCAATTGGCACTTCCAGATCCTCTATGTCATGATGTCCCACAATTGCAGATTCATCTGAAAGTTCAGGTCTAATGGACAATTTCAATTTACCATCCTCAATCTCTACAGATGCTCTTCCAAAAGCCCATTTGTGACCCTTAGGATCTTTGAAACAACCTTGTCTCAAAAAGTCAATTCCCAAAATGCAAGGCGCATCAGGACCAGTTACAATAGTATGTGTCTTCCACTCTTTACCAGTTAAACTGATCTCAGCCTGCAACTTAGCTCTTGAGATCCATCAGTGATTCCAAAAATAGGTATGGACTCTGTCCCTTTTCAAGTGGATGTCAACAAAGTACACTGAGCACCTGTGTCAACTAAAGCCCTGTATTTCCGAACTTTTGAACTGCCAGGCCACCTAATGAATACATTCCAATAGATTCAGTTCTCTCCACTATCCCTTTCCTCCTCCTGGCTGGAGGCAGGGCACCCCTAATGCTGAACATGGCATGTAGGGTGTACACAATGATTGGTGTTTTTGTGAGAGAAATTGCAATTGTTGGAATAATTGCAGGTGCTGTGGGGAGCTGAAGAAGTGACAGCTACTTTTCTGGCATTGCTGCCTCCGTTTCTGCCACTCTGCAGTTCCCTGACTCTCTTTGAAAGAGCTGAAGTAGGTTGACCATCCCACTTGTTCATGTTCTCACCATATTTGTCACGCAGAATTATCCACAGTGACGCACGTGATTGCTGATGTCTGGGTGGAATTTGTCTCTTCCTGGGCTGGAATTGCCTTGGAGGAGGTGGGTGTCTGTTCCTGATGGCAGAAACATGCACCCATTCAGATGATGCAGGAACGGTATCTTTTACCAGGTTGGAATTTGAGGTTTTAAGGTCCTCCTTCAGTTCTTTCATACTGTCGCTTATGCCATCCTTTATCTCTGTACCTAGAGTTTTTATAGCAGAGACTAGGGCAGAATGTGACAAGCTGTCCTCTGCTGTTGGAGTTTAAACCGGTGGAGCGCTATGGGAAAATGACTCTTTGTTCACCAATATGGTTAGATGGTCAAATCCACTTTATTTCCGTGATACAGTGACTTATATGCATTCTAGCAAGAGGCGTGCTCCACCAAGATTGGTTACAGTCAGAGGGTACAGAGTTACTTGTAAGGCATAGATAGGTCAATATACCATAACAATCTGAGGGTCAGCCTCTGGGGCTGGCTAAACTCTGCCCACCTGCAGCTGCACTCCACCCCCTGCAGCTGCATGTGGGGGGAAGTTACCCTGTGCCTGCTATGTAAACTCCCAAGATGGATTCAAGGACATTCCCAGCATGGGCTGCTCATGTTTATGATTTCTGTGTCCTCTGCTAGCAAGAATTTCTCCAACATATCTCTCTCTTTCTTTTGAGCAACCTGGGCTGGTCTTTCAACTTACATAGGCTGTTCAACACAGGGGTGAATGGTGCAGATACAAATCAACAGTGCTAAAATAAAAAAGAGAATAAACCTGTTAGAGCTTTCATCAGTAGCATTAGTCTGGCAAGCTAACAACCCAAGCTTAGCTAACAATCCCAAAAGCTATTTCTGCAAGCGACAGTAAGTCATTCGTTCAAAAACCCAAAAGTCCAGACGAACATCACAGTCACAGGAGAGTGCAGGTGTGCCATGTCTTCGCTGGCTCTGTGTGGCAATCGACGTTGCAGATTTGCAGGTCAATCAGTTGTCAAGTATTCTTCTCAGACTCCCATAGTTCTCTATTCACTCTGTAGTTCTCAGAATTCTTGATGTTCTCATCACACTCCTTAGCTATGAGCTGCGTCTGACTATTGTGCTTAAGAACTACTAATCTCTAAATACAGTACAAAGATATACCCTAGATGTTGCTTTCAGGCTATTCTATTAGGCCTTTTCCCACAGTTCTTCATCTGCTTTCAGAATTTAGGGCAGTGTTTTTTATCCCTTGCAGGGCCCTTGCAAGAGACAAAAGTCACATTGCCATCTTATGCCAATTTGAGTGGGCTAGGCCTTTACAAAGCTGTTAAACTGGATCTATTCCATTAAACCACAATCACTGAAAACTCGTGAAAATACCCAAATTCGTTAACCGTGGTCCAAACCTTATGATCCATACACACACTATCATCATTTCAGTGCTCCTTTCAAGTCCTTTCACAGTTCTGCTATCTGAGCAAGACTTCTGCTCACTTTAGGAAAAAACAGGTTTGTCATAATCAGGTTGGTCTTCATCAAGGCCTGTGAAGATAAATGATCAAACACAAGCAAATACAAGAACAAATGCAGACATATTCATTGCCTAGGCTAGCAGATTCACTGGCCTGGTCTGTATAATGTGATTACAAAATTCTCGAAAAAAGAAAAAAAAATTTCTTCTGCTATCCTACTTCCCTCTAACCCATTCCCCCCCCCTTTTTTTTTTTCTTTTTTCAATAATGCCCAGATATACCCAAGAAAAAGCATCCCATAATATCCTTATGTCCTAAATTCCCAAAATTACAAAACCTTAGCCTGAACTTATCTTACTCTAAAAACCTATCAGCTGAAGGAAATTCAAGAAAAGGCAAAGAAACTTCAAGAAGATAATAATACCATGGTATTCTTCAGAAAAAGAAAAAATAAGAATTGTCACAAAGCTCATTCCATTGTAAGTAGCAGCTGCTCCAGTAAACTCCTAGGCTTCAAAATATGGTACCATCAAAAAAGGCCTTCAAAAATAATCCTGTCTTTATCTGTTTGAACAAGTTTATTGAGGGGAAGGAGCTGACTGGTGTTAGCCTACAAGCTCTATCATTCCCTGCTCCTAGTCCAGAATCTGGTTAGTGACTTGTAATGTGGATTTCAGCGCCCATGCTCTCGCTGAGAGAGGCAACGCATCTGAGTTCTAATAATAAGTGTGCTAGTCTGTCCTGTTTGGTGCTTTCTGTGTCTGCATGAATTTCCACCCATTGTCAGTGGCACTGGCATTTCTGCTATTTCCTAGCAATCTCCCTCTCTTTCTTTTGACACTGAACAAGGGTGCAAAAGTTGTTGCTGCCTAGTCTGTAGAAGGAATCAATCAGTAAGGTGACAGGTGAATACCCCAGTCAGGAACTATTAGCTATCATTTCGAGTGCAAACTGTCATTATCAGGTGGCTAAAAAGATGCACCTGTGTGTGTCCATGCCTGTAACAGGGACAAAAATGATTCTAAGTTGTCATTGTTATTCTTGCTATCATTTCCATAAACTTCCTAACATCTGGCATTGTACTCAAGTTCTTGTTTAAGTCAATGTCCTGAGGTGCGACTGGCCTCAGTAATTTTCCAGCTCAAAACAATCCCAAGGCTCTGCTGCTTCCAGCAGAAAGAGAAGAAAAAAAATTCAAACCTGCAGAGATAAGGGAGAGAAGGGAGGAGGCGAGGGCGGGGGGGAACGGGGCCCTGCGAGCCTCTCTGCAGGTGGTGAGTGGGGGGGGAGGAGGAGGTGGAGGACCAGCGCTGCTGGTGTCCTCTACTCCCTATCTTGCCCAGCCCCCAGCTGCTTCAGCTTAGCCACCATGTCGTTGTTTCATCCTGTCCCTCATACTTCCTATCCTTGCCGTTAGTATGAAATCCACCCTGAAAAACTTTTTAAACTGCTGTCTGTGTAAGTCGATCTTTCGAGGTCTGATTGTGGCCTCAGTAATATCCCAACCTAAATAATTCTAGGGGCTTTGCTGCTGTATCTTTCCTGGGGCGATAATCAGACCACGTCTTGTGCAGACTGTCTCAATCGTTTTCAAGTCTGCAGGCACAAAACGGCCGTGAATGACAGAAAATAATGTTGTCCATATAGTGATAGACAATTGTACATGCCCAATTTTTTTGGTGGGGTTGAAATGCTGTGCAACGAACAAGTGGCAGAGAGTTGGTGAGTTCTTCATTCCTTGCGGCAAAACTGTCCACTCATAGCGGCTCACGGGTTCGGCTTTGGTCACAGATGGTACTGTAAAGGCAAATCGCAGGCAATCTTGTTCGGCGAGGGAGATAGCGAAGAAGCAGTGGTAGGAAGTTTCGTGACTTGTGTATCCTGCAAGGTGACACTTACTGCTGTTGCCAAGTCAACTCCGCGGCTCCCACTGGCGGCTGGGTAGTGGGTGTCCAGGTACCCTTTGCCTCGTCCTGTGCTACAGCTCTTGTCATCTGCACATGGCTGTTTGCACTGGGTGTGAAGTTTCCCGACCAGCAAACTGCTGTGGTGTGGCCAGGAGATTGGCACTGGGCACACCACACCGAGGCTGAACAGTGCTTTGTTGCATGACCCAGCTGGCCGCAGCGATAGCAGCCCGCGGGCGTCGGGCGGGTCTCCCGCTGTTTTGCCGAAACAAGAAGGACTTTGTTGTAAAGCGCCGCAGCTTGATTAGATGCATGTATGGCGTCCGCCACAAGCACATATTGCTCCCTGCCCTGAGCACGGGATACTCGTTCTAACATGTCTTCTACAGATGCCCCTATGGGCAACGTGGCTAAAATACCCAGGTTTTTGGGATTAGTGTTTTTAATGACACCAGACCGCTTCAGATTATGTTGAGACGCTTTCTCTCGAATCTCAGTGTCCGGCTCCTGGATCTCCCGGAGGCGCTTGGCCAGCGGGCAGACGGCTAGTGAGGGAGGGGGCGGGGGGCGGGTAGAGTCACCGGGCGTAACGGCCCTTCATGTTGTTTAGCACGGTCAGGCGTCCATTTTTCTAACAACTTAACTACTTGTTCCAGTGACCGCATAGTATCATCAGTGGCAGCCGTGGGCGACTGGTGACCGCTAATGCACGCCGAACCACGGGAGCACACCCCTCTGGCTGCACCGCCATTGTCAGGCTCGGAGATGTCAACGATCGGTTTATCGGGCACGGCCCCAGCAGGGAGGGGGGGCGGAGGCGGGGTGCGGGGCGGGCAACATGGCTGTCCGCCCGGATTGTGCTGCACTCTCTTTTTCAACTCCGCCACCGAGCTGGCAACCTTCTCTGTCATGCCTTTGACTGGAGCAGCACTACTAAGTACGAAAAACCAAGCTACCGAGCTCTCTGTCTCAACCCCAGGCAGCGATGGAGCGCTTGAGGTGGGGGCAGAGGTGGAAGCTGGCACCGCGCATGCATTAGAACTGCTTGCGACAGCCGGCGCGGCCAGAAGCTACTGAGAAGCCACGATTGCAGCATTTCTTTCGGCTTTCATCTCTAGCAACGCGCGGAGCACATCCCGCCAGGTGGGACCTACCTGTCGAGCCGTCTTAGAGTCTTTTCCATTGTTAATAACCGCATCCCACAGCGCGTCTCCGACCTCCCGCCATGCTTCTGATTCAAAGATCATGGGAGGCTCAGTCATATGACCCTGTGCATGCGCCCGGGCCAACAGCTCTTGGAGCTTTCCAATGTCCGGCGGAACTTCTCTCATGAGAATATGTACGCCAGCAGATGCAGAGCCCCAGCAAATTCCCTGTGGGCCTTACCTGCCTTATACTCAGGCTGTACACTCACACAAATGAACATCTAGCAACTGCCCCCGTCCTGAGGCAGCGCTACCCAGCCCAGCGTCACCAGATGACGATAGTTTCTTCGATACGAAGAGTGTCCGCAGGACGATCAGCCCCCTCTCTTCGGGCCAACCCTCCGGCCTCCTGATCGCGGTCTTACCCGCTGCCGGCCTGCCTTGGTCTGAGCCGAATATCTGTTTCACTGTTCAGGCGCTAATTGTTGGAGTTTAAACCGGTAGAGTGCTATGGGAAAATGACTCTTTGTTCACCAGTATGGTTAGATGGTCAAATCCACTTTATTTCCGTGATACAGTGACTTATATGCATTCTAGCAAGAGGCATGCTCCACCAAGATTGGTTACAGTCAGAGGGTACAGAGTTACTTGTAAGGCTGTGGCCGTTTGAGCTGATCCTCTAGCTCAGACATAGGGGAGAGATGAACATTCCAGGGATAGGCCACATAAATGGCAACAATAGATAAATTAATATAATTTCATTGGAGCATCAAGAACTTAATGTCTAGAAGCACAGTTTGTTCTCCCCCTTCTCCCGCTGGCTTCTGCTGCTGCAGCTTCGCCTATCTTCCCCGGCTGCTGTTTTGGCTACTGCTGCTTCTGCTGCTTCGCCGCCGCTTGACCCCCTCCCCATCTCCCTTAAGGTTATTGTATTGTTTTCTTTTTTTTCCCTTCCTTCCTTCTCTAGTTATTATTTCTCTTTACATTGTTATACTTATATTATAAGAAAATACAATTTCATCTTTCCCTGACTTTCAAAAAAGTAGGGGGGTTTGTGTTGTGAATTTCTTCCCGGGGGAGGGATCAGCCCAAACCCGGGACAGGACTCTTTTTGGCGCCTTAACGTGGGGCACGATCTTGGCTTGTTGTTTTGTTTTTTTTTCCTTTCCCCCTGTTGATTGATAATCAGAATAAGAACATCAGGGAAAAATGAAGTTGTTTGATATATTCTGGCCTATTATTGCCTCAATTCTGACTCTGTCGGTTCAGCAGTGTTTTACAGCTATGGTGCACTACCAGGTGTGTTCATTCTTTGCTAAGATGGTCTGGGACTCGGTAAAAGCTGTGCTAAGGAAGGTTGGAGATGTTGTTAGGAATATTTTAGGGTTTAGGAATGTCGTTGAGGGTGTGCCGTATGTGACATTGGTGTCAGAGACTAGGAGTTATTTGGAAGAGATGAGCTACCCAGTAGCATGCCTAATATGTGTGAACTTGATGTTTTTGGCTGCTATTATAGGTCTGGTTATAGTGTGGAGACGAGAGAAATGCAGGAATAAACAGGCTGTAAGTGAGGTTTTTACCTTCTCCGGAGGCAATAGCAGGGAGCTAAGGGTTAAAGAAACAGTCTGCAACCGAAGCGGGGGAGGGAGGGCCACGGCACCGGGCAGACGGACTGCTCGCAGAGCAGTGAAACGTCCTGCCTCGGAGCCTTTGAGAGGAGAAAAGATTGTTGGACATGGCCCGTACCCCACTGACCCTGAAGCATGGAGGCAGGAAACAATCTGGTTCCCATTCGTACCTAATAGAACGGAGGAAAGTAAAGGTAGAGGCGATGGAACCCCTGCAGAAGTGCAGTCACAAAGGGCTGCTGCGGCGGCGGCAGATCTGGCTGCAGACGGTGTGGGCTATGGCAAAGTTCCTCGGACAGATAAAGTTGAGGAACTGGTTTGTGGAAAATGCGGCTCGAACGTTTTGATCTGTAGGAGGGTCGCTGACACCAGAGCCTCTGCCAGCAGAGAGGCTGCTGAGGCAAAGATTCTTTCGCCTGCAACCAGGGGACTGGAAGCGGTCCCAGAGGAGGCGGCGAGGTCCTCGGAAGGCGAACCCACTAACGCCATCGAGCCTGCAAATGCCACTGCTCCTGCCTTAGCCCCGTTTGCCTCTGCTGAGCCGGCTGCTGTTGCTGCTGTGGGGAAGGGTCCTTCTGCCTCAGCCTCAGCCCCACTACCGCGTGTGGAACAGAGCCAGGCAGACAAACAAAACTCAGATGATTCAGTGAAAGGCACCTCCCAGAGTAAGACACAGTTTACCTTAGATAAGGTCTCCCTTGCCCCGGTTAAAACGAGGAGAAAAATGGCAGCTAGCCTTGGGAGTCGAGATAGCTCAGATGACAATGGGGATAAACCAGAGCAGGGTGAACAAAAGGAAGAGGATCCAGGAGAAGGTACATCGGCTGGTGTGAAGGCCAGTACCCTTGTGGGCACAAGGAGTGGAAAGGCAAAAGCAAAGGAAAAACATATTCAGGAGACGGATGATAGTGACGATAGTGATGATGAGGAGGGAGCCCCGTTGCCAAGGAAGGAGGTCAGGCATATTAGGCAAGACTATGCCCGGAAAGAGCGAGAACTGCTGATGAGTTGGCTGAACAGATGCTGGCACGGAGGCATGGACACCATAAAAATAAACCCTCCGACAGTAAGGCAGTTGGGAGTTTTCTCGAGAGACAATGGCATAGATAAACACTTAGGACATCTCGGTGGCAACTCTAACCTCTGGTCACGCGTACTGACAGCTGTGGTACTGCGGTACCCTAACAGGGATGATTTACCCTGGAGACCCTTACGCTGGAATACAATTGAACAGGGGGTTCAGTGCTTGCGAGAGATGGCCATAAGAGAGCTAATCTATGGAGATTATACAACAGAGAATCCTGAGGAGATACCAATGAGCCGAGCTCTCCTAAAGAAACTTATCCAGCTTGCCCCCTCTAGTTATGCCCATACATTGGCAAGCAAGATGGTGGGGAAAGATGATGCAACAACTTCTATGACTGTGGGTGAATTCGCTGATCAAATGAGGCAAATGGAGGATAGCCTTACGGTTAATGCTATGGTGTCAGCCATAAATACTATGACTGAAGAGATTAAAGATAGCATGAAACAACTCAAGGAGGAATTTAAAACCTCCCTATCCCAGTTGGCAAAGGACAGTGAACTTTCTTCTTCACCCTCAGAGTGGGTACATGTCTCGGCCATCAGGGATAGGCGTCTTCCTAGAAGACCAATTCAACCAAACTCACTAAAAAATAGACAACAGTCACGTGGGTCTCTTTGGTTAATCCTACGTGACCAGTTTGGTGAAAACATGGATAAATGGCATGGAAAACCTACCTCTCTTCTCCTAAAAAGAGTGAGAGAGTTACAGAGTGAGAAGCCTAAAAGAATAGTCGCCTCAGTTTCACCACATGACTCAGATGGTTCTGGTGATGATTCAACTAACACCACTAAACACTGCGCCAATTGCAATTGTAATGGCCAACATTAGGGGGGCCCTGCCTCTTACCAGGCGGAGGCCAGGGACCAGGAAGACAACAGAATATACTGGAATGTATATGTTAAATGGCCTGGTACCTTGAAAATTCAGAAATACAGGGCTCTAGTGGACACGGGTGCACAATGCACATTGATGCCTTCAAACTGTAAAGGAATGGAGTCTATTACTATTTCTGGAATTACAGGAGGCTCTCAAGAATTGACAAGGTTAGAGGCAGAGATGAGTTTGACTGGAAGTGATTGGCGAAGGCATGTCATTGTAACAGGTCCAAATGCACCTTGCATCTTGGGAATTGACTTTCTGAGAGAAGGGCGTTTTAAAGATCCCAAGGGGTTTAAGTGGACCTTTGGAATAGCAACTGTAGAAGCTGTTGGAGACAAATTGAAGTTGTCTGCTAGGCCTGAGCTCTCAGATGAGTCTACAGTTGTTGGGCAGCATAATGTAGAGGATGTGAAGTTGCCAGTTGCCACCCAAATTGTACACCACAGGCAATATAGAACAAACCGTGACTCTTTGGTGCCCATACATGATCTGATTCGTCGTCTGGAGTGCCAGGACGTCATTAAAAAGACCCATTCACCTTTCAATAGTCCCATATGGCCTGTGCGAAAGGCAAATGGAGAGTGGCAAATGACAGTTGATTTCCGCGGCCTAAATGAAGTAACTCCGCCCATGAGTTCTGCTGTGCCGGACATGTTAGAACTCCAATATGAGCTGGAATCCAAGGAGGCCAAATGGTATGCAACCATAGATGTTGCTAATGCTTTCTTTTCTATTCCAATAGCAGAAGAATGCAAGCCTCAATTTGCTTTCACTTGGAGGGGGATTCAGTATACATTTAATCGTTTGCCCCAGGGGTGGAAGCACAGCTCAACGATCTGTCATGCAGTGATCCATGATGCATTGGAGAAAGGTGGAGCTCCAGAGCACCTGCAGTTCATTGATGACATCATTGTCTGGGGGAACACGGCACAGGAAGTTTTTGAAAAAGGTAACAAAATAATTGACATTCTGCTGAAGGCAGGTTTTGCCATAAAGCGAGACAAGGTAAAAGGACCTGCTAGACAGATTCAGTTCTTGGGAATTCGTTGGCAAGATGGTCGCCGTCACATTCCAATGGATGTGATAAATAAGGTTTCTGCCATGGCAAATCCCACAAATAAGAAGGACACATTGTCTTTCTTAGGAACAGTTGGATTTTGGAGGCTTCACATCCCTGGGTACAGCCAAATTGTAAAACCTTTATATGATATAACTCGAAAGAGAAACAACTTTCAGTGGGGACCTGAACAACAAGCAGCCTTTGATCAGATAAAACAGGAAGTAGATAGGTCAATATACCATAACAATCTGAGGGTCAGCCTCTGGGGCTGGCTAAACTCTGCCCACCTGCAGCTGCACTCCACCCCCTGCAGCTGCATGTGGGGGAAGCTACCGTGTGCCTGCTATGTAAACTCCCAAGATGGATTCAAGGACATTCCCAGCACGGGTTGCTCATGTTTATGATTTCTGTGTCCTCTGCTAGCAAGAATTTCTCCAACACTCTACCTGCCTGAGCTGATCAGTGAACTCACCATCAGTGAAAGACCTTCCATTATCACCCCTTGATAGAAACTTGCTGGACAAGATGCTAGCATAGGATGAAGGAGCAAGCTTAATAAGCTTCTTCATGAGACCTGTTCCAAGAGGAATGTCATCAGGCTCATGTGTGCCATGATCTCCATAAAGCACTTCCTTCACAGCAAACTCCTTCAGAAGCTTAATTCCCTGCTCAATGGTGTTCCACTTCTTGGCAGCCCATGGCAAATCATCTCAGGAAGGATATCTCATAGCCACAGCCGAAAGAAGGCGTGTCCACAAGCTAACCTTACCAAGAGGACTTGCTAGGTATTTGTCCACTCCACTCTCCTTGGTGAGTGGTCCCAGCTGCTTGGCAGACTTGTCTCCTACCTGCAGGGCATTGGCACCAATGCTACAGCATCTCACCAGCCAGCTTAGGATTGGCTCACCTGATTCCCTTGTGTATTCCTTTCTAACTTCCCTGACCTCTCTGAGTGGATCGTTGGAGTCCTGGATGTCATCCTCCTCCTCTTCCTCTTGTTGATCTGGTTGTCCTTGGCCTAGAAACAGAACCTTCTTAATAGCACTCATAAACTCATTGGAACCATCCTCCTTCTTGGCAGCCAACCTCACAGCGCTCTTCTCATTCAAGTACTGGGATCTAAGCATGTTCGCCGGGTCCCGAAGACTAAATGCCTCCTCTTCCTCCTCTTGCTCACAAGAGGTCCCCTCTCTTGCATCCTCCTTTGAATCACACTTTGTCAAAAGCTGTGTCTTGGCTTTTGCCTTAGCAGGTGCCAAAAAGGCTTGCACGGCGACAGACTTTGACATGTCTACTGAAGGGTTTGTATCATTGGGGGTCTGACCTGGGGTCTGTGAGTTTAGATCTGCCTTGGAGCTAACAGGGTTCTGGTCTGCTGGTGGCTGGAGGTTCGAACTGACTGGGTTAGTGGTACTAGTATTATCAGTGTTATTAGGAACATTCTGACTTTGAGTATGTGCTCCTGGGACGCCTGCCAATCCTGGTTTGTTATCTTTGGTGTCATTCCCGCTAGAAGTGTTGGCAGCGTTCCCAGAATCTGAAGAGGGAGGTGTAGGGACTGTTGTCCCTGAAATTTACTGGTAGAGAGATAGTTGTTGTTGAGACACTGTCCCTTTTTCTTTCTTTTTAGCTTTCACAGGCATTGCATTCGAATTTTTCACACAGAATGTTAAATGTATTATAAAATCAAAAACTATATGACACAAGATCACACACACCAAAAAAGCCACGGTTTTGCAAGAACAAAATCCTGAACAAAGGTCTGGCATCTCAGTTCTGGGGTGAATTACTCTCATGAGGGCTGTAGTTAAAGCATTATTTTGATTGGATGTAATATTATTGGTAAATACCCCTGTAATGTTACTGGTAAGATTTTCAGTGACATTAAAACCATCATACCCAAGAATGAGGTCACCCCGGGACCAGAAAATGCTTGTAAGGTTAGCTTTGACCTTCTTAAAAACTACATTAAGCAAGAAATAACCAATTTGGTCTTTGATCCAGTTGTACAGAAGAAAACAGAAAACAGGCCTCACAATAGCCCCCACCAAGTAAAATAGCTGCTTTATGAGCTTCATTCTGATTCCCAGAGTTAATTAACAGTCACTCAAATGAATTTGCCCCATGTTGGGAGAAGCCAAATAAAGATATGTGATGGTTTGGGTGTAACCCGTCCCCCCCCACTTTATAAAAAGCACCCAGACTAGTCTCAGACGGCTCTGGGAATATAAATGAAGATATTTATTTACAGCTAGCACAATATACAAGCAGATATTTACAGTATATACAATTATATACAGAAATAGACAAGGTAAAAAGTAATACAGAAACACAACTCCCCTCCCAGAAACCTGAGTCCCCAGGAGGGGCTCTCAACCACCCCTGCACTGTTGGGGTACGGAGGCTGGCGAGAGGTGAGATCGGGGTACTGATGACTCGAGACAGCAGCTTCTAGGCATCTGTGCATCAGTACATCAGTACGATTTATTAAGGCAATACAATAGCTTTTATAGGCCCCAGAGGGGGGTGTGCACAACCAGCCTGGGGCTGGCAGAAGTGGACAGTACAGATTGGCCCCAAGTTATGTGTAAGGCAGAGATAGGTTACCTGTGGTAAACAACCTGTGAGTACCACCCAGGGGGGGCTGGCCAGGGTCAGCCCCCTGGGGCTGTGTCCGCCCCAGGGGCCGGCAGATTCCACCCCCTGACAGCTGTGCGTGGGTTGCTCATAGTTCTCAGCCTAGGCCCCTGGGAGCCTGTGAGGCTCCAAGGACACTTCCCATCACAGGGCCTGATGTTTACATTCCATACCTCGTTGCAGGAGAAAGCTTCCCACACTGCACCTTCCCCCTGCCCCTCTCAACCTTACCCCAGTCCCAAGGAAGAATAGAGGTTCAGGCAGCAGGTTAGGAAGCAAAGGTGAGCAGAGGGTGTGTTAGAGAGATGTAGCTCAGACAGAAGCCCAAGGCAGAGTGTGAGACAAAACGGCAAGAGTGTTATCTAATGTTTTCCTTTCATCTTCAGCAAGACTCTGAGGGGAGTAGACATCACCAGTGTTTTCCTTTCACAGCCAAGATCTAGGTCTTCTCACCAAAACATTCTAGCTAGCTTCAAACTAGCACACCAGTCCAACCATTAACCTAACACCACCTAACATCCAAAGTGCAGTATCTGTACATTTTTTAATACCTCCAGGGATGATGACTCCACCACCACTCTGTGCAACCTGTTCCAAGCCTGTCCACTCTTCCTGTAAAGAAATTTTCCTTAATAACCAATTTGAACCTTCCCTGGCACAGTTTCAGGACATTTCCTCTCATTCTGTCACATGACACTAGGGAAAAGAGATCAGCCCCCACCACACTACGACCTCTTTTCAGATAGCTGTGGAGGGCAACGAGAATAGAATAGAATAGAATAGAATAGAATAGAATAGAATAGAATAGAATAGAATAGAATAGAATAGAATAGAATAGACTAGACCAGGTTGGAAGAGACCTCCAAGATGATCCAGCCCAACCTATCCCCCAGCCCTATCCCGTCAACTAGACCATGGCACTAAGTGCCTCATCCAGGCTTTTCTTGAACACCTCCAGGGACGGTGCCTCTACCACGTCCCTTGGCAGCCCATTCCAGTGGGAAATCACTCTCGCTGTGAAGAACTTCTTCCCAACATCCAGCCTATACTTCCCCCCTTGTTCTATTGGTGGTTGCCTGGGAGAAGAGGCCAACCCCCACCTGGCTACAATGTCCCTTCAGGTAGTTGTAGACAGCAATGAGGTCACCCCTGAGCCTCCTCTTCTCTAGGCTAAACAACCTCAGCTCCCTCAGCCTCTCCTCATAGGGTTTGTGTTCCAGGCCCCTCACCAGCTTTGTCACCCTTTTCTGGATGCATTCCAGCACCTCAACATCTCTCTTGAATTGAGGAGCCCAGAACTGGACACAGTACTCAAGGTGTGGCCTGACCAGTGTTGAGTACAGGGGAAGAATAACCTCCCTCGTCCTACTGGCCACACTGATCCTGATACAGGCCAGGATGCCACTGGCTCTCTTGGCCACCTGGGCACACTGCTGGCTCATCTTCAGCCTACTATCTATCAGTACCCCCAGGTCCCTTTCCTCCTGGCTGCTTTCCAGCCACTCAGTCCCCAGCCTGTAGCGCTGCTTGGGGTTGTTGTGGCCAAAGTGCAGAATCCTGCACTTGGCCTTGTTCAGTCTCATCCCATTGGCCTCTGCCCACCTATCCAGCCTTTCTAGGTCCCTCTGCAGGGCTCTCCTACCTTCCAACAGATCAACACCTGCTCCTAGCTTGGTGTCATCTGCAAACTTACTGATGCTGGACTCAATCCACTTGTCCAGATCATCAATAAAGATATTGAACAGGACTGGGCCCAGCACTGATCCCTGGGGAACACCACTAGTGACTGGCTGACAACTGGATGTGGCACCATTCACCACCACTCTCTGAGCTCTGCTATCCATCCAGTTCCTGATCCAGCACAGAGTGAATCTGTCCAAACCATGAGCTGCCAGCTTGGCTAGGAGCTTGTTGTGGCAGACAGTGTCAAAGGCTTTGCTGAAGTCCAGGTAGACTGCGTCCACAGCCTTCCCCACGTTCCCCAGGCAGGTAACCTGATCATAAAAGGAGATGAGGTTGGTGAGGCAGGACCTGCCCTTCCTAAACCCATGCTGGCTGGGCCTGATCCCTTGGCCATCCTGTAGGTGCTTTGTGATGGCACTCAAGATGACCCGTTCCATCACCTTGCCTGGCACCGAGGTCAGGCTGACAGGTCTGTAGTTTTCTGGCTCCTCCTTACGACCCTTCTTGTGGATGGGATCACATTGGCCAGCTTCCAGTCTTTGGGGACCTCTCCAGTGAGCCAGGACTGCTGATAAATGATGGAGAGTGGCTTGGCCAGCTTAGCTGCCAGCTCTCTCAGAACCCTAGGATGGATCCCATCCGGTTCCATGGACTTGTGAGGATCCAAATGTCTCAGCAGGTCCCTTACTTCTTCCTCATGGATTAGAGGGGGACTGTACTGGTCCCTGACTCCATCCACCACTTCAGGAGTCCAGCTGTCCTGGAGACAACCTGTCCCACTATTGAAGATTGAGGCAAAGAAGGCGTTAAGCACCTCTGCCTTTTCCTCATCCTTTGTCACTATATTCCCCTCTCTATCTAACAAGGACTGGAGGTTGTCCTTGCCCCTTCTCTTGCCATTCATATATTTGTAGAAACATTTTTTATTTTCCTTGACAGCCGTGGCAGCCTAAGCTCTAAGTGGGCTTTTGCCTCTCTAATTTTTCCTCTACAAGACCTTGAACTCTTCCTGGGACACCTCCCCACTTTTCCAAAGGTGATATACTCTCTTTTTAAGCTTTAACGCCTTCAGCAGCTCCCTGCCAATCCAGTCTGGCTGCCTCTCTCATCAGCTCGTCTTCTGGCTCAATGGCACTGCCTGCTCCTGTGCCTTCAGGGGTTCTTTCTTGAAGTAGGTCCAACCTTCCTGGACCCCTTTGTTTTCAAGGGCATTTTCCCAAGGAACTTTCTGAATTAGTTCCTTAAATAGGCTGAGGTCTGCCCTTCGGAAGTCCAGTGTGGACGTTCTGTTGATGCCCTTCCTGGTTTCTCCATGTATTGAAAACTCTATAATTTCATGGTCACTGGACCCCAGGCAGTCCCCAACCACCACATCCCCTACCAGGCCCTCTCTGTTTGTGAGCAGCAGGTCAAGCAGGGCTGCCCCCCTGGTAGGCTCACGTAACAGCTGGGATAAGAAGGATGAGAAATGCTGCCTTCATTGTAAGCTACACGGTGCTAAGTGCTCGATTGGAAGGTGAGGCAGAGGGTGCGGTGCCTGGCGAGCGGGTGATTTAAATGAGGAGCGGCAGCGGCGACGCCACTGCCTGGTTCGGCAGGAGAGCTAGTCGTCTCTGCTGAGCCCAGCCGCAGCGCGGGCCGGGGGAAAAAATTTTTTTTAAAATCCCTAAACTAATTACTAACTTAACTGCCATGAGACATCCAAGAAAGCGAGACATGGTGCAAACTAGGTCCAAGTTGTACAATACTTGTAAAACTGTGGGCACCCAAACAGAGCTCACCCGTAGGAATGCAGGTGTCCAGGCGACTGGATGTGAAGAGTGTTGGAGCTTGGCACTCAAAGTCGAGGGTGGCAGTGACAATGGCTGCATTAGGTGTGAGCAGATTAATAGTCTGCTTAACCTAGTGGCTGAACTCAAGGGAGAAGTGGAACGTCTCAAGGTGGAAAGGGAATGTAAAAGAGAGCACCATGCTCTGCAGTCCCCCTTGCCAGAGGGAGATGAACTAAGTAACCAAGGAGAATGGATGCAGGTGCCTGCCAGAAGGGGCAAGTGTAAACCCTTCCAGCCATCCTCACATCCTCAGTTGCCCTTACACAACAGATATAGGGCACTAGAGGTTGAGGTGTTTTTGGAGCAGTCAGAAGCATCACCAGATGGGGGTGGGGTGGTGGAGGGCCACATAGGCCCAAATAGCCTTGTTTACAAGTCTATTCTTGCCCGGACATGTTTTCCCCCCCGAAAGGTGTTTTCCTATCTAAACTAGGGGAAAACAAATCAAGTGGACAAAGGAGCACAACAAGCTTGGCGCCTTCAAGTCTGGCCTGCCCTGCTTGCAAGGTTGAGGTAAACAAGTTGTATAAGCTCACGCGCCTAGGGTGTGCGCCCACCTGAGCCCTCTCCATATTTGGGGCTACCGGACCTGTGGACTCTACCTTATTAGGCATGTTTTGACCTGCTGCCAGATGCTTATTGGACCGTATTGCGGCCAAAGGGACCATCAATCTCAGGCCAACATCTCATAAAAAGGGCAATTCAGTGTTCCTGCCACCCTCCTCCACCCACCGCTCCTAGCCTCTTCGCCGCCTGGGGCTATCACTGCTGTATGTTTCCAGCCCTCGGTACTTTTGCACCTATCCAGAGGGACGATCGACCAAGGTGCTCCTGGCCAGCCACCGCTCCAGCCCGTCGTTCCCAGCCCGATCGTGCCAGTGGAGCCTCCTCAGACAGCGCGCCCCAATAATACCCGAACTGAACTATTCAGATCCACGAGGGTCAACAACATGGCTTTTGCTACACATATTTGGGACCACCATGACTGTGACTCCAGCTAGTGAGTAACTGAACAATCTTGATTTGAGCAGCATAGACTCTCAGTGACTTTACCAGTGGCACTTTTATGCCACATGTTGGAAAACACGTTCGGTGGAGCGCTATGGGAAGATGACTCTTTGTTCACCAATATGGTTAGATGGTCAAATCCACTTTATTTCCGTAATACAGTGACTTATATGTGTTCTAGCAAGAGGCGTGCTCAGCTTAAGATTGGTTACAGGTGATAATTGAAAGGTTACATGTAATGTGCACATAGGTTAACTTATCACAACATTCTAAGGGTCAGCCTCCCAGACCACCCACTCCAGCCCCTTGGTTATCTAGTCTCTGCCCACTGCAGCTGTGTGTGGGGTGCTCAGTTGTTTACATCTCGATTTCCTAGCCTCGCTGGGAACCAAGGACGTTCTCAGCGCAAGTTACCCATGTTTATGACTTTATGTCCTCGACTGGTGAGAAATTCTTCCACAGCCACAAGACTCTCTATCCAAACCTTTTCAAACCTCTACTAAATTCCTGATTCTTGCTGTAAATAGACATTCTGTAAAATATTTTTCACAACTGCATACAAAGATCTTGTGTAGGTTAACTGTATATAAGTTTGGGGGAGAAATTCTCTTTGTATATAATATTAAATTATTTTAACCCTTTTAAATTCGGCCTCATATTTAATCCCCTAAAGCCCAAACAAAACCCCTTCACAACAGGGGGCGACTGAAGTAAATCAGCTGCCCCCTCGCATCAGAGCGAGTGCCCAAAAGAAAAAGAGGAGAGTAATTGTTATTGGTGACTCCCTTCTGAAGGGAACAGAGGGCCCCATATGACAGCCAGACCCCTTCCACAGGGAGGTCTGCTGCCTCCCTGCGGCCTGGGTCAGGGATGTTACCAGGAGGCTGCCTACTGTAGTGAAGCCCTCTGATTACTATCCCTTGTTAGTTATACAGGTGGGAAATGATGAGGTTGATAATAGAGGGCTAAAAGCTATCAAAAGGGACTTCAAGACACTGGGAAAAGCAGTTGAGGGAGCAGGGGCACAGGTAGTCTTTTCATCTATACCCTTAGTCACAGGTTGGAATGCAGAGAGGAATAGGAAAGCATATTTGATTAACAAGTGGCTCAGAGGCTGGTGCCTCCAACAAAACTTTGGATTCTTTGATATTGGAGAACTTTATATGGCCCCGGGTCTGCAAGCAAAAGATGGGGTACAACTGGCGCAGAGGAGGAGAAGGACCCTGGCACATGAGCTGGCTGGGCTTGTTGAGAGGGCTTTAAACTAGAGTGGAAGGGGGAGTGGGTTAAACACGACAGCACTAGAGATAAACCAAAGGAGACTGAGGGTAGTAAGCCAGAGATAGGGGTAAAACCAGCAGCCCAGCAGCTGAAGTGTATGTATACTAATGCACACAGTATGGGTAACAAACAAGAGGAGCTGGAAGCCTTGGTGCAGGAGGAAAACTATGATGTTGTTGCCACCACAGAAACATGGTGGGATGACTTGCATAATTGGAGTCCTGTAATCAATGGCTACAGACTCTTCAGGAGAGACAAGCAAAGGGAGAAGAGGTGGGGGAGTGGCTCTGTATATTAGGAATGCTCTGGATGTCATGGAGGTAGAGATTAAGGATGATCAAGTTGAGTCATTATGGGTGAGAATTAAGGGGAAGGCCAACAAGGCTGACATCCTGGTTGGAGTCTGTTATAGACCACCCAACCAGGAAGAAGAGCTTGATTTATTACTCTTTAAACAACTCCTTTGCTATGACCTGTGTCTGTCTATTGTGCTTCAGAGCTACTAATTTCTGCATATGATACAAAAGATATGCCCTAGATGCTGCTTTCAGGCTTTCTATTTGGCCTAGTTCCCACAGTCCTTCATTTGTTTTAAAAATTTAAGGCAGTGTTTCTCGTTTTTTGCAGGGCCCTTACAAAAAGATAACAAGCACATCACCATCTTTGCCAGTAAGTGGGTTTGGCCCTTACAACAGAAGCTAAACTGATCTCTGTTTTGCTGTTATCCATTCATTAAAGCAGAATTGCTGGAAACTTGTGAAAACACCCAAATTCGTTAAACATGATCAAAGCCTTATGACCTATACACACAGAGTACTCCTTTCAAGTTCTTGCCACAATATCTGCCATCTGATCGAGGTTTCTGCTCACTGCAAGAAAACAGGCTGGTCAAAAAAAGCTGTTCTCCATTGAAAACCTGTGAATATAAATGAACAAAACACACAAACAAATACAAAGACAAACATATTCATTGCCTAGGCTAACAAATCCATTGACCTTGTCTGTATGATGTAACTACAGAAATTTCAAAAATTTTTTTCTTCTCTCCTTCTTTCCTGTCTATCCCTTTTTCCTCCCTTTTTTTTTGGACACGATCCCAGTGCTACCCAGATACACAGAAAAACCCAAGAAAAAACATCCCACGATATCCCTATATCCTAAAATCCCAAAATTGTCATATTACAAACCCTTAGCCTTAACTATATTATGTTAAAAATATATCAGCTGAAGGAAATTCGAGAAAAAGCAAAGAAAATTCAAGAAGATAATACCATTGTATTCTTAGATTCAGCACAGAAGAAATAAGCAGTAACCTATACAGTTACAAAACAATTTCTTGCCATAATATTCCACTATAACGGCTACCAAGTAACACACTCCACTTTAATCACCTAAGTCTCACCACACTGCTAAAATTATCCCAGAACTCATCCCATTGCAATTAACAGCTTACACAGTAAACTCTTAAACTCCAAAATATGTTACCATCAAAGGCTTTCAAAATACAGGACTGTCTCCTTTAAGGATTAGGCTGTGCTTTCAGCAGAATCCTGCAAGGAGATAAGGAGGGGGAGGGAAGCGAGGGGGAATGGGCCTCGCTGAGCTCCGCAGGCTGGGGGGGGAGGTGGTGATGCTGGGGGAGGAGGGGGGGGAGGGGGCTCGCATTCCCAGCAGGCAGATTCTCCCAGCAGGCAG
The DNA here is from genome assembly GCF_015220805.1 of Pogoniulus pusillus. NCBI lineage: Eukaryota > Metazoa > Chordata > Aves > Piciformes > Lybiidae > Pogoniulus > Pogoniulus pusillus. Next base: position 366,094 of record NC_087308.1, read on the forward strand.
ATTTGCCATTTGTCTATGCCCTCCGCTCTCCCTTATCAGGTCTTTCCTGTCATAGAATCAACCAGGTTGGAAGAGACCTTCGAGATCATCCAGTCCAACCTAGCACACAGCCCTATCCAAGCAAATAGTCCATGGCACTAAGTGCCTCATCCAGTCTTTTCTTGAACAACTCCAGGGACGGTGCCTCCACCACCTCCCTGGGCAGCCCATTCCAATGGGAAATCACTCTCTCTGTGAAGAACTTCCTCCTAACATCCAGCCTATTACTTCCCCTGGCACAACTTGAGACTGTGTCCCCTTGTTCTGTTGCTGGTTGCCTGACAGAAGAGATCAATCCTCACCTGGATACAACTTCAGGTAGTTGTAGACAGCAGTGAGGTCGTCCCTGAGCCTCCTCTTCTCCAGGCTCAACGACCCCAGCGCCCTCAGACTCTCCTCATAGGGCTTGTGTTCCAGGCCCCTCACCAGCTTTGTCACCCTTCTCTGGACACGTTCCAGCACCTCAACATCACTCTTGGATTGAGGGGCCCAGAACTGGACACAGTACTCAAGGTGTGGCCTGACCAGTGTTGAGTACAGGGGAAGAATAACCTCCCTCGTCTTACTGGCCACACTGTTCCTGATACAGGCCAGGATGCCATTGGCTCTCTTGGCCACCTGGGCACACTGCTGGCTCATCTTCAGCTTACTATCTATCAGTACCCCCAGGTCCCTTTCCTCCTGGCTGCTCTCCAGCCACTCTGTCCCCAGCCTGTAGCACTGCTTGGGGTTGTTGTGGCCAAAGTGTAGAACCCTGCACTTGGCCTTGTTAAATCTCATCCCATTGGCCTCTGCCCACCCATCCAGCCTGTCTAGGTCCTTCTGCAGGGCTCTCCTACCTTCCAACAGATCAATACCTGCTCCTATCACAGTATCACAGTATCACAGTATCACCAAGGTTGGAAGAGACCTCATAGATCATCAAGTCCAACCTGTTACCACAGAGCTCAAGGCTAGACCATGGCACCAAGTGCCATGTCCAATCCTGCCTTGAACAGCTCCAGGGACGACGACTCCACCACCTCCCTGGGCAGCCCATTCCAGTAGCCAATAACTCTCTCAGTGAAGAACTTTCTCCTCACCTCAAGCCTAAATTTCCCCTGACGTAGCTTGAGGCTGTGTCCTTCTGTTCTGGTGCTGGCCACCTGAGAGAAGAGAGCAACCTCCTCCTGGCTACAACCACCCTTCAGGTAGTTGTAGACAGCAACAAGGTCTCCCCTGAGCCTCCTCTCCAGGCTAAACAATCCCAGCTCCCTCAGCCTCTCCTTGTAGGGCTTGTGCTCAAGTCCTCTCACCAGCCTCGTTGCCCTTCTCTGGACACATTCAAGAATCTCTAGCTTGGTGTCATCTGAAAACTGTGAAAAATAGTACCCGTGTCAATATGAGACAAGGCAGAACAGAATATAAAAATATGAGAAAATAAAAATATGACAATATAAGAATGGCAAAGCAGGGTGTGTCGGAGCTAACTAAGGTGGAGACGTTGAAAGCTACGAGCGATAACACAAAACACTGTGGAAAGATAGCCCCCTTTCAATATGGGACGTGAGTAAAACAGGGGAACAGGGGTGTTGTTGCAGAGGGCAGTAATACGTGGCCGAGTCACTGAGCTGTGCGTCTGTGAACTGCTTTTTGATCACGGTGGTCCCTGCAGTGCCTTTTCTGCCCTTCACGGACTGAGTCCTTATTACCAGCAGCACGTGCTTCTGCACCATGGCGCCCTCCTCACCGGAGCTCTCTTCGCCGCTAGCCACGGGGGAGTCCGGTCGGGACCGGCGCTTTCTGCGTGGCTTTGAGGCTTTCTGCCGCACAGAGGCATGTGCAGAGGAATTCTCTGAGTCTCTAGCAGAGTCTTTTGTGCCTGGTTTCGGGGAACTCCTCTCCCCTGAAGAGCCCCTCGGGGCATTCTCTGCTTTTCTCCCCGATTCCCGCGAATCACTCCATTCAAATTCAGACACGGAGACTGAAGAGGTAGTGTCTGCAGGCGTTACCAGCCTTTCTTTCATCCGGGCAGTCAGTGCCGCGGTCAGGCTCTTTGTCTGCGCCAGCATGCTTTCCCAGATACTTTGGCTTTTAGCTTTTTCTGCTAAAAAATCCTTTTCCAAGGCCTGAATTCTTTTTTCATAATTTTCAAATTCGGCCAGAGTCTGGGTCACGACTGACCCCAGAACAACAGAGAAATGTTCCATTGGAGACTCAGTAATCACAGGGTCTGAGCGCTCAGCTAATTTTCCCAGGATTTTCTCCGGATTTTTACAATTTTGCTGAGCCCAAATTAAATCAAGTCCTGTGATTAGGCATCCCTTTTCATGTAGAAATTCTATGATTGAACTACCCATAATGTTGCAGAGGGCAGTAATACGTGGCCGAGTCGAGAATTTATCAAAAATAGATATTTTTTATTTTTACAAAAACCCGCCCCCACAACTATATATATACAAAGATTAATTTCGTTTGATAAACAGGTTGAGTTGCATGAGAATTAATCTACAAGGATACCATCAATAATCTGACTATATATTTGAAGTCAGAATTTGGAAAAGGACTCAGCTATTAATTAATAGCGGTTTCTTACTAAATTAAGCTAAGCCAAATAACTCACTCAGGCTGGCTCATGCGGTCTGTCTTCCTCCTCCAGCGGCTGCAGGAGTCGTTAAGGGTCGTTAAGGGTCGTTAGGCACACAAAGGTGTGCCTAACAGGAAAGCGAATTCTTGGTCTCTCTGCAGTCCAGGCACAGGGGAGTGAGCGAGCTCAGGCAGAGACATACGTCCAGGCACAGGCAAAATCCAAAGCGGGAACCCCAAAGGCGGGAAGACCCCCAATATTTATAACCTTCGCTAGACAAAGGGCAGAGTTACCACACCTTAGGCGCGAAAGCGCACGGCCAATCCCAGCCTGGCTCCAGCGCGGGAACTCATGGGGCAGTCGCCCCCTTCACGGGGCAGTCCCCGCCCCCTTCACGGCTGCAGGGCAGGCGAGGGGGGGGAAACCAGGCGGCTTTTCCCCTTTCCCCCCGAAGTCCGGGCAGGAGAGGAATTTAGGGGTACAGGACTCCAGGACAGGTGTGTCAGAGCTAAGGAAGCTGGAGACGTTGGAACCTACGGGTGATAACACAAAGCGCTGTGAAGAGATAGCGACCTGTCAATGGGGGACGTAAACAAAACAGGAGTATGCCAGGGCTAACTGAAGCCAAGCCAGGGACGAATGATAACAGAAAAGCACTATGAGCATGGTAGATAAGAAACTGAAAAGCGCGCGAACATGAAGACACAAAGAGCTGAGTCATAAGGACACCTGAGGAAGACTCGTTACTTCAGCCTCACGACTACCAGAGAGACCCCCAGGAGGATTAACACGCATGCGTAAAAGTTCCAGGAAAAACTGCAACCGTTTCGGGAAATGATAAAATATGTATTAAACTGCTTTATGAATATGTATCTGAGCGGGAAATAAAAACCCTGCAACCGCGTGTGTACAGCGTGCAGCTGTGGAGATAAACTCCCCTGTGCCCAGTGCTGCTCCCTGCTTGCCAAAATAAAACTCCTTAAACTTATCTCTAAGTTTTTGGTGGCTCAATTTTAACAATTTGGGGGCTCGTCCGGGATCACCAGAACTCCGCAGACTAAGTACCTAGGACGGAAAGGTGCACCTCTGCCTTTTTTTTGCAGACCCTCCTACTGCACTTAGGCTGTGAACTGACAGTGACATTTTAGACCCGGGAAGGCAAGCAAGGGAAAAAAAAAAAAAAAAAAAAAAAAATTTTACCACATTGCGAATTCGCCGGCAAGAAGACACATCAAGACCCATAATTCTGCGCGTGGATCCGAACGAAGAAGCCTTGGAGTGTGAGTATAAAGCGTATTCCGTTCGGTTGGGTGGGATTTGGCTGTCTGAAAGTGCGTGAGTGAGACGGAACACAGTTCCGAAGCGAGTGCGGAGGTTTTTCAATACTGCGGTTCCAATCCCTCGCGAGAGGCTTGGCCAGTGAAACACCAAAGCGAGTGTAAACGCGATTGGACAGCCATGGGACAAACCACTTCCAAGGGGCGGGAGGATAGGAAGGGACCCAAAAGTTCAAAGAAGAGATTACCAGACATTCCCCCAGAGAGTCTGTTAGGGACAAAGATTGTAAACTGGGATAATAAAGGGCCCCAAAAAGATAAAACAAAGGAAAAGTTAGTCTACTATTGTATGGAAGTGTGGCCAAAAGAACCCCTAAGGCCAAACATATACTGGCCAATCTTTGGTTCCTCTGAGGACTGGATTTGTCAAGCTCTAATGCTACATGTAAACTCCAAGAAACCTTTCAATCAGGAGGAAAGTGATTATGCAGCTCTATGGTTACTAGAAAATAAAGAGGAGACAACAGAAGTTTATGCCTTGAAAGAACAAGGGAAAGGAGAAGAGAAACAAAAGAAAAAAGAGTGGGACCCATTAGACAATCTGCCCCCACCATACAGACCGCAACACAACCAACAACAGTTACCAAACCCCAGTGCACCGCCGATACCACAGATACCCCCAGGATCGGGAGAAGACCAGCCAATAGCAAACCGGACCCGAAGACGGATTCAAGAAGAAATCGAAGCAGGGATGTATCCCCTACGAGAAGTACCCCTAGGAGGGAACCAAGGGGGAATAGGCTTTGTAGCAGTTCCATTGAACTCCTCGGATGTCATAGGATTTAAAAGAGAAATGTGGAATCTCTTGGAGGATCCCCTGGGGGTGGCTGAAAGGTTAGACCAGTTTTTGGGACCCAATACTTATACCTGGGAAGAGATACGGTCAATCTTAGGGATCCTCTTTACTACAGAGGAGAGACAAATGATTAGGCAAGCGGGTATGAGAATATGGGAAAGACAAAACCAGGCAGGCCCCCCAGGTGATCAAAAATGGCCAAATGTTGATCCACACTGGGACCATCAACAGGCACAGGGGCGGCAGAATATGAGAGACTTACGAACCTTATTAATCCAGGGAATAAAAGAGGCAGTACCTAGGGGGCAGAATATAAATAAAGCCTTTAGTGAACAACAAGGCAAAGAAGAATCCCCTACAGAGTGGCTAGAAAGATTGAGAAAAAGTTTACAGATGTACTCTGGCATAGATCCAAATTCACCTGCTGGAGTGGCCCTTTTAAGAACACAATTTGTGGCCAAATCCTGGGGAGATATTAGGAGGAAATTAGAGAAACTAGAAGATTGGCAAGATAGGGGTCTGGAAGATCTTTTGAGAGAAGCACAGAAGGTATATGTGAGAAGAGATGAAGAAAAACAAAAGGCGAAGGCAAAAATTTTTGTAGCTGCTATGAAAGAAAGCAGACAAGGAAAAGATGTAAGGACACAAGAGAAGCCCCTAAGAAGCCATCAACAAGACGGCGGAACAGACACAAGAAAGCAGGAACCTCCTGTGTGCTACTATTGCAACAAGAAGGGACACATCCAAAGGAATTGCAGAAAAAAGAAACAGGATGAGGAGATGTTCCAGGAATAGGGGCGTCAGGGGCTCTACCTCCTGGGGACCCCAGAACATCAAGAGCCCTTGATAAAATTATTAGTAGGTCCCCAGAGAGAAGTGGAATTTTTAATTGACACTGGAGCAGAAAGAACAACTGTAAAGAGCATTCCTAAGGGAATAGAGAAAGGAAAGAAAACTTTAACAGTAACAGGGGCAAAAGGAGAACCCTTTAAGGTCCCCATATTAGAAAATGTGGTAATTGAAACTGATAAAAGAATAGAATTGAATGACCTGCTATGGTTGCCTGAAATAGAATATAACCTTTTGGGAAGGGACTTACTGTCAAAACTAGGGTTAGAAATAAAAACCAAGAAAGGAGAATGGGACATTAAGATTTATGTGCTCACAAGGGAGGATGAGGAAATGATAAACCCACTAGTATGGCATACAGGAGAGGAGGCAGGTCGAATAGATATGGAGCCTATCCGGGTGCAGTTATCAGACCCCCGAAACCCGGTTCGTGTGAAGCAGTATCCCATATCTTTAGAAGGCAGGAAGGGATTAAAACCAGTGATAGACAGGCTCCTGAAACAGGGCTTACTGGAACCCTGTATGTCTCCCCATAATACCCCCATTTTACCTGTAAAAAAGTCAGATGGAACATACAGGCTTGTACAGGATCTGAGAGCAGTGAACCAGAGAACACAGACAAAGTTCCCTGTAGTCCCTAATCCATATACACTGGTGAGCCGCTTATCTCCGGAATACCAGTGGTATAGTGTTATAGATTTGAAGGATGCTTTTTGGGCCTGCCCATTAGATGAAGCATCCCGAGATTATTATGCTTTTGAATGGGAGGATCCAGAGACTGGGAGGAAGCAGCAGCTGAGGTGGACTGTGCTACCCCAAGGGTTCACAGAGTCACCTAACTTATTTGGACAAGCTCTGGAAAAGATATTAGAAAAGGTAGATTTACATCCAGAGGTAAAATTATTGCAATATGTGGATGACTTGTTGCTTGCTGGAAAATATGAATCAATAGTAAAAGAAAACACAATTAAACTGTTGAACTTCTTGGCCCAAAATGGACTCAAAGTATCTAAAGGAAAACTCCAGTATGCAGAACAGGAAGTGAAATACTTGGGACACTGGCTGACGAAAGGAGAAAAGAGGTTAGACTCTGTGATGGTTTGGGGGTTACCCCGCCCCTCCCACACTTTGTATTTGCCCCAGCTAACTCAGACGGACCCTGGGAATATAGATGAAGCAATTTATTTACAGCTAGCAGAATTTACAAGCAGCTATTTACAATATATACAGTTATATACAATTATATACAGAAATATACAAAGGATAAACAATACAAAAGCACAACTCCCCTCCCAGAAACCTGAGTCCCCAGGAGGGGCTCTCAAACCACCCCAACACCTCCCCCCGGCCCTCTCAACCTTACCCCAGTTCTCAGGAAGAATAGAGGTGCAGCCAAGAGGTTAGGGAGCAAGGTTAGTGGGAGCAACATTAATGAGATGTGACCAGGTCTAAGGCAAAAGCAAGAGTGAGAGACAAAATGGAGAAAAAGTCTTTCTTCTTCCCAGAGTTCTCAGCGAGACTGTGAGAGAAGTTGACATCAATTGTTTTCATTTCACTGCCCGTTATCTAGTTCTTTTACCAAAACATTCCAGCTTGCTTCAAACTAGCACAGACTCAGAAAGAGTGGCAGGGATCCTGGGTCTTAAACCTCCTCGATCCAAGAAGGAAGTAAGACAACTGCTAGGCTTGTTGGGTTATTGCAGACAATGGATTGAAGGATACTCGGAGAAAGTTAAATTTCTCTACGAAAAGCTACTGGGAGAAAAAGTAACTTGGAAGAAAGAAGATGAACAAAGGCTAGAGAAAATTAAGACTTTGCTAATCCAGGCACCAGTGCTTAGTTTACCAGATCTGGAGAAACCTTTCCTCCTATTTGTAAATGTAAGTGAACAAACAGCATATGGAGTGTTAGTCCAGGACTGGGCTGGAATGAAGAAACCTGTAGCATACTGTTCCAAATTATTAGACCCTGTCAGCAGAGGATGGCCTGCTTGTGTACAATCCATAGTGGCCACAGCTTTATTAGTAGAAGAGGCTAGAAAGATAACTTTTAATTCTCCTCTCAAGGTATTTACCCCACATAATGTAAGGGGAATTCTACAAGAAAAAGCAGAAAAGTGGTTAACAGATAGCAGGATGCTTAAATATGAGGCAATACTCATAGATTCCCCTCAATTAGAATTAGGAGTTACGGGGGCCCAAAACCCAGCTCAGTTTTTATTCGGGGAACCCAGCTCAAAGTTAGAGCATGATTGTCTTAAAGTGATAGAACTGGAGGTGAAGGTGAGGTCTGATTTAAAGGATTATGAGCTCAGAGAAGGGGAGAAATTATTTATAGATGGATCTTCAAGAGTGATAGGAGGACAACGAAAGTCAGGGTATGCGATTGTGGGAATAGACTTAGAGGTTAAGGAATCAGGACCCCTAAGCCCTGGGTGGTCAGCTCAGGCTTGTGAATTATATGCTTTATGTAGAGCATTGGAACTTCTAGAAGGAAAAGTGGGAACAATATACACAGACTCCAAATATGCCTTTGGAGTAGTACATACCTTTGGAAAAATCTGGGAAGAAAGGGGACTGGTTAACACACAAGGAAAAGGGCTAATCCATCAAGAACTGGTAACGAGGGTGTTGAAAGCCTTAAGGAAGCCCTTAGAGATTGCTGTGGTCCATGTTAAGGGACACCAAAAAGGAACTAGTTACCAAATTCGAGGAAATAATTTAGCTGATGAGGCAGCAAAACAGGCCTCCTTAGGAGAATCACACACTATGATCAGTCTATTGGAAACAGAGGTAGAAAACACGGAAGAATTAAAATTTACTAAGGAAGAATTAAAGAAGATAGAAACTATTGGCACTTTAGAAGGAGGAAGATGGAAGTTACCAGATGGACGAGAAGTGATTCCAAAGGCCTTAGCCCGGCAGATTTTAGAGAGAATTCATGAAAAAACACATTGGGGTGCAAAGGCCTTGGGAGACCACATACTTAAATGATATGGGTGTGTGGGGATTTTTGAAATAGCAAGACAAGTCACAGACAGGTGCCTAATCTGCAGGAAAATCAATCATAATCATTCTAGGCAGGTGGCACGAGGGGGAAGGACGATCGCATATCGACCCTTCGAGAAGGTTCAAGTTGATTTTACTGAATTACCAAAGGTAGGAAGAATCAAATATCTATTGGTCATAGTAGACCAGCTGACAGGATGGGTAGAAGCCTTCCCATCAGCACGGGCAACTGCAGCAGTGGTAGCAAAGTTCCTGCTGGAACAAGTGATTCCCAGATATGGAGTAATACAAGTAATAGATTCAGACCAAGGTTCACATTTTACTTCCAGAGTAATTAGACTTCTAAGTGATGCGCTGGGGATCCGGTGGGAATACCACACACCTTGGCATCCTCAGAGTTCAGGCAAAGTTGAAAGAATGAATCAAACTCTGAAACAGCAGTTAACCAAATTGATGACAGAAACTCAGCTTTCTTGGGTCAAGTGCCTTCCCTTAGCATTACTAAATGTACGAACACAACCCCAAAGTGAGACGGGATTGTCAGCATATGAGATGATGTTTGGAATGCCATATACTCAAGGGATGCCTATGAATGAAAAGCTATTTGGAGACTTTAATATCTCTAAATATGTCAAAGCCTTGGCAGAAAGAATAAAGGAGCTCAGAGATATTGGTGTTTTAAATCAAACACCGCCCTTAGGTTTCCCAGTGCACGACATTAAACTGGGAGAAAAGGTGCTGATAAAAACTTGGAAAACTGAACCACTAGTCCCACAATGGGAAGGACCCTTTGAAGTCTTGCTAACCACTGACACAGCAGTAAGAACTGCAGAAAAGGGATGGACACATATCTCCCGGGTCAAAAAGAGTAAATCTAGTTATGGGTGGCAGGTAACTTTGACACCGGGGGAGACAACCATTAAATTAAAGAGGAAGACCGAATAAGTTATGAAAGACTGCCAAGAAAACTTCAACCCCTCCTGAGGAAGATATTAAGAATTCATGGGTGTGGAAGATCTTGAAGATCTTTATCGAAATCCACAAAGATGGTTAAGGAGGGGAGAAAACCTAAAAACAAATTTTAATCTAAAATAGAACAAAACCTCGGTAAGCATTGTGAACACGAGATTGAATGGTGATATATATGGTATAGATTGCGTGTAAGACACTGATGGGAACCTAAAGATAAACTCCTGAAGGAAGGGAGGAGTTTGCAAGCATAAAAAGCAGTTAGAGAAATTTGAGAGCAGAGGAGAAACTTTAAAATAACCTGAAAATTTCTTTAACTCCATGTTGGGGAAGCCATTTCTTGTTTCACCTATCACAGAAATCATCATCTGGACGGCTGAGAAAAGGTGGACACAAACCTCCTGAGGAAAAAGACATCTCCAACTCGCTGATCCCGCAGAAAAAGGGGTGCAATTAGTTTGTTTTTTTATGTATGCCAAACATGTAAGATATCTATATATGTGTAAGTTGTAATGAAAATTGGTGGCACCACTGTAAGCATAACCGCCTCCCATAAGGGTACTGGGGTTTTAGAAAAAAAAATAAATTAAAAAAGGAATTAACTGATAGCACACTGGACAATTTGAAGAGATAAGAATAATATCATCTAGATACCTAGGGTAGTGAAGAATTACAGATAAAAGAGCAAGAGTGTGGAGGTATTGTGCAAGCTAAGAGTGAAGAAGACACACGGAGAGGAGAGCCTCTAAATCCCCTGAAGAATACCCTTGCTGTCGAGAAGATGATATACCCCGTTGCTCGAAGCAACCGAGTAGACGGAGGAGACAGAGGAGTAAAAGTGTGGGGAATGGTTGGACTAATGTTTGGCCTCCTCAAGTTTGGGACTACAGATCCCTGCTTAAAATGTCACCAAACGGTGAAACATGGAAGACAAACTCTTGTAGCCTTTACCTCCCACACCCATATTAATGCAGCTTGTTATAACAAGCAACAATTAGAAACTTGCACTATAGGAGGACGCAACTTTTGGGTAGGTCATAACCTAGCAATAGGGGGCATACGTAATGGTCAGAGTTGTCCCAGAGGGGAGAAAATACTATGCTTTACTAAGGAAGGAATGTGGGGTCTTAGTGATGGAGGAGGAGTCCAGGATCACTACAAAGAAGAATTAGTTAGAAATAGGACAAAAACTTTGAAGAAACTACCAAACCCTAGAACAGGTCAAAATAGACTCTATGAAAGTGTAAAGAAAATTTTAGGAGAGGTCAAGGACCATTCTGGCAGGGCTAATCTGTTTCTAAATTTAATGGAAGAAATAGCAAAAGAATTAAATGTAACCTCGTGCTGGATCTGCGGGGGTACCCAAATGACGGAGCAATGGCCATGGAAAGGAGAATCATTAACCCCAGCCCAGCTGCTCGAGTGGAACCGGACCGAGGTCACGCGAATAATACGACCCGAGGGGTGGATTTTAAACAATGAGGTAATTGGGCATTATTGTATTAAGCGGAAAGGAGAGGAATTCCAAAAAAGGGTAGGAGAATTGGGTTGTAGGAACCTGTTAACTACTAATGGCAGTTCTGCCTCACATTGGTGGCCACAAAGCCCTGAAGGATATTGGAGTAAGAATTGCACTAATGAAACTGTGTGTTATCATTTGCAAAATAACAGTAACCCTTTTATGGAGATAGATGGATTAAAAGATTTTTGGGAAAATCCCCAAAAAAGTGATTCGGCATGGCAAGCACCAGATGGGTTATTCTGGATTTGTGGAAAAAGAGCCTATACAGAATTGCCAAGAAAATGGAGGGGGGTTTGTACTATTGGAATAATACAACCAGCCTTCTTTCTGTTACCAAAAGCCAGGGGGGAACAGGTATTGGGGATTCCAATATATGAGATACTGGGTAGAATGAAAAGAGAACTTAAAATTGGTGGACAACAGACCTGGAAAGATGATGAATGGCCCGCAGAAAGAATTATTGACTACTATGGACCGACCACATGGGCTCAAGATGGGACCTATGGCTATAGAACACCTATCTATATGTTAAACCGAATAATTAGGTTACAAGCTGTAGTAGAAATAACTTCCAATCAAACCGCAGAAGCTCTGAAATTAGTGGCTAGACAACTCTCCCAAACAAGAGCAGCTGTATATCAACATCAAGTAGCCATAGATTACCTATTAGCTGAGGAGGGAGGATTCTGTGGAAAATTTAACATGTCAGAATGTTGCTTAGAAATAGATGACAATGGGAAAGCGATTACTAAATTAGCAGAAGAAATCAAACGGATAGCACATGTACCGGTTCAAAAATGGAACTCTCTTTTAAAAGATGACTGGTGGAATAACTTATTCGGGGGAGCTTGATGGAAACGAGTGGGGTTTATTCTGTTATGTGTATTTGGAGGATTGATATTCTTGCCATGCATGATTCCTTGCTTTATTCGCTTGATCCAGTCAACAGTACAAGAAATGCAGGTGACAATACCTCATGGAGATAGAGGGGGGTCAGGTGTAAAGATGTATGTTCTCAGGAAAAAGAAAAAAGGGAGTCAAAGTCAAGTGGAAAGAGTACTTGGAAGAATAGAAGCTTTGACACGGGTAAAAATGATCAAAAAGGAAATGGGGGACTGTGAAAAATAGTACCCGTGTCAATATGAGACAAGGCAGAACAGAATATAAAAATATGAGAAAATAAAAATATGACAATATAAGAATGGCAAAGCAGGGTGTGTCGGAGCTAACTAAGGTGGAGACATTGAAAGCTATGAGCGATAACACAAAACACTGCGGAAAGATAGCCCCCTTTCAATATGGGACGTGAGTAAAACAGGGGAACAGGGGTGTGTCAGAGCTAAGGAAGCTGGAGACGTTGGAACCTACGGGTGATAACACAAAGCGCTGTGAAGAGATAGCGACCTGTCAATGGGGGACGTAAACAAAACAGGAGTATGCCAGGGCTAACTGAAGCCAAGCCAGGGACGAATGATAACAGAAAAGCACTATGAGCATGGTAGATAAGAAACTGAAAAGCGCGCGAACATGAAGACACAAAGAGCTGAGTCATAAGGACACCTGAGGAAGACTCGTTACTTCAGCCTCACGACTACCAGAGAGACCCCCAGGAGGATTAACACGCATGCGTAAAAGTTCCAGGAAAAACTGCAACCGTTTCGGGAAATGATAAAATATGTATTAAACTGCTTTATGAATATGTATCTGAGCGGGAAATAAAAACCCTGCAACCGCGTGTGTACAGCGTGCAGCTGTGGAGATAAACTCCCCTGTGCCCAGTGCTGCTCCCTGCTTGCCAAAATAAAACTCCTTAAACTTATCTCTAAGTTTTTGGTGGCTCAATTTTAACAAAACTTACTGATGCTGGGCTCAATCCCCTCATCCAGATCATCAGTAAAGATGTTGAACAGGACTGGGCCCAGCACTGATCCTTGGGGAATACCACTAGTGACTGGCTGCCAACTGGATGTGGCACCATTCACCACCACTCTCTGGGCTCTGCCATCCAGCCAGTTCTTGACCCAGCACAGAGTGAATCTGTTTAAGCCATGAGCTGCCAGCTTGCCTAGGAGCTTGTTGTGGTGTACCTCAGCATTAGATCTATAGCTTCACCAGATACAGCCTTCTGATGTTTACTCTAAAAACTTCTCCTGTTTCTGCCAGAAAGAGCTGAGCCATGCTGTTTAAGAAGCTCTGTCATAAGTTGTAAAAAAAAAGAAATTGCCTCTCTCACACTCCGAGGGAAGGCAGAAAAAAGAGCAAGAGCTAAGCAATCTAACAAGGCTTTTCTGTGCTGTTGATACGGTAATGTGGACACCTTTGCTTGAAAAAGCTTAGCCTAACACTCTGAAGCAACTCAGGCTCTCTGAGGCAACAGAGACCCGTAGATTTCCCACTAATTTTCCCCAGTACACCCACTCCCACCCCATAAGCAGCACACACGCTTATAGAAGCAAAACAGAAGTCCGACAGACTCTGTCCCGGGCTGAATTCAGCCCCCTAACTTCTGGAGACATGTCAGGAAGCTCTGTCAACTGTGTATCTCTTCTGCGGGGTGTGTTCTGCTGGGGGGGGGGGGGGGGGGCACGCTACGAGGTGTGGGGGATGGTGAAGTGTGTATCCGGGACTGCTTTCTGAGGCTCTCGTCACTGGAGAAGGGAGTGGTGTCCGTTTTCCTGGTGTGGTCGCTCTGCTCTTCGTCCCTCTGTCTCTTTAGTGGTTTTTCCTTTTCCTTTTAAGAGCAAAAAATCTCCATCCTGTATTGCATGCTGTCGGTGGGGGCGCAGGGGGAGGCTGCATTTTCAGATGGTGTGCTAGTTTGAAGCAAGCTGGAATGTTTTGGTAAAAGAACTAGATAACAGGCAGTGAAATGAAAAACAATTGTGTCTACTTCTCTCACAGTCACGCTGAGAACTCTGGGAAGAAGAAAGACTTTTTCTCCATTTTGTCTCTCACTCTTGCTTTTGCTTTAGACCTGGTCACATCTCAATAACCCTGCTCCTACTAACCTTGCTCCCTAACCTCTTGGCCGCACCTCTTTTCTTCCTGAGGACTGGGGTAAGGTTGAGAGGGCCGGGGGGAGGTGTTGGGGTGGTTTGAGAGCCCCTCCTGGGGACTCAGGTTTCTGGGAGGGGAGTTGTGCTTTTGTATTGTTTATCCTTTGTATATTTCTGTATATAATTGTATATAACTGTATATATTGTAAATAGCTGCTTGTAAATTCTGCTAGCTGTAAATAAATTGCTTCATCTATATTCCCAGGGTCCGTCTGAGTTAGCTGGGGCAAATTCAAAAGTGTGGGGGGGCGGGGTAACCCCCAAACCATCACATTTTTAATTGGCTTTCCCAACGTGGGGCTAGATATTTCAGTGAGTGGAAATTAGCTCTGGGAATTAAGATGAAGCTAATCAAGCAGCTATTGTATTTGGTTGGTGCATTGCTCTGGTCTGGTTTTGTTTACTTGGCATTTAATTGGATAAAAGCTCAAATTGTTGCTTATTTCATTGATCTGGCTTATAATAAGGCTAAAGCTAAGGTTTCAGATATGTTCTGGAGCTGGGGTGATTTTATTCTTGGTTATGCTGGTTTTAATATCTCTGAGAATATTACCAAGGACATTACAGGAGCTCTGGTCAATAATGTGACAATCAATGGAAATTCTGCTTTGAATATGGCTCTAATGAGAGTTATTCAGCCTAAGACAGGAATTCCAACTGTTTGTATAGGCACATGCTCGTGTAAAACTGTTTTTCTTCTCACAATTTTTAATATTTGCCTCATGATTTTAATATTCATATTAATTTTGGCATTATTGGTGAAAAATTCTAAACCAGCTTCTGTAAGAGCTAGGAAAAATTCTGTGTCTCAGAAGCAGTCTCTTTCACAGCAAAACAAGGGAACACAGTTGTCGGCTTCCCCCTTGCCAGCCTCTGCCCCTCCTTCTCCAAGTGCTGGGAACACAGCCAGTGTTCCCGCCACTAATGTAAACAATGATAAGGATAACCAAAACAAGCCACAGAGTTTAGCAGGAGCCTCAGGAGCACAGGCAAGTACCCAAAATCAGAATGTTCCTAGCAAAAATGAAAACAAGTCAGGGTTGGCAGGCATCCCAGGAGGACAGGCAAATAATCCCACTAATGATAATAACGCTAATGCTGGTAACGCTAGCCCAGTCAGTCCAAATCCTAATGACACCAGCTCAGCTAATTCAAACCCCCAGCCAGCAGCCCAGAACCAAAATCCTCCTGTTAAAAGCAAGGCAGATTTGAACTCACAAGCTCCAGGTCAGACCCCTAAGGATACAAATGCTCCAAGTCAGACCTCCAATAATTCAAATGCTCCAGGTCAGACCCCTAAGGATTCAAATCCTCCAGCAGACACATCCAAGTCTGTTGCTGCTCAGGCCCTTCTGGCACCTGCTAAGGCAAAAGCTAAGACAAAGAGTGGTTCGCAGGAGGATGTAAGAGATGGAACCTCTGGTGATCAGCAGCAAGAGGAGGAAGAGGAGGCAGTTAGTCTGCGAAACCTTGTAGATGTGCTGAGACAACAATACTCAAGTGAGAGGAGCGCTGTGAGGTTAGCTGCCAGGAGAGAGGATGGTTCCAATGAGTTTAGGAATGCTATGAGGAAGATTGTGTTAGGCCCGGCACCACCAGAACAACAGGAGTGTGCTAGTTTGAAGCAAGCTGGAATGTTTTGGTAGAAGAACTAGATAACGGGCAGTGAAATGAAAAACAATTGTGTCTACTTCTCTCACAGTCACGCTGAGAACTCTGGGAAGAAGAAAGACTTTTTCTCCATTTTGTTTCTCACTCTTGCTTTGGCCTTAGACCTGGTCACATCTCATTAACCCTGCTCCTACTAACCTTGCTCCCTAACCTCTTGGCTGCACCTCTTTTCTTCCTGAGAACTGGGGTAAGGTTGAGAGGGCCGGGGGGAGGTGTTGGGGTGGTTTGAGAGCCCCTCCTGGGGACTCAGGTTTCTGGGAGGGGAGTTGTGCTTTTGTATTGTTTATCCTTTGTATATTTCTGTATATAATTGTATATAACTGTATATATTGTAAATAGCTGCTTGTAAATTCTGCTAGCTGTAAATAAATTGCTTCATCTATATTCCCAGGGTCCGTCTGAGTTAGCTGGGGCAAATACAAAAGTGTGGGGGGGTGGGGTAACCCCCAAACCATCACATTTTTTAATTGGCGCCCAACGTGGGGCTAGATATTTCAGTGAGTGGAAATCAGCTCTGGGAATTAAGATGAAGCTAATCAAGCAGCTATTGTACTTGGTGGGGATTGCTGTGTGGCCTGTTTTCTGGTTTTTTGTGTACAACTGGATCAAAGATCAAATTGGTTATTTCTTACTTCATGTAGTTTTTAAGAAGGCTAAAGTTAAGCTTTCAAACATGTTCTGGAGCTGGGGTGATTTTATTCTTGGTTATGCTGGTTTTAATATCTCTGAGAATATTACCAAGGACATTACAGGAGCTCTGGTCAATAATGTGACAATCAAAGGAAATTCTGCTTTAAATATGGCTCTAATGAGAGTTATTCAGCCTAAGACAGGAATTCCAACTGTTTGCATAGGCACATGCTCGTGTAAAACTGTTTTTCTTCTCACAGTTTTTAATATTTGCCTCATGATTTTAATATTCATATTAATTTTGGCATTATTGGTGAAAAATTCTAAACCAGCTTCTGTAAGAGCTAGGAAAAATTCTGTGTCTCAGAAGCAGTCTCTTTCACAGCAAAACAAGGGAACACAGTCATCGGCTTCCCCCTTGCCAGCCTCTGCCCCTCCTTCTCCAAGTGCTGGGAACACAGCCAGTGTTCCCACCACTAACATAAACACTGATAACAAAAACAACAACAATCCACAGAGTTCGGTAGGAGCCTCAGGAGCACAGGCAGGTACCCAAAATCAGAATGTTCCTAGTAAAAATGAAAACAAATCAGGGTTGGCAGGCATCCCAGGAGGACAGGCAAATAATCCCACTAATGCTAATACTACTACTAGTGCTAGTAACGCTAGCCCAGTCAGTCCAAATCCTAATGACACCAGCTCAGCCAATTCAAACCCCCAGCCAGCAGACCAGAACCAAAATCCTCCTGTTAAAAGCAAGGCAGATTTGAACTCACAAGCTCCAAGTCAGACCTCCAATAATTCAAATGCTCCAGGTCAGACTCCTAAGGATTCAAACCCTCCAAGTCAGACTCCTAAAGATTCAAATCCTCCAGCAGACACATCCAAGTCTGTTGCTGCTCAGGCCTTTCTGGCACCTGCTAAGGCAAAAGCTAAGACAAAGAGTGGTTCGCAGGAGGATGTAAGACAGGGGACCTCTGGTGATCAGCAGCAAGAGGAGGAAGAGGAGGCAGTTAGTCTGCGAGACCTTGTAGATGTGCTGAGACAACAATACTCAAGTGAGAGAAGTGCTGTGAGGTTAGCTGCCAAGAGAGAGGATGGTTCCAATGAGTTTAGGAATGCTATGAGGAAGACTGTGTTAGGCCTGGCACCACCAGAACAACAGGAAGAAGAGGAGGAAGATGACATCCAAGGCTCCAAGGATCCACTCAGAGAGGTCAGGGAAGTTAGGAAGGAATACACAAGAGAATCAGGTGAGCCAATCTTAAGCTGGCTAGTGAGATGCCGTGGCATTGGTGCTAATGCTCTGCAGGTAGGAGACAAGTCTGCCAAGCAGCTGGGACCACTCACTAAGGAGAGTGGAGTGGACAAACACCTGGCAAGTCCTCTTGGTAGGGTTAGCTTGTGGACACGCCTTCTGTTGGCTGTGGCTATGAGATATCCTTCCCGAGATGATCTACCATGGGCTGCCAAGAAGTGGAACACCGTTGAGCAGGGAATTAAGCTTCTGAAGGAGTTTGCTGTGAAGGAAGTGCTTTATGGAGATCATGGTACTCATGAGCCTGACGATATTCCTTTGGGAACAGGTCTCATGAAGAAGCTGATTAAGCTTGCTCCTTCATCCTATGCTAACATCTTGGCCAGCAAATTTCTATCAAGGAGTGATAATGGAAGATCTTTCACTGTTGGTGAATTCACTGATCAGCTCAGGCAGATAGAGGACAGCTTGTCACATTCTGGCCTAGTCTCTGCCATACAAACTATGACCACAGAGATTAAAGATACCATGAAAGAACTGAAGGAGGATCTCAAAAACATTACCAATCTGGTAAAGGATACCATTCCTGCATCATCTGAATGGGTGCATGTTTCTGCCATCAGGAACAGACGCCCACCTCCTGCAAGGCAATTCCAGCCCAGGAGGAGACAAATTCCACCCAGACAGCAGCAATCACGTGCGTCACTGTGGATACTTCTGCGTGACACATACGGTGAGAACATGAACAAATGGGATGGTAAACCTACTTCAGCTCTTTCAAAGAGAGTCAGGGATCTGCAGAGTGGCAGAAACAGAGGCAGCAATGCCAGGAAAGTAGCTGTCACTTCTTCAGCTCCCGAGAGCAATTGCAATTGTTCCAACAGTTGCAGTTCCTCTCACAACAACACCAATCATTGTGTACACCCTACATGCCATGTTCAGCATTAGGGGTGCCCTGCCTCCAGCCAGGAGGAGGAAAGGGATAGTGGAGAGAACCGAATCTATTGGAATGTATTCATTAGGTGGCCTGGCAGTTCAAGAGTTCGGAAATACAGGGCTTTAGTTGACACAGGTGCTCAGTGTACTTTATTGCCATCTAATTGCAAAGGGACAGAGTCCATTTCTATCTTTGGAATCACTGGTGGATCTCAAGAGTTAACTAAGATACAGGCTGAGATCAGTTTAACTGGTAAAGAGTGGAAGACACATACTATTGTAACTGGTCCTGATGCGCCTTGCATTTTGGGAATTGACTTTTTGAGACAAGGTTGTTTCAAAGATCCTAAGGGTCACAAATGGGCTTTTGGAATAGCATCTGTAGAGATTGAGGATGATAAATTGAAATTGTCTATTAGACCTGAACTTTCTGATGAATCTGCAGTTGTGGGACATCATGACATAGAGGACCTGGAAGTGCCAATTGCAACTCAAACTGTTCATCATAGGCAGTACAGAACTAACCGTGACTCTTTGTTGCCCATTCATCAGTTGATTCGTCAACTGGAGAGTCAGGCTGTCATCGAGAAAGCTCATTCACCTTTCAACAGTCCCATCTGGCCTGTGCGTAAACCTACGGGCGACTGGAGACTCACAGTTGACTTTCGTGCCCTCAACGAGGTGACACCACCCATGAGTGCAGCTGTGCCAGACATGCTGGAGCTCCAGTACGAGCTGGAATCGAAGGAGGCTAAATGGTATGCAACCATAGACATTGCTAATGCCTTCTTCTCTATTCCCATAGCAAAGGAGTGCAGGCCTCAGTTTGCATTCACCTGGAGAGGAATCCAGTACCAGTTCAATCGTTTGCCTCAGGGGTGGAAACACAGCTCAACCATCTGTCACTCAGTCATCCACGATGCACTGGAGAAAGGTAAAGCTCCAGAGCACATCCAGTACATCGACGACATCATTGTGTGGGGCCAAACTGCTGAGGAAGTCTTCGAGAAAGGTAACAAAATCATTGACATTCTGTTGCAAGCAGGTTTTGCCATTAAGAGAGACAAGGTCAAAGGACCTGCCAGAGAAATTCAGTTTCTGGGAGTGCGGTGGCAGGATGGTCGCCGTTACATTCCTCAGGATGTGATCAACAAAGTCTCTACCATGGCAGTTCCCAGCAGTAAGAAGGACACACTTTCTTTTCTTGGTGTGGTGGGATTTTGGAGACTACACATTCCTGGTTTCAGTCAGATTGTCAAACCTCTGCATGATGTGACTCGTAAGAGAAACAATTTCGAGTGGGGACCTGAACAACAAGCAGCCTTTGATCAGATCAAGCGAGAAGTAGTCCATGCAGTGGGCTTGGGTCCTGTGAGATCTGGTCCGGACATTAAAAACATTCTGTACACGGCTGCCAGTGACAATGGTCCAACTTGGAGTCTTTGGCAGAGAGCTCCAAATGAGACACGTGGTCGTCCACTTGGTTTCTGGGGACGTTGTTACAGAGGTTCAGAGACAAATTACACTGCAACTGAGAAAGAGATTCTAGCAGCCTATGAGGGAGTGAAAGCAGCTTCTGAAGTGATTGGAACTGAGTCACAATTGCTTTTAGCTCCTAGACTGCCAGTTCTTAACTGGATGTTCAAAGGCAAAGGTTCATCACCACATCATGCCACAGATGCAACCTGGTCTAAATGGATGGCTTTGATAACCCAACGAGCACGAATGGGTAATCTTGACCGACCTGGTCTGGTAGACGTGATTACCAACTGGCCAGAAGGCACAGACTGTTCCAAACCTCCAGAGGAGAAAATAACTCGTGCTGAGGAAGCTCCTCCCTATGGTGATCTCTCTGATCAGGAAAAGAACTATGCTTTGTTCACAGACGGTTCCTGTCGTCTTGTTGGGAACAAGCGAGTATGGAAGTCAGCGGTTTGGAGTCCAACCAGGAGAGTTACCGAAACGAAAGATGGAGAAGGAGAATCCAGTCAGTTCGCTGAGGTAAAAGCTGTTCAACTTGCTCTTGATGTGGCTGAACGTGAGAATTGGCCTATCCTTTACCTCTACACCGACTCGTGGATGGTAGCCAATGCTCTATGGGGTTGGCTGAAGGACTGGAAGAAGAATGGTTGGCAGAGGAAAGGAAAGCCTATTTGGTGTGCTGATCTATGGCAGGACATTGATGCACGACTGGAGAAAATTCCAGTGAAGGTGCGGCACGTAGATGCACACATGCCTAAGAGCAGAGCCACTGAGGAACATCAACATAACCAGAAGGCAGACCAAGCTGCTAAGATTGCTCAAGTTGATACCAACTGTGAACTTGACATTGACCTTGATTGGAAACACCGAGGTGAGCTGTTCTTAGCTCGGTGGGCCCATGATTCGTCTGGACATCAAGGCAGAGATGGAACATACCGATGGGCTCGCGATAGGTCAATTGACTTGTCCATGGATGCTATCACCCAAGTCATCTATGACTGTGACATTTGTGCTGCTATTAAGCAGGCTAAGCGAGTCAAGCCCTTATGGTATGGTGATAGATGGTCAAAGTACAAGTATGGTGAAGCCTGGCAGATTGACTACATCACTTTACCTCGATCTCGTTCTGGCAAGCAGTATGTGCTAACGATGGTAGAAGCCAGCACTGGATGGCTGGAAACCTATCCAGTTCCACATGCTACTGCACGTAACACCATTGTTGGTTTGGAGAGACAAATCTTGTGGAGACATGGAACTCCAGAGAGAATCGAGTCAGACAATGGTACTCATTTCAAGAACAATCTTGTGAAAAACTGGGCCAAAGAGCATGGTACTGAATGGATCTATCACATACCCTACTATGCACCAGCTTCAGGGAAGATTGAACGCTACAATGGTTTGCTGAAAACCACCCTAAAAGCCATGGGGGGTGGAACTCTGAAAAACTGGGACAAACATTTAGCACAAGCTACCTGGTTGGTAAATAGTAGAGGTTCAGTAAACAGAGCAGGACCTGCACAATCAGATTTGGTCCAAACAGTAGACGGTGACAAAGTTCCTGTTGTATGAGAAGAATCTGTTAGGGAAAACTGTTTGGGTATTTTCTCCTTCGGGCGAAGGGAAACCTGTCCGAGGGGTGGTTTCTGCTGAAGGTCCTGGTCATACATACTGGGTAATGCAGGAGAATGGTGAAATCCAGTGTATTCCACAGAGAAATTTAACTTTAGCTGAAAGAGTTTAAATTCAAGCTGTTAGGAGTTTTCTGTTCTAGGTAACATCGGCGCCCAACACTGAGAGAATCTAGGATAGAATCTACAGTACGTGAGCACGAACCCAACATCACCTGGGAGTCCCTGTTCTGAGCTTTTGAATCACCTACATCTGATTGAAGTGTGAACTGAACTTGTATATATAGTTTTATTGTAAATATTGGTTTAGATTAGATTGGATTATTCTCAGCGATACTCTGAGCGAAGTAGACAAGGGGTGGATTGTGCTAGTTTGAAGCAAGCTGGAATGTTTTGGTAGAAGAACTAGATAACGGGCAGTGAAATGAAAAACAATTGTGTCTACTTCTCTCACAGTCACGCTGAGAACTCTGGGAAGAAGAAAGACTTTTTCTCCATTTTGTTTCTCACTCTTGCTTTGGCCTTAGACCTGGTCACATCTCATTAACCCTGCTCCTACTAACCTTGCTCCCTAACCTCTTGGCTGCACCTCTTTTCTTCCTGAGAACTGGGGTAAGGTTGAGAGGGCCGGGGGGAGGTGTTGGGGTGGTTTGAGAGCCCCTCCTGGGGACTCAGGTTTCTGGGAGGGGAGTTGTGCTTTTGTATTGTTTATCCTTTGTATATTTCTGTATATAATTGTATATAACTGTATATATTGTAAATAGCTGCTTGTAAATTCTGCTAGCTGTAAATAAATTGCTTCATCTATATTCCCAGGGTCCGTCTGAGTTAGCTGGGGCAAATACAAAAGTGTGGGGGGGTGGGGTAACCCCCAAACCATCACAAGGAGGAAGAGGAGGAAGATGACATCCAAGGCTCCAAGGATCCACTCAGAGAGGTCAGGGAAGTTAGGAAGGAATACACAAGGGAATCAGGTGAGCCAATCCTAAGCTGGCTAGTGAGATGCCGTGGCATTGGTGCTAATGCTCTGCAGGTAGGAGACAAGTCTGCCAAGCAGCTGGGACCACTCACTAAGGAGAGTGGAGTGGACAAACACCTAGCAAGTCCTCTTGGTAGGGTTAGCTTGTGGACACGCCTTTTGTTGGCTGTGGCTATGAGATATCCTTCCCGAGATGATTTGCCATGGGCTGCCAAGAAGTGGAACACCGTTGAGCAGGGAATTAAGCTTCTGAAGGAGTTTGCTGTGAAGGAAGTGCTTTATGGAGATCATGGCACTCATGAGCCTGACGATATTCCTTTGGGGACAGGTCTCATGAAGAAGCTGATTAAGCTTGCTCCTTCATCCTATGCTAACATCTTGGCCAGTAAGTTTCTATCAAGGAGTGATAACGGAAGGTCTTTCACTGTTGGTGAATTCACTGACCAGCTCAGGCAGATAGAGGACAGCTTGTCACATTCTGGTATAATCTCTGCCATACAAACTATGACCACAGAGATGAAAAATACTATGAAAGAACTGAAGGAGGACCTTAAAACCTCAATTTCCAATCTGGTAAAGGATACCATTCCTGCATCATCTGAATGGGTGCATGTTTCTGCAGTCAGGAACAGACGCCCACCTCCTGCAAGGCAATTCCAGCCCAGGAGGAGACAAATTCCACCTAGACAGCAGCAATCACGTGCGTCACTGTGGATACTTCTGCGTGACACATACGGTGAGAACATGAACAAATGGGATGGTAAACCTACTTCAGCTCTTTCAAAGAGGGTCAGGGATCTGCAGAGTGGCAGAAACAGAGGCAATAATGCCAGGAAAGTAGCTGTCACTTCTTCAGCTCCCGAGCGTAACTGCAATTGTTCCAACAGTTGCAGTTCCTCTCGCAACAATACCAATCATTGTGTACACCCTACATGCCATGTTCAGCATTAGGGGTGCCCTGCCTCCAGCCAGGAGGAGGAAAGGGATAGTGGAGAGAACCGAATCTATTGGAATGTATTCATTAGGTGGCCTGGCAGTTCAAGAGTTTGGAAATACAGGGCTTTAGTTGACACAGGTGCTCAGTGTACTTTATTGCCATCTAATTGTAAAGGGACAGAGTCCATTTCTATCTTTGGAATCACTGGTGGATCTCAAGAGTTAACTAAGGTACAGGCTGAGATCAGTTTAACTGGTAAAGAGTGGAAGACACATACTATTGTAACTGGTCCTGATGCGCCTTGCATTTTGGGAATTGACTTTTTGAGACAAGGTTGTTTCAAAGATCCTAAGGGTCATAAATGGGCTTTTGGAATAGCATCTGTAGAGATCGAGGATGATAAATTGAAATTGTCTGTTAGACCTGAACTTTCTGATGAATCTGCAGTTGTGGGACATCATGACATAGAGGACCTGGAAGTGCCAATTGCAACTCAAACTGTTCATCATAGGCAGTACAGAACTAACCGTGACTCTTTGTTGCCCATTCATCAGCTGATTCGTCAATTGGAGAGTCAGGCTGTCATCGAGAAAGCTCATTCACCTTTCAACAGTCCCATCTGGCCTGTGCGCAAACCTACGGGCGACTGGAGACTGACAGTTGACTTTCGTGCCCTCAACGAGGTGACGCCACCCATGAGTGCAGCTGTGCCGGACATGCTGGAACTCCAGTACGAGCTGGAATCGAAGGAGGCTAAGTGGTATGCAACTATAGACATTGCTAATGCTTTCTTCTCTATTCCCATAGCAAAGGAGTGCAGGCCTCAGTTTGCATTCACCTGGAGAGGAATCCAGTATCAGTTCAACCGTTTGCCTCAGGGGTGGAAACACAGCTCAACCATCTGTCACTCAGTCATCCACAATGCACTGGAGAAAGGTAAAGCTCCAGAGCACATCCAGTACATCGACGACATCATTGTGTGGGGCCAAACTGCTGAGGAAGTCTTCGAGAAAGGTAACAAAATCATTGACATTCTGTTGCAAGCAGGTTTTGCCATTAAGAGAGACAAGGTCAAAGGACCTGCCAGAGAAATTCAGTTTCTGGGAGTGCGGTGGCAGGATGGTCGCCGTTACATTCCTCAGGATGTGATCAACAAAGTCTCTACCATGGCAGTTCCCACCAGTAAGAAGGACACACTTTCTTTTCTTGGTGTGGTGGGATTTTGGAGACTGCACATTCCTGGTTTCAGTCAGATTGTCAAACCTCTGCATGATGTGACTCGTAAGAGAAACAATTTCGAGTGGGGACCTGAACAACAAGCAGCCTTTGATCAGATCAAGCGAGAAGTAGTCCATGCAGTGGGCTTGGGTCCTGTGAGATCTGGTCCGGACATTAAAAACATTCTGTACACGGCTGCCAGTGACAATGGTCCAACTTGGAGTCTTTGGCAGAGAGCTCCAAATGAGACACGTGGTCGTCCACTTGGTTTCTGGGGACGTTGTTACAGAGGTTCAGAGACAAATTACACTGCAACTGAGAAAGAGATTCTAGCAGCCTATGAGGGAGTGAAAGCAGCTTCTGAAGTGATTGGAACTGAGTCACAATTGCTTTTAGCTCCTAGACTGCCAGTTCTTAACTGGATGTTCAAAGGCAAAGGTTCATCACCACATCATGCCACAGATGCAACCTGGTCTAAATGGATGGCTTTGATAACCCAACGAGCACGAATGGGTAATCTTGACCGACCTGGTCTGGTAGACGTGATTACCAACTGGCCAGAAGGCACAGACTGTTCCAAACCTCCAGAGGAGAAAATAACTCGTGCTGAGGAAGCTCCTCCCTATGGTGATCTCTCTGATCAGGAAAAGAACTATGCTTTGTTCACAGACGGTTCCTGTCGTCTTGTTGGGAACAAGCGAGTATGGAAGTCAGCGGTTTGGAGTCCAACCAGGAGAGTTACCGAAACGAAAGATGGAGAAGGAGAATCCAGTCAGTTCGCTGAGGTAAAAGCTGTTCAACTTGCTCTTGATGTGGCTGAACGTGAGAATTGGCCTATCCTTTACCTCTACACCGACTCGTGGATGGTAGCCAATGCTCTATGGGGTTGGCTGAAGGACTGGAAGAAGAATGGTTGGCAGAGGAAAGGAAAGCCTATTTGGTGTGCTGATCTATGGCAGGACATTGATGCACGACTGGAGAAAATTCCAGTGAAGGTGCGGCACGTAGATGCACACATGCCTAAGAGCAGAGCCACTGAGGAACATCAACATAACCAGAAGGCAGACCAAGCTGCTAAGATTGCTCAAGTTGATACCAACTGTGAACTTGACATTGACCTTGATTGGAAACACCGAGGTGAGCTGTTCTTAGCTCGGTGGGCCCATGATTCGTCTGGACATCAAGGCAGAGATGGAACATACCGATGGGCTCGCGATAGGTCAATTGACTTGTCCATGGATGCTATCACCCAAGTCATCTATGACTGTGACATTTGTGCTGCTATTAAGCAGGCTAAGCGAGTCAAGCCCTTATGGTATGGTGATAGATGGTCAAAGTACAAGTATGGTGAAGCCTGGCAGATTGACTACATCACTTTACCTCGATCTCGTTCTGGCAAGCAGTATGTGCTAACGATGGTAGAAGCCAGCACTGGATGGCTGGAAACCTATCCAGTTCCACATGCTACTGCACGTAACACCATTGTTGGTTTGGAGAGACAAATCTTGTGGAGACATGGAACTCCAGAGAGAATCGAGTCAGACAATGGTACTCATTTGAAGAACAATCTTGTGAAAAACTGGGCCAAAGAGCATGGTATTGAATGGATCTATCACATACCCTACTATGCACCAGCTTCAGGGAAGATTGAACGCTACAATGGTTTGCTGAAAACCACCCTAAAAGCCATGGGGGGTGGAACTCTGAAAAACTGGGACAAACATTTAGCACAAGCTACCTGGTTGGTAAATAGTAGAGGTTCAGTAAACAGAGCAGGACCTGCACAATCAGATTTGGTCCAAACAGTAGACGGTGATAAAGTTCCTGTTGTACGTGAGAAGAATCTGTTAGGGAAAACTGTTTGGGTATTTTCTCCTTCGGGCGAAGGGAAACCTGTCCGAGGGGTGGTTTCTGCTGAAGGTCCTGGTCATACATACTGGGTAATGCAGGAGAATGGTGAAATCCAGTGTATTCCACAGAGAAATTTAACTTTAGCTGAAAGAGTTTAAATTCAAGCTGTTAGGAGTTTTCTATTCTAGGTAACATCGGCGCCCAACACTGAGAGAATCTAGGATAGAATCTACAGTACGTGAGCACGAACCCAACATCACCTGGGAGTCCCTGTTCTGAGCTTTTGAATCACCTACATCTGATTGAAGTGTGAACTGAACTTGTATATATAGTTTTATTGTAAATATTGGTTTAGATTAGATTGGATTATTCTCAGCGATACTCTGAGCGAAGTAGACAAGGGGTGGATTGTGCTAGTTTGAAGCAAGCTGGAATGTTTTGGTAGAAGAACTAGATAACGGGCAGTGAAATGAAAAACAATTGTGTCTACTTCTCTCACAGTCACGCTGAGAACTCTGGGAAGAAGAAAGACTTTTTCTCCATTTTGTTTCTCACTCTTGCTTTGGCCTTAGACCTGGTCACATCTCATTAACCCTGCTCCTACTAACCTTGCTCCCTAACCTCTTGGCTGCACCTCTTTTCTTCCTGAGAACTGGGGTAAGGTTGAGAGGGCCGGGGGGAGGTGTTGGGGTGGTTTGAGAGCCCCTCCTGGGGACTCAGGTTTCTGGGAGGGGAGTTGTGCTTTTGTATTGTTTATCCTTTGTATATTTCTGTATATAATTGTATATAACTGTATATATTGTAAATAGCTGCTTGTAAATTCTGCTAGCTGTAAATAAATTGCTTCATCTATATTCCCAGGGTCCGTCTGAGTTAGCTGGGGCAAATACAAAAGTGTGGGGGGGTGGGGTAACCCCCAAACCATCACAAGGAGGAAGAGGAGGAAGATGACATCCAAGGCTCCAAGGATCCACTCAGAGAGGTCAGGGAAGTTAGGAAGGAATACACAAGGGAATCAGGTGAGCCAATCCTAAGCTGGCTAGTGAGATGCCGTGGCATTGGTGCTAATGCTCTGCAGGTAGGAGACAAGTCTGCCAAGCAGCTGGGACCACTCACTAAGGAGAGTGGAGTGGACAAACACCTAGCAAGTCCTCTTGGTAGGGTTAGCTTGTGGACACGCCTTTTGTTGGCTGTGGCTATGAGATATCCTTCCCGAGATGATTTGCCATGGGCTGCCAAGAAGTGGAACACCGTTGAGCAGGGAATTAAGCTTCTGAAGGAGTTTGCTGTGAAGGAAGTGCTTTATGGAGATCATGGCACTCATGAGCCTGACGATATTCCTTTGGGGACAGGTCTCATGAAGAAGCTGATTAAGCTTGCTCCTTCATCCTATGCTAACATCTTGGCCAGTAAGTTTCTATCAAGGAGTGATAACGGAAGGTCTTTCACTGTTGGTGAATTCACTGACCAGCTCAGGCAGATAGAGGACAGCTTGTCACATTCTGGTATAATCTCTGCCATACAAACTATGACCACAGAGATGAAAAATACTATGAAAGAACTGAAGGAGGACCTTAAAACCTCAATTTCCAATCTGGTAAAGGATACCATTCCTGCATCATCTGAATGGGTGCATGTTTCTGCAGTCAGGAACAGACGCCCACCTCCTGCAAGGCAATTCCAGCCCAGGAGGAGACAAATTCCACCTAGACAGCAGCAATCACGTGCGTCACTGTGGATACTTCTGCGTGACACATACGGTGAGAACATGAACAAATGGGATGGTAAACCTACTTCAGCTCTTTCAAAGAGGGTCAGGGATCTGCAGAGTGGCAGAAACAGAGGCAATAATGCCAGGAAAGTAGCTGTCACTTCTTCAGCTCCCGAGCGTAACTGCAATTGTTCCAACAGTTGCAGTTCCTCTCGCAACAATACCAATCATTGTGTACACCCTACATGCCATGTTCAG
Source organism: Pogoniulus pusillus (assembly GCF_015220805.1). Lineage (NCBI taxonomy): Eukaryota > Metazoa > Chordata > Aves > Piciformes > Lybiidae > Pogoniulus > Pogoniulus pusillus. Next base: position 394,796 of record NC_087308.1, read on the forward strand.
CATTAGGGGTGCCCTGCCTCCAGCCAGGAGGAGGAAAGGGATAGTGGAGAGAACCGAATCTATTGGAATGTATTCATTAGGTGGCCTGGCAGTTCAAGAGTTTGGAAATACAGGGCTTTAGTTGACACAGGTGCTCAGTGTACTTTATTGCCATCTAATTGTAAAGGGACAGAGTCCATTTCTATCTTTGGAATCACTGGTGGATCTCAAGAGTTAACTAAGGTACAGGCTGAGATCAGTTTAACTGGTAAAGAGTGGAAGACACATACTATTGTAACTGGTCCTGATGCGCCTTGCATTTTGGGAATTGACTTTTTGAGACAAGGTTGTTTCAAAGATCCTAAGGGTCATAAATGGGCTTTTGGAATAGCATCTGTAGAGATCGAGGATGATAAATTGAAATTGTCTGTTAGACCTGAACTTTCTGATGAATCTGCAATTGTGGGACATCATGACATAGAGGACCTGGAAGTGCCAATTGCAACTCAAACTGTTCATCATAGGCAGTACAGAACTAACCGTGACTCTTTGTTGCCCATTCATCAGCTGATTCGTCAATTGGAGAGTCAGGCTGTCATCGAGAAAGCTCATTCACCTTTCAACAGTCCCATCTGGCCTGTGCGCAAACCTACAGGCGACTGGAGACTGACAGTTGACTTTCGTGCCCTCAACGAGGTGACGCCACCCATGAGTGCAGCTGTGCCGGACATGCTGGAACTCCAGTACGAGCTGGAATCGAAGGAGGCTAAGTGGTATGCAACTATAGACATTGCTAATGCTTTCTTCTCTATTCCCATAGCAAAGGAGTGCAGGCCTCAGTTTGCATTCACCTGGAGAGGAATCCAGTATCAGTTCAACCGTTTGCCTCAGGGGTGGAAACACAGCTCAACCATCTGTCACTCAGTCATCCACAATGCACTGGAGAAAGGTAAAGCTCCAGAGCACATCCAGTACATCGACGACATCATTGTGTGGGGCCAAACTGCTGAGGAAGTCTTCGAGAAAGGTAACAAAATCATTGACATTCTGTTGCAAGCAGGTTTTGCCATTAAGAGAGACAAGGTCAAAGGACCTGCCAGAGAAATTCAGTTTCTGGGAGTGCGGTGGCAGGATGGTCGCCGTTACATTCCTCAGGATGTGATCAACAAAGTCTCTACCATGGCAGTTCCCACCAGTAAGAAGGACACACTTTCTTTTCTTGGTGTGGTGGGATTTTGGAGACTGCACATTCCTGGTTTCAGTCAGATTGTCAAACCTCTGCATGATGTGACTCGTAAGAGAAACAATTTCGAGTGGGGACCTGAACAACAAGCAGCCTTTGATCAGATCAAGCGAGAAGTAGTCCATGCAGTGGGCTTAGGACCTGTGAGATCTGGTCCGGACATTAAAAACATTCTGTACACGGCTGCCAGTGACAATGGTCCAACTTGGAGTCTTTGGCAGAGAGCTTCAAATGAGACACGTGGTCGTCCACTTGGTTTCTGGGGACGTTGTTACAGAGATTCAGAGACAAATTATACTGCAACTGAGAAAGAGATTCTAGAAGCCTATGAAGGAGTGAAAGCAGCTTCTGAAGTGATTGGAACTGAGTCACAATTGCTTTTAGCTCCTAGACTGCCAGTTCTAAACTGGATGTTCAAGGGCAAAGGTTCATCACCACATCATGCCACAGATGCAACCTGGTCTAAATGGATGGCTTTGATAACCCAACGAGCACGAATGGATAATCTTGACCGACCTGGTCTGGTGGAGGTGATCACCAACTGGCCGGAAGGCACAGACTGTTCCAAACCTCCAGAGGAGAAAATAACTCGTGCTGAGGAAGCTCCTCCCTATGGTGATCTCTCTGATCAGGAAAAGAACTATGCTTTGTTCACAGATGGTTCCTGTCGTCTTGTTGGGAACAAGCGAAGATGGAAGTCAGCGGTTTGGAGTCCAACCAGGAGAGTTACCGAAACGAAAGATGGAGAAGGAGAATCCAGTCAGTTCGCTGAGGTAAAAGCTGTTCAACTTGCTCTTGATGTGGCTGAACGTGAGAATTGGCCTATCCTTTACCTCTACACCGACTCGTGGATGGTAGCCAATGCTCTATGGGGTTGGCTGAAGGACTGGAAGAAGAATGGTTGGCAGAGGAAAGGAAAGCCTATTTGGTGTGCTGATCTATGGCAGGACATTGATGCACGGCTGGAGAAAATTCCAGTGAAGGTGCGGCACGTAGACGCACACATGCCTAAGAGCAGAGCAACTGAGGAACATCAACATAACCAGAAGGCAGATCAAGCTGCTAAGATTTCTCAAGTTGATACCAACTCTGATCTTGACATTGACCTTGATTGGAAACACCGAGGTGAACTGTTCTTAGCTCGGTGGGCCCATGACTCATCTGGACATCAAGGCAGAGATGGAACATACCGATGGGCTCGTGATAGGTCAATTGACTTGTCCATGGACGCTATCACCCAAGTCATCTATGACTGTGACATTTGTGCTGCTATTAAGCAGGCTAAGCGAATCAAGCCCTTATGGTATGGTGATAGGTGGTCAAAGTACAAGTATGGTGAAGCCTGGCAGATTGACTACATCACTTTACCTCGATCTCGTTCTGGCAAGCAGTATGTGCTAACGATGGTAGAAGCCAGCACTGGATGGTTGGAAACCTATCCAGTTCCACATGCTACTGCACGTAACACCATTGTTGGTTTGGAGAGACAGATCTTGTGGAGACATGGAACTCCAGAGAGAATCGAGTCAGACAATGGTACTCACTTCAAGAACAATCTTGTGAAAAACTGGGCCAAAGAGCATGGTATTGAATGGATCTATCACATACCCTACTATGCACCAGCTTCAGGGAAGATTGAGCGCTACAACGGTTTGCTGAAAACCACCCTAAAAGCCATGGGGGGTGGAACTCTGAAAAACTGGGACAAACATTTAGCACAAGCTACCTGGTTGGTAAATAGTAGAGGTTCAGTAAACAGAGCAGGACCTGCACAATCAGATTTGGTCCAAACAGTAGACGGTGATAAAGTTCCTGTTGTACGTGAGAAGAATCTGTTAGGGAAAACTGTTTGGGCATTTTCTCCTTCGGGCGAAGGGAAACCTGTCCGAGGGGTGGTTTCTGCTGAAGGTCCTGGTCATACATACTGGGTAATGCAAGAGAATGGTGAAATCCAGTGTATTCCACAGAGAAATTTAACCTTAGCTGAGAGAGTTTAAATTCAGGTTGTTAGGAGTTTTCTGTTCTAGGTAACATCGGCACCCAACACTGAGAGAATCTACAATAGAATCTACAGTACGTGAGCACGAACCCAACATCACCTAGGAGTCCCTGTTCTGAGCTTTTGAATCACCTACATCTGATTGAAGTGTGAACTGAACTTGTATATATTGGTTTATTGTAAATATTGGTTTAGATTAGATTAGATAATTCTCAGCGATACTCTGAGCGAAGTAGACAAGGGGTGGATTGTGCTAGTTTGAAGCAAGCTGGAATGTTTTGGTAAAAGAACTAGATAACAGGCAGTGAAATGAAAAACAATTGTGTCTACTTCTCTCACAGTCACGCTGAGAACTCTGGGAAGAAGAAAGACTTTTTCTCCGTTTTGTCTCTCACTCTTGCTTTTGCTTTAGACCTGGTCACATCTCATTAACCCTGCTCCTACTAACCTTGCTCCCTAACCTCTTGGCTGCACCTCTCTTCTTCCTGGGAACTGGGGTAAGGTTGAGAGGGCCGGGGGGAGGTGTTGGGGTGGTTTGAGAGCCCCTCCTGGGGACTCAGGTTTCTGGGAGGGGAGTTGTGCTTTTGTATTGTTTATCGTTTGTATATTTCTGTATATAATTGTATATAACTGTATATATTGTAAATAGCTGCTTGTAAATTCTGCTAGCTGTAAATAAATTGCTTCATCTATATTCCCAGGGTCCGTCTGAGTTAGCTGGGGCAAATTCAAAAGTGTGGGGGGGCGGGGTAACCCCCAAACCATCACAGATGGCAAACTGGACCCTGGTGATCGCGGGTAAGAGGTGCTGTAGCAGGGTCTGTGGGTGGGTGGTCATTGCCGGCTATTGACGAGTCATTAGCAGCACTCAGTAAATTTGTCGCAGCATGCACAGTTGCAGTGCCGAGCTGCTTCATGGCAGTTCCGAAAAATTTTCAACACTGAGAAATCTTTCGCTGCTTTTGCTGGCTGAGTGCTTATTGGCTTGCCGCCATTACTAATCCTGGTTGGGGCGTTTCCCGGTCATGCGCAGCAGCCATAGTGACCTGTTGGTTGGCTTTCATGTCTGCTAAGTTATTTATTTACGTCTCACCAGACAGAATCGAGCCTTTGAGCGATTTTAAAGTCTTTACCATCAGTAGTAACTGCGTCCCACATCGCATCTCCCACTTCTCTCCATTGCTCTGGGCTAGAAATCATATGGATCTGCTTCATAAAGTCCCTCTAACTTCTTATGTGATCAGCTCATGGAGTTTGGTCCTGGCATAAGCCCTCTTACAGAGAATATGCTTGCCAAAATACAGTGCTGCATTCCGCTCACAGACGTACCTGCTGAACATAAGGAGTACTTGGCCACGGCTCCAAGTGTCCGGCTTACTGCCTCCTTTTTGCAGTGCCCTCTGGTCAGGTGTCACCGGTGACATTACTTTCCAATACGAAATGTCTGCAGTGTTGTCACCGTTTACCGACCCCGGCCCCTTATCGTGATCCTGCCTGCTGCCTGTCTGCATACCTCAGTCTTCCCCAATGCCTGTTGGTTGCTGTTCAGGTGCCATTTGCCAGCATTGCACCCTGGGATAAAATGACTCTTGGGCCACCAATATGGTTAGATGGTCATTCTCCGCTTTATTTATGTGTTACAGTGACTTTGTGATGGTTTGGGCTCTTACCCGCCCCCCCCCCCCCCACTTTTGGAATTGCCCCAGCTAACTCAGAAGGCCTCTGGGAATATAAATGAAGCTATTTATTTACAAGCAGCACAATATACAAGCAACTATTTACAATATATACAGTTATATACAGAAATATACAAAGGATAAACAATACAGAAGCACAACTTCCCTCCCAGTAACCTGAGTCCCCAGGAGGGGCTCTCAAACCACCCCAACACCTCCCCCTGCCCTCTCAACCTTAGCCCAAATCCTGAGAAAGGAATAAAGGTGCAGCCAAGAGGATAAGAAAGAAGGTCAGTGGCAGTGAGATTAAGGAGATGCGGCTAGGTCTGAAGCTCAAAGCAGAATGAAAAACAAAATGGAGAATGTTATCTATTGTTTACTTCTTCTTCCCAGAGCTCTCAGCGAGACTGATGAGGGAAGGAGACACAACCATGTTTACCTTTCATAGCCAATTATCTAGTTCTTTTCACCAAAACATTCTAGCTTGCTTCAAACTAGCACAATCTACCCCTGCCTACTTCGCTCAGAGTATCGCTGAGAATTATCTCATCCAATCTAAACCAATATTTACAATAAAACAATATATACAAGTTCAGTTCACACTTCATTCCAGCTATCTCAGATGTAGGTGATTCAAAAGCTCAGAACAGGGACTCCCAGGTGACATTGGGTTCGTGCTCACGTACTGTAGATTTCTCTCAGTGTTGGACACCGATGGTACCTAGAACAGAAAACTCCTAACAGCTTGTATTACAGACTCTGAATTTAAACTCTCTCAGCTAAGGTTAGATTTCTCTGTGGAATACACAGAATTTCACCATTCTCCTGCATTACCCAGCATGTATGACCAGGACCTTCAGCAGAAACCACCCCTCGGACAGGTTTCTCTTCGCCTGAAGGAGAAAATACCCAAACAGTTTTCCCTAACAGATTCTTTTCACGTACAACAGGAACTTTATCACCGTCTACTGTTTGGACCAAATCTGATTGTGCAGGTGCTGCTCTATTTACTGAACCTCTACTATTTACCAACCAGGTAGCTTGTGCTAAATGTTTGTCCCAGTTTTTCAGAGTTCCACCCCCCATGGCTTTTAGGGTGGTTTTCAGCAAACCATTGTAACGTTCAGTCTTCCCTGAAGCTGGTGCATAGTAGGCTATGTGTTAGATCCATTCAATACCATGCTCTTTGGCCCAATTTTTCACTAGATTGTTCTTAAAATGAGTGCCATTGTCTGACTCAGTTCTCTCTGGAGTTCCATGTCTCCACATGATCTGTCTCTCCAAGCCAAGAATGGTGTTATGTGCAGTAGCATGTTGAACTGGACAGGTTTCCAGCCATCCAGTGCTGGCTTCTACCATCGTTAGCACATACTGCTTGCCAGAACGAGATCGAGGTAAAGTGATGTAGTCAATCTGCCAGGCTTCACCATACTTGTATTTTGACCATCTCTCACCATACCATAAGGGCTTGATTCACTTAGCCAGCTTAATAGCAGCACAAATGTCACAGTCATAGATGACTTGGGTGATAGCGTCCATGGACAAGTCAATCGACCTATCGCGAGCCCATCGGTATGTTCCATCTCTGCCTTGATGTCCAGATGAGTCGTGGGCCCACCTAGCTAAGAACAGTTCACCTCGGTGTTTCCAATCAAGGTCAATGTCAAGATTGGCATCAACTTGAGAGTTGGCATCAACTTGAGAAATCTTAGCAGCTTGGTCTGCCTTCTGGATATGTTGATGTTCTTCAGTAGCTCTGCTCTTAGGCATATGTGCGTCTACGTGCTGCACCTTCACTGGAGTTCTCTCCAGCCGTGCATCAATGTCCTGCCATAGATCAGCACACCAAATAGGCTTTCCTTTCCTCTGCCAACCATTCTTCTTCCAGTCCTTTAGCCAACCCCATAGAGCATTGGCTACCATCCACGAGTCAGTGTAGAGGTAAAGGATAGGCCAATTTTCACGTTCAGCCACATCAAGAGCAAGTTGGACAGCTTTTACCTCAGCGAACTGACTGGATTCTCCTTCTCCATCTTTCGTTTCGGTAACTGTCCTGGTAGGACTCCAGACTGCTGACTTCCATATTCGCTTGTTCCCAACAAGACGACAGGAACCATCTGTGAACAAAGCATAGTTCTTTTCCTGATCAGAGAGATCACCATAGGGAGGAGCTTCCTCAGCACGAGTTATTTTCTCCTCTGGAGGTTTGGTACAGTCTGTGCCTTCCGGCCAGTTGGTGATCACCTCCACCAGAGCACGTCAATCAAGATTATCCATTCGTGCTCGTTGGGTTATCAAAGCCATCCATTTAGATCAGGTTGCATCTGTGGCATGATGCGGTGCTGAACCTTTGCCTTTGAACATGCAATTTAGAACTGGCAGTCTAGGAGCTAAAAGCAATTGTGACTCAGTTCCAATCACTTCAGAAGCTGCTTTCACTCCTTCATAGGCTTCTAGTATCTCTTTCACTGTTGCAGTGTAATTTGTCTCTGAACCTCTGTAGCAACGTCCCCAGAAACCAAGTGGACGACCGCGTGTCTCATTTGGAGCTCTCTGCCAAAGGCTCCAAGTTGGACCATAGTCACTGGCAGCCATGTACAGAATGTTCTTAATGTCCGGACCAGATGGCACAGGTCCCAAGACCACTGCATGGACTATTTCTCGTTTGATCTGATCAAGGGCTGCTTGTTGTTCAAGTCTGTCGTGGAAGGTAGTTTTGGAGGATTAGGGGAAAATACGCGAAGGCTCACTTGTATAGTTCAAGTGATTTATTGCTCAAACACGGAGATCCCCCTCCCAAACTAAATTCCCCACGTGAATTCTTTTGATCTGAGGTTGTAGAATAACATTTCAGAAAATAGCACATGAAAGAGAGTCTGTGATTTCTTTAGAGTTCTTTTGAGTCTTTACAGTTACTCAGTCTTTTAGGTGAGGAGTTCTTTCTTTGGTTTACTCACGATTCAGTGGTTCAGATTAGCAGGATTCGAAGTTTGGGCGGTGTCCCTTTGTTCGTCAGGATCAGGCCCAAGCAGGTTTCAGGCCTCTGCGGGCCCCTCGTCAGGCAGGGCCGATCAGGAACGAGAGGTCACCGGGGCAGGAGCGAGGCAGACAGGCAGGCTAGTGAGCGAGCAGGTAGGAGCAGGTACCAGCAAGCTCCCAATCCAGGAAGGCACACCATTTTTATAATGTTCAAAAGAGGTGTAACCCACCAGTCCAGGCTATTTTACGTTATTCTTACAGATTGGCACAAAGTTATAATCAATCCATACAATTGGAGAATTCTTACCAAAACAATTTCTAAGACCACCCCAAGCTCGGCCCACACCAGGTGTCGAGCGGGCATGAGAACTGCCGTTCCCCCTAACCAAAACAGTGGCCATTGTTTACCTTTTATCTCGACTAGGGAGAGACTTTCTCATGGGACTGAAGGACTGTTTTGGTTTTGCGATGCTCCTGGCATTAATGTGAGACACTATAACTTTCACAACAGGGAGGCCTGATAAGGGCTTCTGCTACTCTCCATAACAAAGTCCCCACTCGAAATTGTTTCTCCTACGAGTCACATCATGCAGAGTTTTGACAATTTGACTGAAACCAGGAATGTGTAGTCGCCAAAATCCCACCACACCAAGAAAAGAAAATGTGTCCTTCTTACTGGTGGGAACTGCCATAGTGGAGACTTTGTTAATCACATCCTGAGGAATGTGACGGCGACCATCCTGCCACCGCACTCCCAGAAACTGAATTTCTCTGATCAGAATGTTCCTAGCAACACTGGTGACACCAGCTCAGCCAGTTCGAATCCCCAGCCAGCAGACCAGAATCAGAGCCCTGTTAAATCTAAGGCAGATTTGAACTCACAAGCTCCAGGTCAGACCCCCAATAATTCAAACCCTCCATCAGACACGTCAAAGTCTGTTGCTGCTCAGGCCCTTCTGGCACCTGCTAAGGCAAAAGCTAAGACAAAGTGTGGGTCACAGGCAGATGTAAGAGAGGGGACCTCTGGTGATCATCAAGAGGAGGAAGAGGAGGCAGTTAGACTGCGAGACCTCGCAAATGTGCTGAGACATCAATACTCAAATGAGAGGAGCGTTGTGAGGTTGGCTGCCAAGAGAGAGGATGGTTCCAATGAGTTTAGGAATGCTATGAGGAAGGTTCTGTTAGGCCCGGTACCACCACAGCAACAGGAGGAAGAGGAGGAGGATGACATCCAGGGCTCCAAGGATCCACTCAGAGAAGTCAGGGAAGTTAGAAAGGAATACTCAAGGGAATCAGGTGAGCCTGATGGGTTTAGGAAGGGCAGGTCCTGCCTCACCAACCTGATCTCCTTTTATGATCAGGTTACCCGCCTGGTGAATGTGGGGAAGGCTGTGGATGTAGTCTACTTGGACTTCAGCAAAGCCTTTGACACTGTCTGCCACAAGAAGCTCCTAGCCAAGCTGGCAGCTCATGGTTTGGACAGATTCACTCTGTGCTGGATCAAGAACTGGCTGGATGGCAGAGCTCAGAGAGTGGTGGTGAATGGTGCCACATCCAGTTGGCAGCCAGTCACAAGTGGTGTTCCCCAAGGATCAGTGCTGGGCCCAGTCCTGTTCAATATCTTTATTGATGATCTGGACGAGGGCATTGAGTCCAGCATCAGTAAGTTTTCAGATGACACCAAGCTAGGAGCAGGTGTTGATCTGTTGGAAGGTAGGAGAGCCCTGCAGAGGGACCTGGACAGGCTGGATGGGTGGGCAGAGGCCAATGGGATGAGATTTAACAAGGCCAAGTGCAGGGTTCTGCACTTCGGCCACAATAACCCCAAGCAGCGCTATAGGCTGGGGACTGAGTGGCTGGAGAGCAGCCAGGAGGAAAGGGACCTGGGGGTACTGATAGATAGTAAGCTGAAGATGAGCCAGCAGTGTGCCCAGGTGGCCAAGAGAGCCAATGGCATCCTGGCCTGCATCAGGAACAGTGTGTCCAGTAGGACAATGGAGGTTATTCTTCCCCTGTACTCAGCACTGGTCAGGCCACACCTTGAGTACTGTGTCCAGTTCTGGGCCCCTCAATTCAAGAAAGATGTTGAGGTACTGGAACATGTCCAGAGAAGGGCAACGAAGCTGGTGAGGGGCCTGGAACACAAATCCTATGAGGAGAGGTTGAGGGAACTGGGCCTGTTTAGCCTGGAGAAGAGGAGGCTCAGGGGTGATCTTATTACTGTCTACAGCTACCTGAAGGGACATTGTAGCCAGGTGGGGGTTGGCCTCTTCTCCCAGGTAACCAGCAATAGAACAAGGGGACACAGTCTCAAGTTGTGCCAGGGTAGGTATAGGCTGGATGTTAGGAAGAAGTTTTTCACAGAGAGAGTGATTTCCCATTGGAATGGGCTGCCCAGGGAGGTGGTGGAGGCACCGTCCCTGGGGGTCTTCAAGAAAAGACTGGATGAGGCACTCAGTAACATGGTCTAGTTGACTGGCTAGGGCTGGGTGATAGGTTGGACTCGATGATCTTGGAGGTCTCTTCCAACCTGGTTGATTCTATGATTCAATCCTAAGCTGGCTAGTGAGATGCCATGGCATTGGTGCCAATGCCCTGCAGGTAGGAGACAAGTCTGCCAAGCAGCTGGGACCACTCACTAAGGAGAGTGGAGTGGACAAATACCTAGCAAGTCCTCTTGGTAGGGTTAGCTTCTGGACACGCCTTTTGTTGGCTGTGGCTATGAGATATCCTTCCCGAGATGATTTGCCATGGGCTGCCAAGAAGTAGAACACCATTGAGCAGGGAATTAAGCTTCTGAAGGAGTTTGCTGTGAAGGAAGTGCTTTATGGAGATCATGGCACACATGAGCCTGATGATATTCCATTGGGAACAGGTCTCATGAAGAAGCTGATTAAGCCTGCTCCTTCATCCTGTGCTAACATCTTGGCCAGTAAATTGCTATCAAGGAGTGATAATGGAAGGTCTTTCACTGTTGGTGAATTCACTGATCAGCTCAGGCAGATAGAGGACAGCTTGTCACACTCTGGCCTAGTCTCTGCCATAAAAACTATGACCACAGAGATTAAAGAGACCATGAAAGAACGGAAGGAGGACCTTAAAACCTCAATTTCCAATCTGGTAAAGGACGCTATTCCTGCATCATCAGAATGGGTGCATGTTTCTGCAGTCAAGAAGAGACACCCACCTCCTGGAAGGCAATTTCAACCCAGGAGGAGACAAATTCCACCCAGACATCAGCAATCACGTGCGTCACTGTGGATACTTCTGCGTGACACATACGGGGAAAACATGAACAAATGAGATGGTAAACCTACTTCAGCTCTTTCAAAGAGGGTCAGGGAACTGCAGAGTGGCAGAAACAGAGGCAGCAATGCCAGAAAAGTAGCTGTCACTTCTTCAGCTCCCGAGAGCAACTGCAATTATTCCAACAATTGCAATTTCTCTCACAACAACCCCAATCACTGTGTACACCCTACATGCCATGTTCAGCATTAGGGGTGCCCTGCCTCCAGCCAGGAGGAGGAAAGGGATAGTGGAGAGAACCGAATCTATTGGAATGTATTCATTAGGTGGCCTGGCAGTTGAAAAGTTTGGAAATACAGGGCTTTAGTTGACACAGGTGCTCAGTGTACTTTGTTGCCATCAAATTGTAAGGGGACAGAGTCCATATCTATTTTTGGAATCACTGGTGGATCTCAAGAGTCAACTAAGTTGCAGGCTGAGATCAGTTTAACCGGTAAAGAGTGGAAGACACATACTATTGTAACTGGTCCTGACGCGCCTTGCATTTTGGGAATTGACTTTTTGAGACAAGGTTGTTTCAAAGATCCTAAGGGTCACAAATGGGCTTTTGGAAGAGCATCTGTAGAGATTGAGGATGATAAATTGAAATTGTCCATTAGACCTGAACTTTCTGATGAATCTGCAATTGTGGGACATCATGACATAGAGGATCAGGAAGTGCCAATTGCTACTCAAACTGTTCATCACAGGCAGTACAGAACTAACCGTGACTCTTTGTTGCCCATTCATCAGCTGATTCGTCAATTGGAGAGTCAGGCTGTCATCGAGAAAGCTCATTCACCTTTCAACAGTCCCATCTGGCCTGTGCGCAAAGCTAACGGCAATTGGAGACTCACAGTAGATTTTCGTGCCCTCAAGGAGGTGACTCCATCCATGAGTGCAGCTGTGCCGGACATGCTGGAGCTCCAGTACGAGCTGGAATCGAAGGAGGCTAAATGGTATGCAACAGTAGACATTGCTAATGCTTTCTTCTCTATTCCCATAGCAAAGGAGTGCAGGCCTCAGTTTGCATTCACCTGGAGAGGAATCCAGTACCAGTTCAACCGTTTGCCTCAGGGGTGGAAACACAGCTCAACGAACTGTCACTCAGTCATCCACAATGCACTGGAGAAAGGTAAAGCTCCAGAGCACATCCAGTACATCAACGACATCATTGTGTGGGGCCAAACTACTGAGGAAGTCTTTGAGAAAGGTAACAGAATCATTGACATTCTGTTGCAAGCAGGTTTTGCCATTAAGAGAGACAAGGTCAAAGGACCTGCCAGAGAAATTCAGTTTCTGGGAGTGCGGTGGCAGGATGGTCGCCGTTACATTACTCAGGATGTGATTAACAAAGTCTCCACCATGGCAGTTCCCACCAGTAAGAAGGACACACTTACTTTTCTGGGTGTGGTGGGATTTTGGAGGCTACACATTGCTGGTTTCAGTCAGATTGTCAAACCTCTGCATGATGTAACTCAAAAGATAAACAATTTCAAGTGGAGTCTTGAACAACAAGCATCCTTTGGTCAGATCAAATGAGAAGCAGTCCATGCAGTGGGCTTGGGACCTGTGCGATCTGGTCCGGACATTAAAAACATTCTGTACACAGCTGCCAGTGATAATGGTCCAACTTGGAGCCTTTGGCAGAGAGCTCCAAATGAGACATGAAGTCGTCCACTTGGTTTCTGGGGACATTGCTACAGAGGTTCAGAGACAAATTACACCCCAACAGAGAAAGAGATACTAGCAGCCTATGAGGGAGTGAAAACTGATTCTGAAGTGATTGGAACTGAGTCACAATTGCTTTTAGCTCCTAGACTGCCAGTTCTAAATTGCATGTTCAAAGGCAAAGATTCAGCACCACACCATGCCACAGATGCAACCTTGTCTAAATGGATGGCTTTGATAACCCAACGAGCATGAACGGGGAATCTTGATCGACTTGCTCTGGAGGAGGTGATCACCAACTGGCCGGAAGGCACAGACTGTACCAAACCTCCAGAGGAGAAAATAACTTGTGCTGAGGAAGCTCCTCCCTATGGTGATCTCTCTGATCAGGAAAAGAACTATGCTTTGTTCACAGATGGTTCCTGTCGTCTTGTTGGGAACAAGCGAATATGGAAGTCAGCGGTCTGGAGTCCAACCAGGAGAGTTACCGAAGTGAAAGATGGAGAAGGAGAATCCAGTCAGTTCGCTGAGGTAAAAGCTGTCCAACTTGCTCTTGATGTGGCTGAACATGAGAATTGGCCCATCCTTTACCTCTACACCAAGTCGTGGATTGTAGCCAATGCTCTATGGGGTTGGCTAAAGGACTGGAAGAAGAATGGTTGGCAGAGGAAAGGAAAGCCTATTTGGTGTGCTGATCTATGGCAGGACATTGATTCACGGCTGGAGAGAACTCCAGTGAAGGTGCAGCATGTAGATGCACACATGCCCAAGAGCAGAGCTAGGGAGGAACATCAACATAACCAGCAGGCAGACCAAGCTGCTAAGATTTCTCAAGTTGATACCAACTCTGACCTTGACATCAACCTTGATTGGAAACATCGAAGTGAACTGTTCCTAGCTCGGTGGGCCCATGATTCATCTGGACATCAAGGTAGAGATGGAAAATACCGATGGGCTCGTGACAGGTCAGTTGACTTGTCCATGGACGCTATCACCCAAGTCATCTATGACTGTGACATTTGTGCTGCTATTAAGCAGGCTAAGCTAATCAAGCCCTTATGGTATGGTGAGAGATGGTCAAAGTACAAGTATGGTGAAGCCTGGCAGATTGACTATATCACTTTACCTCGATCTCATTCTGGCAAGCAGTATGTGCTGACGATGATAGAGGCCAGCACCGGATGGCTAGAAACCTATCCAGTTCCACATGCAACTGCACGTAACACCATTGTTGGCTTGGAGAGACAGATCATGTGTGGAAGAATTTCTCGCCAGTCGAGGACATAAAGTCATAAACATGGGTAACTGGCGCTGAGAACGTCCTTGGTTCCCAGCGAGGCTAGGAAATCGAGATGTAAACAACTGAGCACCCCACACACAGCTGCAGTGGGCAGAGACTAGATAACCAAGGGGGCTGGAGTGGGTGGTCTGGGAGGCTGACCCTTAGAATGTTGTGATAAGTTAACCTATGCACACCTTACATGTAACTCTGGACCCTCTGACTGTAACCAATCTTAAGCTGAGCACGCCTCTTGCTAGAATGCATATAAGTCACTGTATCACGGAAATAAAGTGGATTTGACCATCTAACCATATTGGTGAACAAAGAGTCATCTTCCCATAGCGCTCCACCGAACGTGATTCCCAACATCTGGCGCTCGAACAGAGGAGTCAGGACACAAGCCGGCCGCAGGTGAGACTGCGTTGGGGGCCGGAGGGTTGGCCCGAAGACAGAGGGGTCCGATCAACTTGTGGGACGTTCTCCGTATCGGAGAGAGTAAGCGTCATTCGGTGCCGCTGGGCCGGGTAGCGCTGCCCCGAGGTGGCAGTAGTCTGGACGTTCATTTCCGGAGTGAACAGCCCGTGTGTAAGGCAGGTAAGGCCCACGGTGGATTTGCTGGGGCACTGCGTTTGCTGGCGTATTTATCTCGTGAGAGAAGTTCGACGGACATTGAGCTCTGAGAGCTGCTGGCCCGGGCGTATGCGCAGGGTCATGCGAGTAAAGAGCCTCCCATGATTTTAAGATCGAAAGTGCAGCGGGAGGTCGGAGACGCACTGTGGGACGCGGTTCTTAGCAACGGCACAGACTTTGAGTCGCCCCGCCAGCTAAGTCCCGCCCGGCGGGAGGTGCTCCGCGCGTTACTAAAGATGGAAGCCGAAAGAAACACGGCGGCGGTGGTCTTCCTGGTATTACTCCTAGCCCTGCCGGCCGCTACGAACAGCTCTGACGCGTGCGCGGCGCCAGGTTTTTCCTCCACCCCCGCCCCGAGCGTCCCGGAGAGAGAAGGCTCCGTGGTTCGGTTTTTCGGTCTCGGCAGAGCTGCTTCCGTTAAAGGCGTGGCTGGGAAGGTTGCCAGCTCTGTGGCGGAGTTGAAAATGAGCGTGCCGTACGATCCCGGCGGGCACCCGTGTCGCCCGCCCCACCCGCCCCGCCTCCGCCCTCCTTCCCTACTGGAGCCGCGCCCGGTAACCCGATTGTAGCCACGTTGACCGCAGGAGCAATACGCGGTTCGCAACAAGGTTGCCGGCGGTTTGCCTTTATAGTACCATCTCTGACTGAAGCTGAGCCTGCGAGCCGCTCTGAGTACACAACTTTGCCGCGAGGCATGCAGACCACACCAACTCTCTGCTGATTGTTCGTTGCAAAGCATTTGCAAGCCCCCGAGAAGAACTGGGCGTGTGCAATTGTTTATCACTATGTGAATGACTTTGTTTTCTGTCCCCGCTGACGAGTCTTAGTCTCCGAGAGACATCTCGTCTTGCTTCAGCTCTGTGGGCTGCACGTAGAAAGCTAAGGACTTTTTGATCGGTCTAACTGGAGCGCTGGGAGAGATGCGCTTGGGACTGAGTTGCGGCTGACACACCCATGATGGCGGCTGCCCGTAGCGACTCACTGACACACCCGTGATGGCGGCTGCCCGCAGCGACCCGCCGGCAGCCAGTTACAATCGCTTCTCAGCTTGGAAAAGTTTTCGGCCCTGCCGCGCGGAGGGCGGCTGCCTGCCGCTGTGTGTACTGTGTCGAATCTGCCGCTGTAGCCCGCGCGTCCCCGCGGATGGCTGCACGCGATACAGGACACCGCCTTTTAGTTTTTCAGCCGGTAAAAGACGTTACTGAAGGTACAGAGGAACGGACGGTAAAGAGAGAACGGACCGACGGCAGACGTGACCGCACCGGACGGCTCGGGACCCTCCCTTTCCCGCGGCTCGGCGGAACAGTCTTCAGATCCGCCCCCTTCACCGCCGCCCGCCCGCCCATCTCCGACGGACCGCATCCCAAAGCCGAGGGGTCTCCCGCGAGTCTTCAACAGCTGGGGGACTGAGGGAGATGCTGAGGGGATCGGTGGGGTGGGAAGAGTTTGTGGGTTTCCTTGAGTCGTTTCAGAGTTTAGTCAATTTGCGTTTGTATGGCTACAGGGAGATTAGCTGTTCGATAGCTCACAGCTTCACCTCTGCCTTTTTTTTTCTGGAAGAGCCTGAGAGGGAGGACGGCAGTTTGGGAGTTTTCAGAGTAGATTTCATGTTGTGTACTAAGGATCGATAGTGGGATGGGAGAAGGACGAAAACAGCAAGTGGTGGCTGACCTGAAACAGCTAGGGGTTGGGCGAGATGGAAGGCCGAGGACAAAAGCGGCGCTGCGGCTGCTGGCCTCCTCCCCCTCCTCCTCTCCCCCTCTAGCCACCTGTGGAGGGCCCGCGGGGCCCCGTTCCCCCCCCGCCCGTTGTTTCTTTTACGGATTTTTTTTTCCCTGCTAGGAGGCAGCGAAGCCTCGAAGCTGTTTTGACAACACCAGATGCGAGGGGAGAGCTCTTCACTGAGGGACTGATTGGATACTGGAATGGGCTCCCCGGGGAGGTGGTGAAGTCGCCGTCCCTGGTGCCCTGGAGCTGTTCAAGGCAAGGTTGGACGTGGCGCTTGGTGCCATGGTCTGACCTTGAGCCCCGTGGTGACGGGTTGGACTTGATGACCTATGAGGTCTCTTCCAACCCTGATGGTACTGTGATACTGTGCTACTGCAGACAGATGTCAGAAAGTTTATGGAAATGGTAGCAAGAATGACAAGGATGACTTAGGACCATTTTTGTCCCTGTTACAGGCATGGACACGCACAGGTGTATTTTTTAGTCACCTGATGATAACAGTTTGCATTCCGGATGATGGCTGATAGTTCCTGGCTGGGGTATTCACCATCGCCTTGCTGGTTAATTCCTTCTACAGATTAGGCAGCAATGACTTTTGCACCCCCTGCTCAGTGGCAAAAAGAAAAAGAGGGAGATTGCTAGGACATAGCAGAGATGCCAATGCCACTGACCATGGGTGGAAACTTATACAGACATGGAAGGCACCAAGCAGGACAGACTAGAACTCAGATGCATTGCCTCTCACAGCGAGGGTGTAGGCACTGAGATCCACATTGCAAGTCACTAACCAGATTCTGGACTAGGAGCAGGGAATGATAGAGCTTGTAGGCTAATGCCAGTCAGCTCCTTCCCCCAATAACAGATAATGACAGGACTAGTATAGAAGTTTACTGGAACAGCTGCTAATTGCATGAACTGAGTCTTGTGACAATTCTGACTTTTCCCTTTTCTGAGAATACCATGGTATTGTTATCTTCTTGGATTTTCTTTGCTTTTCTTGAAGTTCCTATAGCTGATAGATATTTAGGGTAAGATAAGTTAAGACTAAGGGTTTGTAGTTTTGGGAACTTAGGACACAAGGATGTTATGGGATGTTTTTCTTGGGTACATTTAGGCATTATTGAAAAGGGGAATATGGGTTAGAGGACAGTAGGATAGCAGAAGAAATCTTTTCCTTTTCGGGATTTTTCTAATCACAGCATACAGACTAGGCCAGTGGATCTGCTAGCCTAGGCAATGGATGTGTCTGCATTTGTTCTTGTATCTGCTTGTGTTTGACCATTTATCTTCACAGGCCTTGATGAAGACCAACCTGATTATGACCAACTTGTTTTTTCCTAAAGTGAGCAGAAGTCTTGCTCAGATGGCAGAACTGTGAAAGGACTTGAAAGAAGCACTGACATGATGATTGTATTTGTATGGATCTTTAAGGTTTGGACCATGGCTAACGAATTTGTGTATTTTTATGAGTTTTCAGTGATTGTGGTTTAATGGAATAGGTTCAGTTTAACAGCTTTGTAAAGGCCAAGGCCCACTCAAATTGGCATAAGATGGCAATGTGACTTTTTTCTCTTGCAAGGGCCCTGCAAGAGATAAAAAACCACTGCCCTAAATTCTAAAAGCAGATGAAGAACTGTGGGAAAAGGCCTAAGTAGAATAGACTGATAGTAACATCTAGGGCATATCTTTATATTGTATTTAGAGGTTAGTAGTTCTTAAGCACAGTAGTCAGACACAGCTCATAGCTAAGGAGTGTAATGAGAACATCGAGTGAACCCAGAACTATGGGAGTCTGAGAAGAATACTTGACAGCTGAGTGATCTGCGAGTCTGCAGCGTCGACTGCCACACAGAGCCAGCGCAGACGTGGCACACCTGCGCTCTCCTGTGACTGTGATGTTCGTCTGCACTTTTGGGTTTCTGAACGAATGACTTACTGTCGCTTGCAGAAATAGCTTTTGGGATTGTTAGCTAAGCTTGGGTTGTTAGCTTGCCAGACTAATGCTACTGATGAAAGCTCTAACAGGTTTATTCCTTTTGATTGTAGCGCTGTTGATTTGTAGCTGCACCATTCACCCCTGTGTTAAACAGCCTATGATAACTTCCTTAGCAACGAGGATGGACACTGCGGTTCAAACGACACTGACAAGGCCCATGTTAGACCCTTAGGTGCTTTTGGAGCAAACAATTGGCGTTATGGTGTTAAAGCATCAAGAACGGGCCGAGGTCATCTGTTGTGGAACAACAGAACCGCTAAGGCACTTCCCACTGGTGTGTTCCTTATTTGTGGTGATAGAGCCTGGCAAGGCATACCAAAGAACGTTTATGGAGGTCCACGTTATCTGGGTAAACTGACAATGTTTGCCCCTCATCTTAGTCAGCTCAGGGACCTAGCCCGACGCCGGCCTAAGCGATCTCTAAAATTGAGTCCTAATTGCAATGACAACGTTCAATTGTTATCCACAGCTGCTCGTGTTGCCTTAGCTGTATTTCTACCAGGAGGAGCAGCTGGAAAAGCATTAGTACAGCTAGAGAGACTCGCGTGTTGGTCAGCAAAACAAGCCAATGTCACCACAAAGGTTTTAGGACAAGTATTGGTTGATCAAAATAGCCTTCGTCATGCCCTATTGCAAAATCGAGCAACCGTTGATTTTCTTTTGCTAGCCCAAGGACACGGCTGCCAGGACTTTGAAGGGATGTGTTGTCTGAATTTATCAGATCATGGTGAGTCCATTCACAAGAGTATAACCTGGTAGAAAGGCCGTATTGACAAGATCAAAAAGGAAACATCGACTTTTGATGACTGGTTGCAGAACCTGTTTGGGACAATCCCGGGGTGGTTAAGCAGCTTATTAGGAGAAGGCTTACGGTTATTTGTTATTTTCATAATAATTCTGCTATGCGCTTGTATTGTCTTTGCTTGCATTAAGAAGAGCTTAACTAAGGTAGTTAGCCAGGTGTGGGTTGCTCAAAAGAAAAAGAGGGAATTGTGGAAGAATTTCTCGCCAGTCGAGGACATAAAGTCATAAACATGGGTAACTGGCGCTGAGAACGTCCTTGGTTCCCAGCGAGGCTAGGAAATCGAGATGTAAACAACTGAGCACCCCACACACAGCTGCAGTGGGCAGAGACTAGATAACCAAGGGGGCTGGAGTGGGTGGTCTGGGAGGCTGACCCTTAGAATGTTGTGATAAGTTAACCTATGCACACCTTACATGTAACTCTGGACCCTCTGACTGTAACCAATCTTAAGCTGAGCACGCCTCTTGCTAGAATGCATATAAGTCACTGTATCACGGAAATAAAGTGGATTTGACCATCTAACCATATTGGTGAACAAAGAGTCATCTTCCCATAGCGCTCCACCGAACGTGATTCCCAACAATCATGTGGAGACATGGAACTCCAGAGAGAATCGAGTCAGACAATGGCACTCATTTCAAGAACAATCTAGTGAAAAATTGGGCCAAAGAGCACAGTATTGAGTGGATCTACCACATACCCTACTATGCACCAGCTTCAGGGAAGATTGAGCGCTACAACGGTTTGCTGAATACCACCCTAAAAGCCATGGGGGGTGGAACTCTGAAAAACTGGGACAAACATTTAGCACAAGCTACCTGGTTGGTAAATAGTAGAGGTTCAGTAAATAGAGCAGCACCTGCACAATCAGATTTGGTCCAAACAGTAGATGGTGATAAAGTTCCTGTTGTACGTGAAAAGAATCTGTTAGGGAAAACTGTTTGGGTATTTTCTCCTTCAGGCGAAGAGAAACCTGTCCGAGGGGTGGTTTCTGCTGAAGGTCCTGGTCATACCTACTGGGTAATGCAGGAGAATGGTGAAATTCAATGTATTCCACAGAGAAATCTAACCTTAGCTGAGAGAGTTTAAATTCAAAGTGTATAATACAAGCTGTTAGGATTTTTCTGTTCTAGGTACCATCGGCGCCCAACACTGAGAGAAATCTACAGTACGTGAGTACAAACCCAACGTCACTTGGGAGTCCCTGTTCTGAGCTTTTGAATCACCTACATCTGATTGAAGTGTGAACTGAACTTGTATATATTGTTTTATTGTAAATATTGGTTTAGATTGGATCAGATAATTCTCAGCGATACTCTGAGCGAAGTAGACAAGGGGTGGATTGTGCTAGTTTGAAGCAAGCTGGAATGTTTTGGTAAAAGAACTAGATAATGGGCAGTGAAAAGGTAAACATGGTTGTCTCTTCTCTCACAGTCACGCTGAGAACTCTGGGAATAAGAAGTAAACATTCTCCATTTTGTTTTTTCTTTCTTCCTTTGCCTTCAGACCTAGTCACATCTCCTTAACCTTACTGCCACTAACCTTGCTCCCTAACCTCTTGGCTGCACCTCTATTCTTCCTGGGAACTGGGGTAAGGTTGAAGGGGGCGGGAAAGGTGTTGGGGTGGTTTGAGAGCCCCTCCTGGGGACTCAGGTTTCTGTGAGGGGAGTTGTGCTTCTGTATTGTTTATCCTTTGTATATATCTGTATATAACTGTATATATTGTAAATATCTGCTTGTATATTTGCTGCTGTAAAACAAATAGCTTCATTTATATTCCCAGTATTCCTTCTGAGTTAGCTAGGGCAAATACAAAGTGTGGGGGGGTGGGTAAGAGCCCAAACTGTCACATTTTTTAATTCTTTTCACGTACAACAGGAACTTTATCACCATCTACTGTTTGGACCAAGTCTGATTGTGCAAGTCCTGCTCTGTTTACTGAACATCTACTATTTACCAACCAGGTAGCTTGTGCTAAATGCTTGTCCCAGTTTTTCAGCGGTCCACCCCCCATGGCTTTTAGGGTGGTTTTCAGCAAACTGTTGTAGCGCTCAATCTTCCCTGAAGCTGGTGCATAGTAGGGTAAGTAGTAGATCCACTAAATACCGGGCTCTGTAGCCCAGTTTTTCACAAGATTCTTCTTGAAATGAGTGCCATTGTCTGACTCGATTCTCTCTGGAGTTCCATGTCTCCGCATGATCTGTCTCTCCAAGCCAAGAATGGTGTTACGTGCAGTTGCATGTGGAACTGGATAGGTTTCCAGCCATCCGGTGCTGGCCTCTACCATTGTTAGCACATACTGCTTGCCAGAATGAGATCGAGGTCAAGTGATGTAGTCAATCTGCCAGGCTTCACCATACTTGTACTTTGACCATCTCTCACCATACCATAAGGGCTTGATTCACTTAGCCTGCTTAATAGCAGCACAAATGTCACAGTCATAGATGACTTGGGTGATAGCGTCCATGGACAAGTCAATTGACCTATTGCGTGCTGATCGGTCTCTGCCTTGATGTCCAGACGAATCATAGGCCCAACGAGCTAATAACAGGTCAACTCGGTGTTTCCAATCAAGGTCAATGTCAAGATCAGAGTTGGTATCAACTTGAGCAATCTTAGCAGCTTGGTCTGCCTGCTGGTTGTGTTGGTGTTCCTCAGTAGCTCTGCTCTTGGGCATGTGTGTGTCTACGTGCCACACCTTCACTGGAGTTCTCTCCAGTCGTGCATCAATGTCCTGCCATATATCAGCATACCAAAAAGGCTTTCCTTTCCTCTGCCAACCATGTTTTTTCATGTCCTTTAGCCAACGCCAAAGAACATTGGCTACCATCCATGAGTCGGTGTAGAGGTAAAGGATAGGCCAATTCTCATGTTCAGCCACATCAAGAGCAAGTTGGACAGCTTTTACCTCAGGGAATTGACTGGATTCTCTTTCTCCTTCTCTCACTTCTGTAACTCTCCTGGTAGGACTCCAGATCGCTGATTTCCATCTTCACTTGTTCCCAACAAGATGAGAGGAACAATCTGTGAACAAAGAATAGTTCTTTTCCTGATCAGAGAGATCACCATAGGGAGAAGCTTCCTCAGTACGGGTTATTTTCTCCTTTGGTGATTTGGTATAGTCTGTGCCTTCCGACCAGTTGGTGATCACGTCCACCAGACCAGGTCGATCAAGATTACCCATTTGTGCTTATTGGGTTATCAAAGCCATCCGTTTAGATCAGGTTGCACCTGCAGCATTATGCGGTGATGACCCTGTGCCCTTGAACGTCCAGTTTAGAACTGGCAGTCTGTCCTGGAGTCCTGTACCCCTAAATTCCTCTCCTGCCGGACTTCGGGGAAAGAAGAGGGAAAGCCGCCTGGTTTCCCTCCCCCCTTGCCTGCCTTACAGCTGTGAAGGGGGTGAGGACTGCCCCGTGAGTTCCCGCGCTGGAACCAGGCTGGGATTGGCCATGCGCTTTCGCTCCTAAGGTGTGGTAACTCTGCCCTTTGTCTAGCGAAGGTTATAAATATTGGAGTCTTCCCGCCTTTGAGGTTCCAGCTTTGGATTTTGCCTGTGCCTGAACGTACGTGCCTGTCTGAGCTCCCACACTCTCCTCGCCTTGGCTGCAGAGAGACCTTCAAAGGATTTGCTTTCCCATTGATACCTTTGTGAGCCTAACGATCCTTAACGACTCTTAATCGTTCACCTGCAGCCGCTGAATGGTGGAGAAGGACAGACCGCGAGCAAGCCAGCCCGATCGTGAGTTATTTGGCTCAGCTTAACTTTAATAAGAAACCGCTATTAATTAATAGCTAAAGCCTTTTCCAACTTCTGACTTCCAAAATAGTCAGATTATTGATAGTATCCCTGTAGGTAATTCTCATGTGACTGCATCTACTAATTAAACTAAATTAATCTTTGAATATATAGTTTTGGGGGTGGGTTTTTGGGAAATAAAATTAACTATTTTTGTATAATTTCCCGACTCGGCCACATATTAATTCCTGCCTCCGCAACAGTATGGTGCAGCGAAAGCAGAGTACTTCAATCGTAGAATTTCTACATGAAAAGGGATGCCTAATCACAGGAGTTGATTTAATTTGGGCTCAGCAAAATTGTAAAAACCCAGAGAAAATCCTGGAGAAATTAGCTGAGCGCTCAGACCCTGTGATTACTGTGACTCCAACGGAGTATTACTCTGTTGTTCTGGGGTCACTGGTGACTCAGGCTCTGACTGAATTTGAAAATTATGAGAAAAGAATTCAGGCCTTGGAAAAGGATTTATTAGAGGAAAAAGCAAAGAGCCAGAATATCTGGGAAATCATGCTGGCACAGACAAAGAGCCTTACCATGGCACTGACTGCCCAGATGAAAGAGAGACTGATAACGTCTTCAGACACTAGTTCTTCAGCCTCCCTCTCTGCATGTGAATTGAGTGACTCGCGGGATTCGGGGAGAAAAGAAGAGAATGTCCTGAGGGGCTCTTTGGGGGAAAGGAGTTCCCCGAAACCAGGCAGAAAAGACTCTGCTAGTGACTCAGAGAATTCCTCTGCACGTGCCTCGTTGCGGCAGAAGAACTCAAAGCCACGCAGAAAGCCCAGGCTAGCGGAGAAGAGAGCTCCGGTGAGGAGGGCGCCATGGTGCAGAAGCACGTGCTGCCTGTAATAAAGACTCAGACCGTGAAAGGCAGAAAAGGTGGTGCAGGGACCACCGTTATCAAAAAACAGTTTACAGATGCACAGCTCAGTGACTTACAAGTCAAATATGCGAGAGATCCTGGTGACTCAATTGCTGAGTACGTGTCCCGAGCCGGTGGGGACCGGGTCCTCCTAGACTCAGAGGAAGCGGCTGGAGACTGGGGGGATGATGCGTTCCTGACACGTGAACCCGAGGGGACACACAGCCTCACCGCCCGGATAGCTTACTGGGCAATCAGTGTCCGTCCAGCCTACCATGGGGAGCCGACGGAACTAAGGGTCACCAGCTCCTCTGAGCTCATCACTGCTCTCTGCAGACTTGCCTGTGTCCAGGCTATATATGATAAGGGAAATTATGATTGCCCGTTTTATGCCCCTGTAGATCCGGAGAGACTGCACCCTATTATGAAGGGTTTGCCAGCAACTCTGCAAATTCGAGCAATGAGGAATATAGAGAAGATTCAACGGGTGCTTGCAAAAAATGCAGAGGACGATGCCAAAGAGCATGTAATGACTTGGGCTGAACTGTTAAGTGACTTAAATGCCCACGGGCTGCAGTTTGGGTTTGGGTCTCCTGAAGGAAAAGGGACTGGGAAGACACAGTCTCGTGTTTCTCCCCCAGAAAATTCCAAGACTCTGCGCAGGCAGGTCCGGTCAGTGCAGGACTGCCCCCCCAGGGGGACGGGTCCTGCAGGCTTCTCCCCAAGGGGAAGGGGCAGAGACCAACAGAGTGACTGGAGATCCAGAGAGAAAAACAGTTGGTACTGACAAGCCCTGTCTTTAGGGGTACCTAAAACTGTCTTAAAGCAGCTGGCAGATTGGCAGCTGAAGGATTTAGTGTGGTGCCTTCAGAAATCAGCTGCGAAGCCCAGAGGCAGCCGCGAGAAGCCCAGGGCCAGCGGCGGCTCTAGAAGCAGCGGCACGCCCAGAAGCGGCAGCCCCCCCGTGATTGTTTCAGCTGCATCTCCAGGAAGGAAGGTTAACTCTTCCTTACCTTCCCGGCAGGAGTCAAAAAACTAAACGAGGCAGTGATTGCATCAAGCCTCTGTCACCGCTTTGTAAACATCTGCCAATGGTCTGACAATGACGAACCCTTTATCTTTATCCCGACTGGACCCAGTAGAACGGCCGTAAAATTCCTAATTGACACAGGTGCTCAAATCAGTGTTTTAAACTTAGAATTGGCAAAGAGCCTGGGGATACAGCCATCCCGTAAAAGGATAAGAATACAAGGTGTTACAGGGGCACCTGATAGCTGCTACCTAGCTAAAACAAGGGTATGGCTCCCAGGGGACAAACGCAGCACCTTGGTGGAAGTTGCCTTAAGCCCCTACCCAGGGAATATATTGGGTTTTGATGTGCTGGCTGGCAAGAGGTGGCATCTTCCAAACGGCCCTCTTTGGAGCTTCGGTGCCTACAGGGTGGAGTCAAGGAAGGTGAAAACAGCCCATGTAAACACCTTGCAGTTGGCTCCAGCGTTACCTCAAGCTGGCATCACCTATTGTCTTGGGTTCAAATGCAAGTTCCCAGAGACTCTAATAAATTTAATAGACCCAATGACAATTTATAGAATTTATAGAGTGCCCTCCCCTCTTCCCCCTCCTTTCCCAAAAAAAGGTAGGGAGAGAGAGATAAGCACACCCAAATAAATCAATCTCACTCAATTTGGAAGTTAAACAAAGGAAAAGTTTAACAATAATTTAGAAAAGGTATTGGAGGTAGGGAAGTTTACAAAGGATAATGAAGGGAAAACAGCAAAATACAAAAAGGGATGGATACAACCCGAGCAATGTGATGGTGTCTCTGCCTCGTGGCTGCCACGTGGTGTGCTGGTATGCAGTGTGTGTGTGTGTGTCGAGAGGGAGCGAAGAAAAGAGCAAGAGACAGGAAGCTCCACTCTCTTTTATACCACAGGAAGTGGGGGGAGTGGGCTAACCATCACCTGGAGTGTGGCCCACCCCTGGGGAGGGGCCAAGACCCCTAGGGTCAGGTTCAGGGTTACGCCCCCCTGGAGTGTTAACCCTATACACCTATGCATCTCAATACCCCTTACCTGCAACAGCCAGGCAAGGCATCTCTGAGGTGATTGCCGACTTGGAGACAAGACAGATAATCTGTAGGACTCACTCTCCATACAATTCCCCGGTCTGGCCCCTTAAAAAAACGGATGGACGCTGGAGACTTACTATAGATTATAGGAAGATGAATGCTAATACTCCTCCCCTCGCAGCAGCAGTGCCTAGCCTAACCTCAGTGGTCACAGCCATTCAGGCTGCATCCCACTCGTGGATGGCTGCCCTGGACATCCGGGATGTGTTTTTCATGATTCCCCTGATGCCGTAACAGGGGACGGGGAGACTCTTGGATGCCAAGAAAGTTCCGTTTATTGTAACAAATCCATGATCTTTTATAGGCAATACAGTTCTATTCTATACAGAAGGCTCTCAGTGATTGGTTCATTAAGTTTCTCGTGTATACTGCTGATTGGCTATTCTAACTCATCTTCTTGCTAAGATTTCACAACTTCTGCCTAGCTAAGACCTCTAATTAGCACAGGAAACCTTACGCTCTGACTCCTTATCAGTACAGCAGACCTTGCAGTATAATCAGGTCAGCGTGTCATAAATTCCTCTTTCTCTTCCGTTGAGTAGTGTTATTTTACGCAGGCTCTAGCCCAAGGTTTATGTTGTAACTCCTCCAAGGTTATCAGTCGTTCCTGGCTCACAGCGCGCAACCCTGCATCTCCCCCTTTCTGTTGTACGACAAAGATCTTAGCAGTAGCTCTATCAATCATTCTTTGTATGCATTGAAATATACAAGGCAATAGCAAAAGCAATACTAAT
Organism: Pogoniulus pusillus; assembly: GCF_015220805.1. NCBI lineage: Eukaryota > Metazoa > Chordata > Aves > Piciformes > Lybiidae > Pogoniulus > Pogoniulus pusillus. Next base: position 421,592 of record NC_087308.1, read on the forward strand.
ACTATGATAATAACATAGCACAAGGTTTTTACAAGACTTCTAATCCATCCCGAAAGACCCCATCCTGAAAACAATCTGTCAAGCCAATCCCAATTATCTTCTTGCTGCAGTCTCTTCACTCCATCCCGTATTTTCTGTATACTGGCGTGGATCGATTCGGAGTGATCAGACAAGTTCATGCAGCACATTCCTTTGAAGTCTTCGCAACCATGTCCTTGAGCTAAAAGCAAAAAATCTATAGCAGCACGGTTTTGTAATGTAGCATGCCTAACACTATCTACATCCATCAGTAGTCCTGATAATGCCACACTAGTTGCATTACTCTGTTTTGCAAGCCAACAGCCTAATTTATTTGAGGTGGCTAACGATTTGCTAGAGGCAACTCCTGGTGCAAAAATTGATGTAGCAACTATTTCTCCCCTATTCCAAAAATCAACATCATCTTTGCAAGATTGATCAAAAGCGTGCGTAGCTCTTTTATCCCTAATATGCGGGTGTCTCTGATACTGTTTCCGCCACCGCAGAACAGTAGTATCATTTGGTGTTAAAATCGTTAATCTACCAATTGTACAGGGTCCTCCTATAATATGAGAAGGGATAGATGGCCAAGCTCTATCACCACAAATGAGAAAGACACCAGGAGGTAATTTGAGAGGCTTATTGAAAGATTTAGAAATGTTTTTTGTTGTGTAATTACACCATGCTGACTCATTCCTAAATATACCATGAATCGGGGTAACATTCCATGCTCTAGTTTTGTTTTGCCCTGTGTAGTTGAATCTAAGGCAATAATCCGCTTTTA